>NC_046236.1:13200928-13520094 GCF_009819885.2 Catharus ustulatus | reverse complement strand
CTCAGTGCTGGCAGCTCTGCTCCCCTCTGCCAATTCCAAATGCCACTGAGTCGCTGGAGAGGGAACCCAGCCTACTCTTTGTTGGAGGGCTGATAGGTGTGAGGAGTGGAGTTGTGTAATAAGTGAAAGAAAGGACAAATCAAGAGGAAATGGAGGAATTCCTCAGGGTGCCATCTGTGATGCAGATTACCAGGGAGGCAGAGTGAAAGTGAATTTCTTCTTTTGTGGATTAATTCTGCCAGGCTGCAATCAGTGAGCTAACATGCATCCTGCCTTTCAGGATCATGAAAAACAGAGCAAGTGCTGACATCTATTATTAACACTGCTTTCAAATCAGCACTGGAGGGAAATAATGGAATGTATACCTGAAAGTTTCCAGCTACCACCATAAAGGGCAGAAAGGTGGGGAGGTGACTTCCATCAGCCACAGCTTTCTTTGCTCCCTCATCACCTCCTCGGTGGTCGCTGATGATTTCCTCGTGCTCGTTAGCAAAGTGTTGAAGGTCAGGCCCCAGCTTTCATTTAATAGTAAACAAACTGATTTTAGAGGGCAGAAAGAAGTCTTAGAGACCCAAAACATCATCCTTATCTGCTCCTCTCTTCAATTCAGCTGCCAGAGATGATTTGTGAATGATGCAATGATACACCTCTGAGGCAGAAACAGACCCTGTTGTTTACCAAGGCCTGAAATCCGCATCCATTTTTCTGAATTTCTGCTGGATTTGAGTTTATATACCAATATTATTTATTTCAAAGCTCTGCTGCAGTAGCAGCAGCTGGCTTTAGACCTGACTGAAGCTGTATTTGATTGCTTTCTCAACAAACATAGTCTCTGCTTCACAGTTTATGATATGGATGTGTCTTTCTATCTCATGGAAAATATGAGCCCCACAGCTCATTTAGTGCTTACTGTTTACTGATATGAATCATTGGAGGACTGTTGTTGTTGCTGCTGTAAAAATAATAATAATAATGATAATAAAAACACTCTATGGAAGGAGAGTTCCAAAGGCTTTAATAGAAAAATGGCATTCTAGTAACAAAGGCTGCTCTTCAGCAAAACAACATCATGTAAATGTGCCACAGTGTTCCACAATGCTGCACAGCTTCAGTGCTATGTGGGTTTTATACAACAAATAAGTTTTAAACCCCCAATTTAGTATGGAGATAGCAGCTCACCTGCTTAAAATGTATCTTTTATTATAGGTCAATTGGAGGGGAATGTATTGGTTGTATTTTTTATCCTGTTTGAATAAAAGCCACATTTACAACTCAGTTTTTATAAGCAATGTCCCATAATTGCTGCTGAGAAGTGCTTCTTGGGTTATCAGTCCTTTCCAGAAGTCACACTCTTCTCCTTGGAAATGTTATCATGGGTGGTCTTGATGGAAAAGTGCTGCAGACTCTAATGGTGGATGCTAAAGTGGCTTCATAAATCTGTGCACAAGCTGAAGTGGCAGGTATGTTATTTCATTCTGCACTCTGTAATGCAAGGAGGCTTCAAATTTCACTACAATGGATCTCACTGGGGGGCTGCAGTCCATGGGAGAAATCTGAGCACCATGGAAACAACTGTAAAACTCTGGTTTCAGTGGAGGCAGAATTTTATGCTGTCCATTTCAGGGTGGCTTTTCCCTCAGCAGGGTCTTAACTGTTCCACCAAACTTGTTAAAAGTCTCTTCTTAAGCCTTGCTAGGAGTAAAGCTGGAGCAAAGACAGAGCTTTTGTGAAAATCTTGCTATGAGTGTAATATTTTTAAAAACAGAGCTATCAGTTATCAGACTGATAGTTATCAGACTTGCCTTATAGACCACTGATATTTATCCATTATTTACCTAATCCTGCATTTCTTACCCAGAGTTAAGAGTTAATGTTAAACCACACACACACAAACTCTCTGATGAGGTAGCTGTTGCATGAATAGTTTTATTTTCTCTGTGCCTGGACACTGAGTTCATCATGCCTTTTCCATGACCTCTGCCTGCTCCTAGAGTTTTCCAGAGTGCTCAGTGCCCTCCAGGTCAGCCTGCACTTCTTCAGTTCTCTCTGAGGTGGGGAGAGGGAGCATTTACAGCTCCTGCAGCTCCTCATGCTGGGAGCATCCTCATCCCTTTGGGTCCAAAGGTCCTGAAAGCAGGTGAAAGATTAATGTAAATAATGAAGGGAGAGGATGCTGAAAGTTTTAGGAGGTCTCTCTGCAAAGCTCTTTAAGGTGATGCCAGAAATTTTTTTTTTAAAAAGCAAATCTTAAAACCAAACTCCATGAAAACCCCAGCTCTCTCAGTACATGTTTTTCTCTCATTGTCACCACACTGACTTTAAGAGAATTGTTTCTGATTGAGGCTGATGTAACTGAGCACAAGTTGAGTTTGAGTCTGTGTGTGTGTATAGGGAGATAGAGTCTTTGTTGTTAGTCTTTAAGTTACTAGAATTGGATTTTTGGCAGCAATTGTATCACTTTATTCCAACAAAAAGACAGCTTTTTCCTAATTTGCTTACTTAGTTTTATTTTAGCAATGAAGAGCTGAAGAAGTCTCTAGTTTTACATCTCTCTTAGTTTCCAGTCCAGTTCTTGGCTATCCAAACTGCAATCACAACTTCTCTTAAACACAGAACTTTTTTGGTTTAAATTACATGTAAATAGTTCTTGGTTTTTCAGTTTGACAAAAACTGATAGTAATGCTTGTCTTGTATAAGATTTGTTGAAACTGCTGCAGATTGAAATTGGTGTGAGTGGGAGAACCAGGGCTTTTGAATGTAAATTCTCAGTGTGTTCAAGATTTCTGTCTAAACAAGAGCACATAATCTACTGCTTTGTTGCTTAAGTATAAAATATAACTGGAATTATTTTCCAGGAGCTGCATCCAGCCCCTCCAGTTTACCTGGCCATGCTGTTGCAGTTTGTTCAGGTCAGGACAAGCTCACTGTTGTTCCTGCTAGCACAATCCAGCTGCATTTCCATTCTGCTCAGGTCAGTGTCCATCATTTCCAGGCAGAGATCTTCAGCACTCCCCTTCAGTCTCCAGACTCTCCTGCAGAGACTCAATTGCATGCTGGTGAGTGTTTCTGTGGACTCCAGTGAAGCATATGGTACAGCAGTCTGTTATCTTGAGTGTGATCCAGCCCTTGTATCAAATTATTGCCCACCAAGTAATAAAAATATAGCAGCTTTTCAAATCTGTTAAAAGTGAGATACCCGGACTTTGTACTGAGCCATTCACAAATACCTTCTTTTAAAACAGGAGAGTTTTCAAGAGGTCATCTTAAAAATGTACTGCTTAAAATCTGGATCACCTCCTGCCTCACCAGTCCCACTTAATGTGAGACCAGACTGCATTTAACTTCCAATAACACAGACTGTAACCTCCAGACAATCTGCTCCAAGCAGCAATTTCCCTTAACGATTATCAAACTTTCCCTAATGTCTAACTCAAAACCTCCATGCTGCAGCCTTATTCTGTACATAATGTCATTATGGTTATACATACAAAATCCATCCAGTTACACATACCAAATCCATCTGGTGGGATGTGGGCAGCAGGCTCCAGGCTGGCAGGAATCTCTCACATCTGCAGCATTGATACCTCCAAGGAAGACTCTGCTTCCTCCAGTGCCACCTGCAGTTCGTCCTTCTCATTCTCCAGCCTCAGCCTTTGCAGCTCCTGACTGTTCTTCCCTCCCTTCCTCTGATTGATTAGATCCTTCATTTCCTCTAGGGAAGAAAACAGATATTTCATGTGATAGGTTTATTTCAGGACTGTGAGTTTTACTGAGTGCACCAGACAGATCCTTTGACTGGAAATAGCATGAAATGGTTTCACTCACTTTATGTCACCTGCCCTTTTCTTTCATTGCTAAATATTATCCTGGATTTCTGAATGAGCCCTGCTGTTCACAGAGGTGGAAGAATGAAGCTCACTAAATAAAGAGGATTTTTTCCCAGTTTTCATCCAGCCTTCCCCTTTCCCCCTTTCAGATGGTTGCTTTCACAAAATGGGAACAGGACACCACATCACCTCCCTGCAGCAGAGAGGGGCTCTCTGCCAGCTGATGGAGGCTGGAGCAAAGGGCTGGGGGGAGAGCCCAGGAAATGCTGATTGTGTGCCAGAGTGTCCATCACTGTTTTCTCTTGGCCACCAGCACAGCAGACTGTGGCATCTTCTGAATGTTTACAATCTTCCAGCCTGCTGTAAGAGATCAATTTCTGTAATTTACAGAAGTGTAAAAAAAAAAAAGAGGGGAGGGGGAGTGAACTGGTATCACTGAGGAGCCAGCAGGGAGAAGGGATGCAAAGAGGGAGGTTGAGAGGAGTCTGAGTGACTTGCTCTGAACTGATTGCTGGAGATGCTGAATCCTCTCCACAGAGGTTAAAGGGAATCTCATCTGCCCAGGGTAAAGCTGGCTGTTGTTACAGCCCCCCAAGTGAATTGCTCAGAATTACAGGATGCTGGTAGCCAGAACTGGCACTGCAGCCTCTTTTATAGCACCAAATTAATGTCCTCAAAGTCTGAAAGCACTGCTAGGAATAAGGAAAGTGGAATTGGTGCTGGAAGACACCCCAAGAGATCATTCAGTAGAAATCATGGAGCTTATGATGTGCAGAATTTTTATACATCAAACCAGTACTTAACCTTAATGGCCTTGTTCTCTTTCTTCATAAATTCCAGGGGCTCCAAGGATTCTTTATGGGCAGCCATAAGCTCTACATTTTCAGTTGTGTACATTCCTTCTGTGAATTCACTTCAACCTGCAGCTCTTTGCCCTTTTTTGCCATTCCTTTAGCATCTTACCAAAGGCTCTGTGCATCTTGTGCAGAGCAGCACAAGCAGAATTGGCCTGGAAAAATAAAGCCAAGCATTCACTGGACACAAGTTTTCTTCACACTTCACTTCTCTGCATGTCCTGCCAGGCAGTCACAGTTAAATTGGCAGTCATTCTAGAGGCTGGCAGCATTTCTCTTGGTCACTCTGAATGGATGATTAAAATGTTTATGAGGCTGTCTTTCCTCACCATTAGGAATTTAACAAGATCACCCAGTTCCCATCAGTGTGATAGTCATCCTTGCTCCTGTGGTTATAATGATGCTGCTGTGGAGCAAATGTTTTCCACTTCAGATGTTCCTTGTGCAGATGTGCTGTTGGTAATTGCCTGGGTTGATCAGGGTGACTTTTTCTATTTCAAAGCAGTTTCAGTTACAAACAAGATGTTATTCAAGACTGTTTTAGACTGTTTAACTGCTTGTCATGAAGGGAAAGAATAAAGGTACGTTTTTCTTTCCTAGGAGCTTTTAATCACAAATATTCTACATACCCTTATGATCCACACATGTGTTCAGATACCATGGTGACAAGCACACCACAGGAACCATAGAATAAAGAACTGCTTCATTAAAGAAAGGGATGGGGAAAGTGTTTTTTTCAGCCCAGTAATGCAATGCTGTATGTGGGATTTTCGGCTCTTGGGATCTGTTCTAAAGCCAACTGCAGGCATTGGCAGGTACCCAAGGACTTCAGTGGATTTGGAGCAGCCTTTGTGCCTATTTTAAGTAACATTTTTATTCAAATATCCCACAGTTGCACTACTATTCATGCTCATGAGCAAGAGTAGAAATACTAATTTAATGAAGGAGCTGGTGTTTAAACTGTGTTGTTTAGGTCTGCTTTGAGTTTGGTAGTTAATAACCAGTGGCCAACCCACCAGTACTGCAACACTGAAAAGTTCAAAGCAGGATATCATTATCCTTTAAAGGAAGATGAATACCTTGCCTTGCAGTAAAGGAGGGCTTTTGCTTTAGCTGTACCCTTGTTTCTGGAAGTCAGCTAATGAGCTTATGAGAAGCATGCTGTGTGCTCCCAGGAATTAGCTGTGGCTCTCATCTGAGTTTTCTCTTGATGTGAGAAGTCTTAGCCTTGCTTCTCATGGCCATACTGATTGCTTGACATGTAATAGAGAGACCTTAGGAAATAAGAGATTGGACCAAAGTCAACCTGAGTTAACAGAAAGAGTCCCAGAGTCTCTGGGAGCAGATCTGAGATCCTGGTGGTCAGGCTGGGTGCACTCCTGGCTGGTTTCTGGCCTTCTCAACTCAGCAGTGAGTTCCTCCACTTCATTCTGAAGCCTCTGCTTGGTTTTCTCCATGTTGGCAGCCCAGGCTTGGACTGATCCCACTCTCTGCTCTCCTTCCAGAGCCTCACAGCCAACTTTGTCCTGAAGGAAAGATGGCAGAAATATCCTGGTGAGTAGTTCATGGAGTTGAGGAGTGGTGGAATCAGCAGCTCTCACCAACTGAACACCATCACTGTTTTCACAGGGAAAAGATGGTAACTTGGCAGCAGTCTCAGAAAACAGATTGTAAAAACTTTGGTGTTTGCTTTATCCTTAGGAAATTATTGTGGCTTTTGTAGGGCTAATGGAAGAGTAAAGTCATGTTGAAATTAAAAAAGCCTACCCAAATTCAAGCCTTAATCAGAAAGGTTTGTTTTCTGTTGTCAGTGTACCAGTGTTAGGTCTCAATAGTCTCTGTTATTGCAAGTATTATTTTCCTTCTCTTGGCTGGAGCCCTTTGCTTTCTCTCTTACCAAATTACATCCCACCAGATCACATCCATAAGCTGTGACTCAGCAGCCAAACTAATTAATGAGACTGCCCTAAGCCCCAGACTCCCTGAAAGCTGAGTGCTCACTTGGTTTCTTCCAGCTTTTGCTTCTACCAATGTCATCAATCCTCTGTTTGGTCCTCCAGACTTTAGTGTTGAGTTTAGAGAGCTGAACTGCAGTTCAGCTTTGCTTTTCTCTTTTTTCTCCAGCTGCTCTTTCATCAGGTCCAAATCCTGCTCAGGGTTGGCTGGGCTCCCACAGCAGCCATGCAGGACTCAAGGTAGCACAAGTTCCACTAAAACCACTTAGTTCTGGACCCTCTAGGAACATTTCAGCCTTCAAAATATCTTCCTGTTCAGGAGCCAAGGTTTAGTTTTTCCTTACCTGTTTTTTGCTTTATTGCAGTGAATTGAATTGAGCTCATACAACTGAAAACAGAACTTGGCTTGTCACCATCACTGTTTGCTCTCAAACAGTGTTTCAAAGAATTATGACAGTAAACCCATTTGGTGATTGTTCTGAACACAGAATCCTTGCCAGACTGGTGATATACAGGTGCAGCACTAGAATTACTCTTTAGAGATAAGTAGAAATTTCCAACACACAGATGTCAGACAGGGAGATGAAGTGTTGATATATTTTGAGCCAGATTTTGTGATCTCTGCAAATAAACTGCTGCACAATCCCCTGAATGGACAGTGAATGGATAATCAGGAGCTCTTTGTGTTCTGCTCTGCTGCCAGCTCATGGGAGACTCCAATCTTATTTCCTTATCCGTACAGGGCTCATGTTCCCCACATCCCCTCCAAGACCAGCTGCTGATAAGCCCAGACATTAACTTGGATGAGAAAGTTCTGCTTTGTGAGGGCTAACACAACAGATTTGTGTCACAATGTTCAGAGGAGCAGGCAGTGCATGACCCATGAGAGCAGCAGCCTCTGCAGGCAGCTGCTGCTCCCCAGCACCTTGGGCTCCTCATCCAGCTGCCTCCTCAAGTCATCTATGTGCAAGGTGAGAGAAATCTTTAGTGGGCAGTCTGGTTAAGCCTGCTCTGAGCTTCCTGGAGCTCCCAGCTCAGCTGGCTGATTTTAGCTGTGCAATAACTGTATAAACAGGAGAGGAACTAATTCATTGTGACTGGAGTGAGAGAAGGATTGGGCAGATCTGCGAGAGGAGACAGGGCAGGGCTGCCAGAGCTGGATGAAATGTAGGGGAAGAGAAGGATCCAAGGGAGGTAACATTGCACAAAGCTGTCAGTGAGTTTACCTTGGAGCCTGATGGCTTTATTTTCAGCTTGGCTCTCCTCCACTGCAGCCAGCTGGGCATTGGCCTCAGCCAGGTTATCTTCCAGCCAGTGCACAGGAGCATGGGAGCTCAGCTGGAAGAGAGAGGTCAGTCATATGATGCTGAGTAAGGCTTCAGGGGCCAAGACTTCCTCCCTCCCTGGCAAACTCAGTTTATTCCAGCTGGTAATTGCACTGGGAGGGCTGTGGTAGCCTGGGGGAGTGCAGAGTGCCCTGAGCTTTGTGAGGGGGATTCCTGCTCCATCAGCCAGCATGGGCAGTGCTCAGCATCAGCTGCCAGCAGCTGCTTCCTGCCAGCAGCAGCTCCCACTGGAGAGCTGGATTCTGCTTTGCACTCATGGCTGCACCTGTGGCTGCATTGGTTTGGTGAGGAATTCCCCTGGATTTTTGCAGAGATTCCATTCTTACACTGGGCTTACCCATTTCTTCATGAGCTGTTTGTCCATCTCCAGCTTTGCTTTCACTCTGGGCCATCTCCATGAGCTCTGCTATCCCAGCCATGGCAGCTGTGTTCTTCCTGCTTGAACTGACCTTGCTGCTTTCTGTGCCACTGGACAAGCTCCTCTACCTGTTCTCCCCCTTGCAAGGTGTCTGACAACATGGACCTGTCTCCTGATATGGGTGAGAATTAATCAGCTCACATTTCTGAAGTGAATTGAAATGGAAATGTTCCTTATTATCAATGCCATCAATTTGTGTTAGTCATTAGAACATGTTCAGAGCATTCTATTCAAATATAGCCTCAGCTTCCAGCTCTTCACTGTCTGGAGTGACTGGAGTACACACAGCAGTGTCTGTGAGCAGGAGATGTGAGAGAAATCTGTGGGAATATGAACAAGAATCTTAATTTCTTCACTCCTTTCTCTATATGTTTGTCAGCTCAACTGGATTTTATTTCCTGGGAGAGATCTATGGCAGGGAGCACTGAGCCAAGAAAGCAGGAATGCCTGGCCAGGTGTCTCAGCAGACAGCTGATGTTATCTGCACCATGGTTGGCTTCCTGTATGATGTTGGAATTTGGCCTTCAGGAATCTAATCAAGCTGATTTGGTTACTTAAGGGAAATAGAGGCTTGTTCATAGAAATAGCTGCAATCTAGGTCTGTGTGTCATGTTTTTGTTGAAATGCTGAGTGTTGAGTTAAATATTTGAATACTGGAACACTTTGATGGAATAAATATTTGAATTCAGAATGGTGACTGCACATCCTGTGAACTGTGGCCTCATTTCATGTTTGATTTACCATCTTTCCTTCCAGAGTGAGAGGGACAGTGCCTTGGAGGGCAGTAGAGTCCATGGAAAGGTTGATCAGACATCTTTGCTGACTGCCTGAGGAGGATCCTGAACACATCACCTTTCTCCTGGTCAGAGCAGCATGGCAGGAGATCTGCAGTGAGCACAGTTCCCCAGACTTCACAGTGGAGTTTCCAGTGAGTGGATAATACACAAGACAAGCTGGATTCAGAGTTGGCTGAACTGTTCAGTCACTGGAAACTTAAAGGCAAATGTTTCCAAGCCCAGGGGTTTCTCAAGCCCATAGAGAAACCAGAATCTGCTGTAGAAAAAACATCAGCATCTGTCTGGGGAAAAATAAATACTAGATCTCAGCTGGTTCTGTTACTTAAGGGCTTAAAGAGTGATAGGCTCCAGTCTCCATTTTAACAGGGTTGGTTTAAAGGGCTGTATTAATCTTTTATGCCAACTCAGTCTTACCAAAAAGTCAAAGCTGCACAAGCTGCCTGCTGTGGGCTGGCAAAGGTAGGACATTACAACAAGTGAATTAAGCCAAACCAGTGTTTCTGAAATTTAGTCTCAGTCCTGTCTCCTAGTGGGACTTGCAGAGCACTTAAGTCCCTTTTTCCTTTGTGGAAGCTCCTCTTACCCCATCATTAACTGGTCTGCACAGAAAGGCTGAAGCAGCCTGGGAAGCTGAACCTGTTTGCAGCTCTGAAGGACTAGAACAATTAATTTTTCTTCTGTCTCTTAAGTGTCCTGGTGGCCTTGCTCTGAAGCACAAGGATCTTTTACTCCCTGTGGAGAATTTGAATTAGCAAAGCTTGCAGTATGCATTAAAAATTGTACACATTGCCTTTGCTACTTAGCTCATTAACTAGGTAAATTAGTGGTTTGGATAATACAGAGTTGGATATTTGTATTCCAGGAAGTTAATTTCTAAGGGGAGGTTTCTCAGAGCAGTGCTGGCAGACCCATCACTGAAGTAGTCAATAGTGACACTAAAATAAAGTTCTAATTTGTGATAATATTTTGCAATTCTAAAACAGTCTTTATCTGAGGATCAGAAGGCCTTACATAAACATGAATCATTTAAGCCTCATAACTTCCCAGTGATTATACACATTTTATATGTGGGTGAGCATGGAAGATGAATTACAAATATCAGACAATGAGTCAGAGAAAGACTTAGGAAACAAAATCTTGTATTTCTGATTCTGCCTGCCTGAATTACTGAACTCTACTTGTGCTTGTCATTGGGTTAATGCTGATGACTGTGGGTTTTCCCAGTGAATTTTTGGTCAAGGGACTTTTCAGCTGTAGCTGATGCTGACAGAGCTGTGACATAGCACAACTGCACCCAGTAGGATTTTGTACCCTGGGAAATTCCACTCCAACTGACACATTAAACCATGACAATTCCCGAGTGCATCTTCCAAGTTTTGCTCACTTCATCTCATTGAGGTTGGCAGTTGTCACTTTGAGGTCACACTCTGCTTTAGGATGAGCCTTTTTCATCTTGCATGGATTTTCTTCTTCAGAGCTGTCCTTCACCTAGTTGAAAAATGAGGAATAAGTAGGAAAAAAAGACTTTGTGACAAGCATAGAATCTCAGGATCATGGAATGATTGGGTTGGAAGGGACTTAAAGACTTTCCCATTCCAACCCCCTGCTATGGGCAGTGACATCTTCTGCTGTCCCAGGTTGGGCAGGGACACCTTCTGCCATCCCAGGTTGGGCAGGGACACCTTCTGCCATCCCAGGTTGCTCCAAGCTCTATCCAGGCTGGCCTTGAACATTCCAGGGATGGGGCAGCCACAGGAAACATACAGATTATGTTTATCAGAAGGGCTCAACAAGTTGAAACCAGAGCAAAGAGGATTATTTAAAATAGAGACCCTGGCAACTGCAGCTCACCTCAGGTATCTGAGTGCAGGTTGGCTGCTGTTCCTGGGCAGGTGGTTCACCTTGTTCTCCTCACCTTGTTCTCCTCACTTTGTTCTCCTCACCTTGTTCTCCTTTTTCCAAGAAGGGACAGGCCAAGAATAGTGCACAGAGTTGAGTGAGGAGTTAACCCTGCTCTGGTAACAGTGTCAAAACCCAAAGAATTCATCTGAGATGCTTCTGGAGAGCAGCCTGAGCTCTGTGTGTGGTTTCAGTGGTCCCAGGGGAGCTTGGTCCAGCAGTGACTCTTCCCAAAGCATCCTGCTTGCCCCCAGAATTCACACACTCTTTTGGGCATTGGCACAAGTTGGCAACACTTCAGTGTGCTGCCATGAGTTAATACCTAGAAAAACACGGCCCCTTCCTGTTTGTGCAGCCTGCTGGAGTCTCACAGCATTGAAACAAAGTAGACAATGGGGTTTTTTTCCCTTTCCCCAGACTAGAAGAATGAGAGTAGAAGAGAATAAAGAGAAATGAAACGATTCTTTCTGCCTGGTGAACTCCCTCCAAAGCCCTCTTCTCCTTTTGGCATTTGGTGACTGAGTCATTCTGAGCAGAGATCTAAGTTTGAACCCTGTGGTCTAATGCCTGCAGACAGGAAAAGGTTTTTGTGGATCACACAAGCCGTTAGCAGCAGCAGGACAAAATGTCACTGGAAACTTGTGCTTCTTTCGATGGAATCTGAGATTCAGTTAATAAATTCTGAGGCATATGAGGCATCTGTGAGTTTAACATCCTGTGGAAGTTAACACTGACTTCAGAAGAAGCAGCAGACAGCCACATGGCTGCTCTGGTGCAGACTTAAAACTTCTCCAATTACATGAAATAAAAAACAATTCAGGTGCAGGAGAGGGAGAAGCAATCCCCAAGGCTGGATGGAAGGAGTTACAGGCTGCAGAGGGAGAGCTGTTATAAGCAGAGGCCCACCAGTATCATTATGTAAAAGTGGATCTAATTAATAAAGAATGTCAAGGAAATACAATGTCTTTATGTAGAGAGATCCCTAAAATTCCTGTGAAATGACTATTGCTATTCAGGTGGGAGGGTGAAGTGAATAATTAAATCCATCCCAGGTTGTATGAGATGCTAGAAGACAATATAAGGAACTGTGGGGGAGATGAACTGAGTAAATCTGAGCATCCCAAAAGGTGCTCTGAGTGGAAGAGCTGCAATGGTTGCCTGGGTTCATTTCCCTGAAGAATAAGGCAGAAAAAACCTCTTGTTATGCTTCATACCCACTTTTCCTTCTCTGCTTTATCCAGGGTACTCTCCAGCCCTTCCAAGTGCCATTTCAAGGGGCTGTGCTGATCCTCCAGTACCCACTTGCTGGCCCCCCTTCACACCCAGGATGCCTCAGGAGACCCATCCTTCATTTCATCATTTGGGCCAGGCATTCCTCAGCATCCAAGTTCCCTTATTCCTAATGAAGAATTGGAAACCCAGTGTTCACCCTATGAAAGGCTGCTGATAAAATTCCTTTAACATGCCTGTGTCACAGTTGATCTCTGTGACTCAGGCCACAGCTTCTTAAAGTCAAGCATCAAAAAATCTGTTTGTACACACTTCAGAAAGATGCCACCCCAACTTGCTGTGGCTCATACTCAATATCAGTGGTGGACCAGGGACAGAACTTGGTTGGGACTTGTGACAGCAGCTCCTTTGCTTTAACCAGGAAGCTTTTCTGTCTCCTTTGTTATCTAAGGACTTTATTTGAGTTACAGTCAAGCTGTCTGTGAAGCTCCTGGATCAACCCCATGTGCTCTTTATTCATTCCACATTATGCAAAGGAGCCTCTTCTGAGTCACCTGAGGGAGCTGATGCCCTGGCTTGGTGAATCCTGAGCCTTTAACCATTCCCTGTGGATAACAGCCTGCAGTTGGATGGGGAGGTCATCCTTCTCCTGGCTGAGGGTGGCTTCTCAGCTGCTCTGATCTTTTGTGTTTTCTCTGAGTCTTTGACATGATTCCTTTCACCTCCCATTCCTTCAGTTAGATTTCTTCCTCCTGCTGAGCCACATTCAGCAGCACCTTCACCTGGAATTGGGGAATTCAAGCAATGAGGTTCCCAAAACAATCCATTTCTATTATAATGGTTCCTAAAGCCCTGAGGTGGTCATTTTATTATCAGATCCTAGAGGGTTTTGCATAGCAGTGGAGCCCTGGTGTTTCCTGAAATGCCTGTTTAGTGCAGAGTTTCATATCTCTGGTGTGAGTAATACAGCTCCTAGAAAAGGTTGTTATGGAGCACAGGAGCAGATCTGTGTGCCAGCACAGAAATCAGGACTGCATGCCAAATTCTGAACTGATAAAAATGCAGAATGATTCTTATAATGATCTACATTCACACCAGTCCAAATGGGCCCAGAACCCTTTTAAAGGTTTTACTTTCTAAGGCTGTGAAGCTTCACTTGGCTTACACTGGAGCTGGGAAGGGATGTACCCAGATAAAAAGGCAGGTTTTGGTTCAACCACATGGGGAAAATTGGCTTTAAAACGTTTTGTTTCACTTAAACTTGTATATCTTGGTCAGCATTTTATTTCCTCTCTTAGCAGAAACCCAACAGATTTGTCCATCCTGGGCCTAAGTGAAGAGACTCTGAGCTGGAACTGCCCCTTTGGGATGGCTGTGTGGTCCTGCTTAAGAGAAGTGAACCAAACATCTTTGTTTCAGATTTAAATGTTAATGAATAGTGAAATCTTGTATTCCCATGTTCATATCCTCACCCCTCTTCTCTGTGATGGTTTGAGAAGTGGGAAATCTCGGCCTTGAATTTTGAGGATATTCTCTTTCCACTCCTTAGAGGCAGCAGGCATGGACTCAGATTTCAGGATTTTCTCCATTTACTAACTTTTCTGGCATTGATTTGGAAAGAAATTATTCAGGCCCCTTGCCCTATCAATAATTAACAAGAAAGTCACTGACTTTCTCAGTGTCTCTAAGTGAACATGGCTGTTATTTTTTCTCCCAGCCCTTATCTTTCCTGCCAGACATCCCAAGGTTCTCAGTGCCTGTAATTGCCACTGGTTAATTCTGCAGAACAGGACAACCTCCGTGTATTTTCCTCACCCTAATGTTTAATTTCTCTCAGAAAAGCAGCTGCAAAAACTTGTGGCCATTCCTCTGAATTGCCATCAGGCCAAGCCTGGAGCAAACAGAACATGTGGGGCTTAGAACCAACTGCAGGGATGGAGGTTTTGTCCTTGATAAAACCAAAATACACCTTGTGCTGTCCTGTGACAGGAAATGCACTAAATGGTTTTAGTAGTAATGAAAAATAATGGCAGTGATTTTGCAGCTGTTGGCTTTAAAGTAATATTGAGGCAGTGATCTCCATCCATAAGTTGAAATCTAAGACTAGAGTAGGTTGGAGGAGTGATGACTATTGTGTAATTATTATAAATGTTGGGAAATGCAGATTTGAGGTCCTTAGAAAGAACAGAATGCTCCCTTCTGTGTGGCTGTTACAATAGCTACTTTCATTATGTTATGACAAAAACATATGTGCAAAATTAATGATGCATGCTGCTAATATTAGATGACTACAACAATCTCTCTACATTTTACTTTCCAGTCTTAAATTGGATAAATGATCAGTTAGAAGGATTTTTGCCTGACTAAGGAGTAGTAAAGAGCAAGTGAGATTTATCACATAGCTGAAGGTGCACTTCATTTGCATTTTATTAACTGAACTGTCTGATTAAAAGTCGGTTTCAGGAGCGTGTGTGAGAGAATATTATATGCATGAGGAAGTGGGTTGCTGTAGAAACTCAGACTCTGCAGCTCCATCTACACCAAAGGCATCCTGAGTCATAACTGCCATCAGTTTAGTCAGCCCAGTTTGCTTGGAGTAAACGACCAAATTTTATATCCAGTTCTGCACTCCTTTTCCCCCAGGTCAGAAGTGCCAGGCAGCAACTCTGGTGCCTTCTTATTGTCCACAAAGCCTGGAGAGATCAAGGTTTTGGTATCTAACATGGAAAGACAGGTATAATGATTGTAGAACTCAGCAGCAGTGCAGAATCCCATCACTGCCTAAGATCTTTTCTGCTGTATCTTCCCAGCCCCACAGGCACTGAAATATTGCTGTGGATATTCCTACCTGGGAAAGTTCTTGGAAGAAGCAGAAGCAATGGAAGCAGTCATTTCTAGCCACTCCCTCTGTGATTCCCCATCAGGGACAGGATCCCTGCACAGGATGCAGACCTCTGACATCTGCATGTGGAAGATGTGCATTCAGTAATGGTGTTGGAATTCAAACAGCACAAGTAACTGCCTATTCATAGCACATTTGTTTGCTGTTCACTGCTTTCCATTACTTGCCCTTCCACATTATTATATATGTCATAGGTGAAAACTCATATTGCTCTTCCTCCTCTGCAGCTCCCTGTTTCTGTGGTTATCCTGTAAAAAACCCCAAAGGGTCCCAGGAGGCAATGCAGCCCAATAAAAAATGGTGCCGATTTGTCTAGTTCCAGGTTGTGTATTTCCTAATTCTTTGTGCTTCTCTCACAAAATGAGAGGCTTATTAGACATCCTGTCTCTGGCCCTGGCACTTGGAAGTGTCTCTCAGCCTGACATTCCTTTGGGCACGAGGCAACCTGTGAAGGGATGACCCAAACTCTTTCATTGCTGAATGAGGATGAGCTCAGCCAGCCCCAGCCTGTGCAGGAGGCACTGTGTGTTTTGCCTGAGGATTGCCCTACCAGACTGAATCCATTTGGAGCAATGCAATAGGTGAAATGCAGGGATGTGCTGTGCAAAGCAACCCTCAGTCCAGCTGCTCCTGCAATGAGACAAAGAAGAGTGGAGTGACAAAACTAACAAGAGCTACCAAGGTTGAAGAGACAAAACCTTCTGCTTTATAAAGTCATTTGCATTTCCCAACTGGAATCACAGCCCCATATCAACTGGCATTAGCTTTGGATACACAGAAAAGTAACACAAGCCTTCCCCTGTAATGTATTTCCCCATCTTCATTTGTGACTTTCAAGGCAAAATACTAACAGGATTCTTTGGAGCTTTCCTGTCCTGTTTCCAGCACTCCTGAGAATTACTGGAAGTGCTGTGACAGCGGCCTCAGAAGGAAACATCACATCCTCCCGGTGCTGGGCTGCATCTCAAGAGTCACTCTCCCCTTTTATCAGCTTAGCAAAGCCCAAGATGGAATTCCACAAGCAGGGAATAGATGTAAGATGCAGCCATGTCCATTTGATAGCTCAAAATCAGCAAGGCAGTTTCTCCATCTCTCCCATTCACATCTCTAGAGCGAAGTGCTGGGCTGAGCCGCTGACAGGCCTGGTAGGCAGCGGGTTTTTCTGGTTGATCGAAACCTGACATTTGTCTGGGCAGCAGAAGGCCACTGACTGCCAGGGGGAGATTATGTAGCCTGTCATTAATCCAGGGCTGCACTCACGCTTCCATCTGTGCAGGAATGTTTCTGGAGCAGCGCTCGTGGTGCCTTCCCGGAGCGCAGGAACGCGGCGCGCTCCGTCTGCCTCTCGTGCTGGAGGGGCAGAAATTTCAAGGTCAGAGCAAGATTGTCATTCAGCATGGAAGAGAAGGACACAGGGGCAGACACAGGCTGTTACCTGGATGAAGGGGGTGTTACAGTAACAGGCTTTATCCTGTCCACAAAAGAACAGTGGGGATGTGCTGGGCACCAGAACCGCTGACATTTGTGTGCTGACACATTGAGCTGACAGAATTGATTGTACCCTGATTTTCACTCTACCTGCAGCCTCCTCTGCTTTGAGGAGGATCCAGAGCAGGACATGCTGGATTTCTGAAGCAAATCCACCACTGCTTGGTGGGATCCTTATTCTTCTGTTACCACCCTAAGCTGCTGTGTCACACCTGGAAAGGAGCAGGGGAGGAAAGGCATGACCAATTCACAGTGAGAGAACAGCCTGGTAGTGCATGAGAAAGCAGATTTATCATTGTTAACCTGTGCAGAGAGAGGGAGAAATCCTCCCTGTGGGTACAGGGAAAGGAAATAAGTTAATGCTAGCGTGGGAATAGCATTAAAGCAATCCTTAGAGTCTCAGTCCTCACAGGGGGTCCTTTCCATGGAAAACCCATTTGCTCTGAATAAATGATTCTGCAGCACTGCCAAAGGAAAGCACGTTGTGGAGAGATTATATTTTTACCTCTTAGGCTCATACTTTGATACACTGACAGAGAGGACAATGTGGCTTACAGGCTGCTATAACCAAGCACAATCAGAACATATTTTGGCACAGTCAAATGTCACCTTCAGAAACCTGCTTGGTAGCAAAGAAAGGAGATAGTTGCTGAGTGTAAAAAAGATAGACCAAAGGGGCTGTGATTCACTCTCTGATCATGTTCTGTCAGTGTGTCTGTGCAGTGGAGTATATGAATAACTGGTGGAGTTTGATAATATGCTTAAATACTGTTCCTGCTGCTAAGCATTAGCATGGCTGTGTGACAGCACAGCAGAGAGGAGAGGCACAGCCACCAGGAAAGGCAAGACAGGCTGCAGTGAGCTGCAGGGCTCTGGCTCTTCAGCAACACGCAGGCAAGGCAAGCAAAACTTAATTTAATCTTTGGTTGATGTGCCTTTTAGGGAGCTTTCCTATAGCTCTGTGTTACTAGAAACAAGCTATGAATTTTGTGAGGTTTGTTCCTTTTCAGAATATCTGTGAGGATTATATTTTAAATCAAAGACAGTGGCAACATGCTGGGGAGCCTTGCTGTTCTTTGTGCATTAAAATGCCCAACTGTGGCATCACAGGTCAGACATTTGCATAATCAGTGTTTTCAGCTAATTGTCCCTGGAAAGGATTTCTGAGATGCACATTTCTGTATGGCAGAGCCACCTCTGCCTTCATGGCAACAGGCACATGTTAATTTGGGATAAGCTCATACTTTTCCCAGTGTCTCTGTATGTGAAAAACCCGTGGAAGTTTGGGGTGATCTATTCATGCAGAGGGCTTGGGCTCTCTCTGAATTTGCTAAGAGCATGTTCCAGCTTACACAGGGTTAGAGAAGGGGCATGGCAGAGACAGAACTGTGCTGCACTGGCTGTGCTGATGATCTCCTTCTCCTCCCTTGGGTTTGAGGAGGTTGGTGATCTGCCCAGAGGTTGTTACAGTGGCTTTGATGGCCATCAGTGACCTCCTGGCCAAATCCTCTGTTCTGGCACTGGGATGCTGAGAGGGTGCTCTTCATTCCAGCTTGTTCCCTGCTTTTCCCCTGGGCCTGGGGGTGACCCCACTGGAACTCTCCAGACTGCAGCTGAGAATCTTTGTCAGCCACCATTGGAGGGAAGGTGAACATGTTAATCTAAATAACAGGGAGGAAATCCCTCATTGTCCCCATTCCCTTGCTGCATACTCAGCAAAATACTTCCCAGCCCTGCTGGGAACAAACTGGGAAGGACAGAAGGGAAGCAGCTTTCAGCCCCATCCCTTCACACACAAACACACACACAGAGCTCAGCTCTGCTCTCTGGAGCACAGCAATAACACCTCAGCAAGGTGCTGCTGCCCCTGGGCTCCTGTAAGCTCTGCAGGTTCTGATCCTGTGCTCCACCGTGGCTCCAAACTCATCAGCAAGGCAGGGCTGTTGGGCAAAGCAGGATCAGCTCTTAGCTGACAGCTCTGCCATCTGCTAGACCCTGTGGCAGCTGTGGATGCCAGCTCTGACTCTCAATAGCACATCTGTTCATTTAAAAAAAAAAATCAGTGTGTTGTTTAAGGTCATTCTATATTCCCCAGAAACAAGAGTCTGGTTTTAGCAGCTTTCCCAATCTCAGGGAGCTGGCTGAGCTCATAGCACGCTGGCTTTGTCCTGGTTTGTGTCACCAAGCATGAGATCTCAACCCAGGTCCATGCTGTGCACCTCTGCCTGCCCCTCCTTGGCTTCTGTTTGAATTTCTCCATGACATCTCAAGCCAGAAGTCTCTTCTTCTGGACTAAAGCCCAGGACATCAAAGGACACAGAAGGGACACAGACCCCCACAAAGGAATTCTTAATCTGCACCATAAGCTGGAAGCCAGGCCATGGTGTCAAACATCTAAAATAATTTTCCATCCCACTGAGATTTGAGCACTGTGCTTTGCTCTCCTGTCCTGCCTGGAGCAGGGAGAGTGCACAGCTCCAAACACACCAGAGAATCTTGCAGGGTGTTACTTGTGAGCCATGATTTGGGACTGTCTTTGTGGCCTGTGAATATCATATCTGCTTTGTACAAAAGGCTTGTTTGCAATGTATAAATCCTGGGAGCTGTAAAATACCAACAGCTGCTGGAAAGGGCACTGGAAGTTCAGCAGCTGGAGACTGTTTGATCTCTCTGCAGCTCAAGTCCTGCTTATAATAATAGTCTCAGAAGACAGCACATATTTCCAATAAGCTCTGCTCAGCAACAGATACTCTTCAAAATGATATTAAAAAGGAAAATATGTGTCAAAACTAGACAAAGGGTCACGTCTTCTCCTCACAAAAGCTGCTCCTTGAGATTACAGACGTATGTGAAATGAGCAGGTTTTAACCTGTGCTCTCTGCCACAGCTTTCAGATCTGTCAGTTCTCAGGCTTCAAACAAACCCTCTTAGAGCTCATCTGAAGTCCTGCAAACCCTGGGCCACCAAATGTTAACCACACACTCCTACATCACGCTCATTTGCTCTAGAGCAGATATTTTATCTTCAGGCCTCAGCTCACAGACAACTGAACAAATCTTCAGGCTGTCCCAGCTGTTCCTCAGTTGCTTATTTATCCTCAGGTTGAAGAAACTGAATTTTATTCCTACAGGAAGCTCAGGCTGGGAGGGGAGCATCCTGTTTGCTGTATTTCCACTTTCACTGATGTGCCTCCAGGCTTCCAGTGAGAAGTGGCTCTTCCCCACCATCTGTGGTTTTGCTGTGATCACACCTTAATGCACCCAGTGCTAAAAATTAGGATTGAGCACAAGCAGAAGTTTCTGCAGCAAGAGGCAGACCAAGAGGTAATTACACAATTGCCATCAGTCCAAACAAGGCATAACAAGTAGGTTTTGGTCTGGAGACTGAATGTTCTTCTGGGTTTCAATTCCTGAGCATGTTTTGAGTGTTTCACAAAAAGAGCCCTCAGTGGGATGAGTTGCTCAGGCTGCCCATGAGATTTTGACATAGCAGCCACGTTGAAGTGAGTGGGATTGAGCAGCCAAACCTTTTGAAGAGTATTGAAAAACTTGTCCTGGCTGTCTTCCCTGTCCTGAGGAGGTTCAAGCAATTAGCATGAAGCAGCTCAACACTTCAGTTTGAAAATGATAATTTTTACCTTCGTGGCAGCCCTGCCAGATCAAGGGGGACTTCACCATGCATTGATCAAGATAAGGGAAGACAGCTTTCCTTTCTCACTCTGGCCTGCCTAAGGAAAAGTCACTTGCAATCCTCTTCTTCCTGGATAATTAATAACGACCCCCCCACTGCAGAGAACCTATTTCAGTCTCTGTCCAAGCACAGTTCTGGTGAGTAGGCTTTTTATCCTAGAAACAGAGGATTGAGCAGGGATGTGAGCATTAAAGGCAGTGAATAACACACACAAGAGCTGTAAGTTCAAGGAAGAAATAATGTCTCTTGGCTCATTCCTGACAAATGACACGTGGCTTCTCCAGACATGGAACATGGAAGGGAACATATCCAGATGTATCCAGCAGCTAGAGACTGAAGTCATAGCCCTGTGGATGTCAGTGACAATTTTGCTTTTGATATCAGTGAAAGCAGAATTTCACCAATATCCTTTGGAAGTCTTGTGAGTGCATCAAGAACCACAGCCCTCAGTGATGCCCCCAGAACGAGCCTTTAACCTTCAAAATGTTCCCACTGACACAAGCTGTAATACAGGTATTTTAGCAGCAAGTGAAAGAGAGGCAGAAAATGCCATTGCTTGTCCAGTTATGTCAGGGTTGGGTTCAGGAACAGCTTTCCAAATAACTCATCCTGCTTCTGAGCATCCTCTGAATTGCCAGGGCATGGTGTGTAAGGTTGTAAGGTGTAAGGTGTAAGGTGTAAGGTGTAAGGTTCAGGAACAGCTCTCCAGAATAACTCATCCTACTTCTGAGCATCTTCTGAATTGCCAGTGCATGCTGTGTAAGGCTGTCCTGTGAATTGTGTCCTTACACTGCCCCCTGTTTCAGTGAAGAGCTCTGGAGGAGCTGGTTTGTACCCTGTAATCACTCTGTCCATGACTTCTGCCAGGCCTTAATACAGTTTGGCTTTTGGTCTCCACAAAACCCATCCTCCTCTAGACCTCACTGCATCACTCCAAAATCCTCACAGGGAAACCAAATCACCAGGAGATCCTGCCTGGGCATTTCCATCCTTCCCTCTCAGCTGGAGTCTTCTCTCCATGTAAGTCTGCTGTGAGCAGCATTGTGTGAGTTTTTCAGGTTTAGGGTAACTCAAATCACCTTTATTGCCAACTTTGGTTAGTCCAGGTGACTCTGGGGAGGACTCACAGCCCTTTCTGCCCACAGAGCTGCAGCCAAGATGCAGGAGTGCAGCAAAGGTCTGGCCATGGCAGCAGGAGGAGGCTGAAACCTGCCAGGAAACAACCTCAACTTGCCTTGGCCTTGAACTGTCCACAGGGGCAAATCCAACATCTGGGTGCTGGGTGTGATGCAAATCTGGGATGAGTTGAAAGTCAGAGGGATGCAGACAATCCCACATTAAAGAATGGCTGCTCCATGTGTTTCCTCTCTCCTCTTTGTGTGTGTTGAAGGGCTTCGGTCAGGAAACGTGCTGAGGTCTTTTCACCTTGAGAGCTGAGATTTGTGGCTCTCAATTTAGTGTTGGATGCACGTGTGCAAGCACAGAACAATGCACCTTCCCTGCAGAGCTATTTTTAGGGTCTTGGTTGCAAGACAATTACAGTGTTGTGCTGCTGAGTGTTAGTAATGGTTGCAATATAATCGAGGAGTGAAAAATGTTCAGCTTTGGGGGAGGCATCGTGTCCTTTCTGTGTGCACAGAGTCTCACAGGCAAGTCAAGAAAGAGGAAATAAATTTGTCATCATCTAAAACATGTAACTGCACTGTAAAGGAGGAGACAGAGTTTGGTTTAATTTACAGCAGTGCAGATCCCTCCAGTTCACAGAATTCATTTCAGATTTGCTCGTGTCTGATTTAATCAAGACAGGGCCCATTCAACACAAGAAAAAAATCCAAAGTGAAGTTAATATAGAGAATTATCTGCTTACTTACAACTCCCAGTGTTAGCCCCAGCCAGCCTCCCCGTGCCACCACAGTGAATTCAGATAAATTTGCCCTGGATGAGAAAATAAAAGATGAGTCTGTTAATCAAGATTGCAATATCTGTAGGAAAACAGAAAGTAGCTGAGAGGTTCTGAGTGTTCAGCAGGGACAGACAGAGTTGCCTGTAGGGGCAAATTTGCAAGTCAGTGAGAGGAAATTTAATCTTTTCAAAGATCAGATCTATAAAAAACCCTCTTTCTTCTTGGATTCTGTATTAGAGCTTAAAGAAATCCTCCTTTCTCTGCAGCATATGGCAGAAGTATGGAGCACACAGAAACAGGAGTAAGGCTTCAGCTGAAACTCCCCATGTTTTATATGTTCACTGAGAACTCCAGAATTAAAAATAAACTGCAGGAAATCTGCAAAATAATCTGAAAAAAAAGTGCAAAATTAAAAATAATCTGCATTTTGAATCTTTGCAGCAGTGATCAGTGGAAAGGGCATTGATTCGAGGGGTTGTTCAAAATTATTTTTTTGACATCTAAAAATAGGAAGGCAAAACGAAAGTGACAAACTCAGTTCAAGAAAATAGGAGCAAATACTGCTCAGTGGGAAGTGTTAGTAAATATAAAATAACTTTACTGCTTGAGGAAGTGTTTTAAGATAATTTTGCTCTTATTTTTTTCTGAGGGAAGATCTTTGTATGATCTACAGTGACCTACCAGTGATGGGCTGCTGCTTACAAAGGGAAGGAATTGTTCTTCCTCCTATTTTTAGCATTATTAAGGGTCTCCAGATGAGGATTCATCTGGATTATTTGACCTTCCAGGGATTCCTGCAAAAACCAGCAGGATGCTCAATGCAGAGCCTTGGGCTTTGAGCACAGTGACCTCTCACCATCCAAACCAACCCCAGGAATGAATCTGCTGTCAGTCAGCTCCCAGGAAAAGCTGAATTAGAGCTGTGAGCAGGAATTCCATTCAGGTTCTGCTCTGCCAGGGCTCTCCACAGGGGTCCAGCAGTGTGGATTTGGGGCAGGCAGAGCCTGGCTAATCCCAGCTCCAAGCAGGAACACCAAATGCTAAGGGCACTGCAGGGTTTAATACTTCAGTGCTCTTGGGAAGAGGGTTTGGGGGATTCCAGGATTGAGACACCCACAGGGAATGGTCGGGCAGAAAGCTGGGAAAGAGAAATGAGGTTTGTTGTTGGAGTAGGAGGAAGGTTATTCCAAGGATAGAGGGCAGCATAAGACAGGCTAGGAATGTGTGTGGGATAGGGACAGCCTGGGGGGAGAAGTTGTGGAGGAGGAAACAGGCACGAAGGGACAAGCTGGGACTTGACAATGCAGAGGTCTGGCGGTGAGGAAGCTGGAAGGAGGAATAGGAAACCACCGAAGGAATCCCACGAGGCTTGAATAACAGGATTTCTGCTGCATGGCCAAATGTAGCTGCTATCCGTGTCTTTAAATTCAGAATTGTTTTACTGACCCCCACAGCGGAGTCTGAGGGGAGATGGAAAAGAAAAACAAAGAAAGAGGAAAGAAGAAAAAGGGAAAAGGAAAAAGAGGAGAGGAGAGGAGAGGAGAGGAGAGGAGAGGAGAGGAGAGGAGAGGAGAGGAGAGGAGAGGAGAGGAGAGGAGAGGAGAGGAGAGGAGAGGAGAGGAGAGGAGAGGAGAGGAGAGGAGAGGAGAGGAGAGGAGAGGAGAGGAGAGGAGAGGAGAGGAGAGGAGAGGAGAGGAGAGGAGAGGAGAGGAGAGGAGAGGAGAGGAGAGGAGAGGAGAGGAGATCAGTATTATGGAATTATTTTTAGTTGATGCCAAACAACTTTCCTCATTGCTATCATGACAAAAAAGACTGGGTCTCACTCCCTGATTATTGATGCTTATGTCTCCTCCATTATTTGAATAACCTGCTTTTCACAACATTTTACCCAGATAAAACACTTTTTACTATGCTTTGGTTGTGCAGGTGGCAGGAAATAAAGTGCTGGGAAATCCCACCTGGCCAAGGATCCCTGAGGCTGCTCCACAGCTCTGTTCTCTCAGGAATCTCCATGCTCTCTGCAAACACTGTGATTATTCCTCCCACTGCTATTTATTCCCATTTCCAGACCACCTGGGAACCCCCAGAGCTCTGTGTGAGTGTGGATTCATTGCAGCCACAGATAAAGATTCCCCCCTGTTTTATGAATGGGCAAAAAGAAGTGCAGGGAATTAATTTGTAGAGAGGGCAAAGGAACGCAGAGAACTGAATCATCCTGGTGTTCTCCCATTTGCTTTTAACAAGCAAACCCCTTCTCTTCTCCCAGAAGGAAAAATCTGTCCCAGGGCTTGTTCATGGCCTCAGGTTTGTCTCAGGCAGAGCCAGGAGCTGCATGGGGTCAGTGTCATCCACACCCTTTTCCTAATAACCATCAGTCATTTTGGCTTCTCTTTTGGATAGAAAGTAAAGCTAGGAGAAAAAGAGAAGGACAGCAGTGCTCTCCACATTGTTGAGAAGCAGATTGAAGAAACATGGAATTTCCTGTGGTAGTGTCCTGTTTACACCAGTGACACCTTCACTGCAGCAAAAGGAAGATCCCAAAAGGGGACCTAAAAGGGGTCAGAAAACAAGAGATTGACTGGGCAAAAATAGAGAGAATATTCCCACTTTCTCTTCAACCCTCCTCACTAGGGCCAGGCTGCTGGGAACCTGCCTATGGCTGAGAACAGAGAAATTTTCTCCCATTTTTCTTTTTCCTGAAACTTGGACCAGTTCTGGTGAGGGCAGTTTTTGGATGGGGGTGCAGAGGAAACTGAAAGGGAGGACCTGGTTCATCAGGTCCTGCCCTCAGCCATCAAAAGCTACCAGGAGAGTCCACAGCACATCCATTTCCCCTGGTGGTTTTCACTTTTTCACTCTTGTCACAACCTGAGTTGTGGCAAAGCCACTCCAGAGGAGGGAGCAGGGGAGTTTGAGGGCGTGACTCATGTCCCAAGGCTTTGCATTTTTTGGGATCTGTTCTGTGCTGGATGCTGTGTCCCCCACTGCAGGCAGTTTTCCTTCCCCCACCCACACTTTAAAGCTGATGGTGAGCACTGTGTTGTGTCCAGCACCCAAAGATGTGCCCCCAGGGACCAGCCCTACCTGCTCAGCTCGCTGCTCCCTGCAGAGGCAAAGCTGATTTCATCACTGCCATGATTAAAGGGAGCAGGGGCTGTGCTGTGGCTTTTTTTGGCAGCAGGGACACGCTGCCCAGGCCGAGGGCTGCTCTCCATCCCACCTCTGCAGCCCCAAGCAATGCTGGGCGCCAGCCTGGTGACTCAGCCAGCTCAGGAGTCAGGATGGGCACAGTGGGAGAAGCCCCTGGGCTGGGGAGGGGACTTCTGGCCACCAAGGTCTGGCTTTAGAGGCCACTGCAGTCAGGACAGCTTGGCACTGGTCAGAGGCAGCGATGGCCCTGGCTGTCCTGGTGATCTCATTTCCCCAACATCCTCCTGAAAACCTTGATGGGCTAAAAATGTGTGTGTGCAAGGACTCTGAGGCAGGGCTGTGCCCTTGGAAAGCGTTTCCCGGCTCCAGAAGATCCTGGTGTGACACCCTGAGCTGCAATCTGCTGCCCTGGGCTGAATTTCACCCGCCAAGCAGGAAGGAGAAATTTCCTCCGTCCATTTCCGCTTTGATCAGGCACAGATAAGGAATGTAACAACTCAGCAATCATTTCCCCTCTCAATCTACACAGCTAAATCTGTGGGCTGGCTGGGTTGAGGTGCCTGGATTTGCAATGTATATTTGAGCCCTGGCTCAGGTCTGCACTTAATCCATCACGTCCCTGAAGCACGGGGACTAACGTGGTCCCTGAGACAGCTCAGTGAAATGTTAAACCAAACGCCCCCAGAAAATAAACTTGTGTCACAAAATAGCTCATACTTGCACCCAGCAGAGTTTCCTGGGTGTAGGGCTCAGACTCTTCTAGAACTTTATATTCTTTATACCTCATGATCCTTTCACAGCTGGTGAATCTGAGGCAGGACATGACGACAACTTAGACCTTCAGAGTTGTCCACCCAGTGTCAACTCATTTTTTGGCAGACAATCTACCTACAAAAAGTCTCTTTTGTTCTGACCTTTCAGTCTGAAGCCAGCAGTGACCTTTTTAAAAGCTTAGGTGTAAATGAAGACCCAAAAGTCAAGGAAGGGGTAAGGCCATGCCAACAGCTGGGGGTGAGTTAAAACTCTGAGATTTCATTTCCTCAAGATCACATGGAATTTAATAAACTTATGGTTGAAATACCTGTGAAGTCAAGTGTACCTGATATAAAGCAGTGAATATAAATCCAGATGGGTTCCACACACACCTGCAGGCACCATCCTCTTCTCTCTCTGCCTCCCATTTCTGCCCCATGGCCCTTCCTGCTCTCCATCCCACACCTCTTCCCAGCCAGCACACACAGCAGGTACCTGCCAGGTTAAAGGTCCTGGAAGGTGTGTGTTTGCAAGGGCTGGCCAGGCTCTTTCAGAGCTGTCCAAAGGGCCTGAATCAGAAATTAAATTTTAAAAGAGGCAACACATTCCTTATCCATAAGTCTAGGGAGGGTGGTAATGCTGGGAGCCTGATTGGGAAGCTTTAATTCCTCAGGAGACATCAAATAATGTTTTGTTTTGTGGCAATTTCTTCTTGTCTTGCCTTGTAGGGTGTTCTGTAAACTCAGCTGCTGAGGGGTAGGGGAGGCTGAAATAGAAAGACCATCTAAAGAAACTTCTGTGCAAAGTCACATCCTTGGCTGTATTTTCCTGCCAAGGTGGAGCAGCAGATTTCATCAGACCTGATCTTTGGCAGCCAGACCTCAGGCTGAACCCTTGGCAGGAGCAGCCACGCTGTGATGGAACTGAAGTTTCATTTAAAAATCATTTCTGTGCCCTGTGTTTATGATGAATAAACCCTGTGTGTTTGCTGCAAGCAGAGAGGATAAAGCTGTTGTTGTGTTACCATCCTGCACGCTTCAGTCACTCTGTGGGTATGAACTGCCCTGCAAGACATGAAAGACAACAGCTCCTGTATCAGCCCCAAGTATTTCTCTGCTATATTTGCCTCAGCTGGAGCGTTTGGGATGTGGTTCCCCTGCCAGCATTGCCATTGTGGGTGTTGTGGGTGAACACGCTTGGGATTGAGTTTCCAAGCAGGAAGATTCAGATAAACAACTGCTTTGAGGTGAAAATTAGAGAGTTCATGTTACACCCACCTCTTGAATTTGTAACTGACTATTCACCCTGAAAATCTGATTCTAGGAACTCAGCATGTCCCGTCAGGAGCAGAATAATACCACAGAAACCATGGCCAGCCAGAGTCCTGAGCGCTGAGAGCTGTGATTAACTCCTCAGGAATCTCTCTGGAGCAAGTCATACTTTCTGGGATTTTTTTTAGGTAATTATTTCAAACCTTGAATCTGTGAATGGAGATTGTAAACAGTTCTCAGCCCAACATCTTAGAGAAGGACATGAAATGCATCAAATAAATAACGGGTTCTGACCTGTTTGCTTATGTGTAACGAGGAAAAAGAAATGTTTTAACCACACAGGGGAGAGAGCTGCAAAGGCAGCTATTGGATCTCTCCATGCAGTGATCCAATGGTAAACCTGAAATAGCTGCTGCCCAGCTCATAGACACATCAACAGGGGCCAGGACTCAGCCAAGCTGTTTCTGCTTCCAAGGGTGCCTCTTGCTCAGTTTTATGATGTTGTGTCCTTAGTCCTGTCCTGCACCTCTGGCCACGTCTGCTCCAGCACATCACCCCACTCAAACCTGCTGGGACAGCAGGCTGGGCTGCAGCTGCTTCACCCAGCCATGTCCCTTTGTGATTACATTATCTGGGAAGGGGGGCTGGAAGGTTCCCTCAGAGAATGGAGCAGAGATTGGGGAGTGACGTGTCCCGATAGCAGGGCACAGCAAGCCCTGCAGACCACGATTGTGGAGGGAGTTGTCTGCTGAGCAGGATGTTTGCCTTTGGTGTGGGCTCAGTTTCTTGCCCTGACACGGATTCCTTCATCATGTTAAAGTGAGACTGAGAGTCCAGCCCTCTTGCCTGAAGGGATGTGGAGCATAATTCTGTTTCAAGTTGGAAAATGGCCTTCAGATAAAGGCAGGTCAGCCCATGTAGAAGCTCAGAATGGTTTGGGTTGGAAGGACCTTAAAGCTCATCTGGTTACAACCCCTGCCATGGGCAGGGACACCTTCCACTAGCCCAGATTCCTCCAAGCCCCATCCAGCCTGGCCTTGGACACCTCCAGGGATAGAACAGCCACAGCTTCTCTGGGTACCCTGTGCCAGGCCCTCCCCACCCTCACAGGGAAGAATTTCCTGCAAATATCTTACCTGATTCCACCTATCCAACACAGACCACACAAAAGAAAGGCTCCTGTCTCTTCCTCAGTGCCAGGGATCCCAGGCTGTCCATAGTGCCATCCCAATTAAAAAGAAGGAAGGTGTAAATGGAGGAGGAGAAGGTGAGGAACAGACAGCACAAAACCATTTATGACTGCTTGTTATAGAGCCTTGTGCTGTTGGGACAAGCCTTGGAATAACAAAGAACTAAGCTTGGATGCTGCATTTTGGGGTTGCATTTCAGCAGCAGAAGCAAACCAATCTCTGGTGGTTTGGGGAGGAATGGAATCCGGATTGGAAAGCCCTGCTGAAGGATCACAGGGTTATATAAAGATCTGCCTCAGGAGACTGCAAGATGTTTTTGCATTTATTAGTCATTTAGAAAATAATGAAAGCTGCAACCTCATTCTCAGCTGTTGTCTGTGCTTGCTTGGGGAGGATCAGTGTATTCCTGTGAGGGCTGCAGGGATGTTGTCTCCACAGAGACACGACCAGGCTCTAACCAAACAAAGGCAGATCGCTGCTCATGGGGCACAGAGGCTCTGATGGGGACAATGCCAAGGCCTTTCAAATCCCACCAGGTGCTCAGTGAGTCACAGATCCTGCAGGAGACAGTCTGTGCATTGTGAACAAAAGCTTCAGGGAAGGATACACACAGGAAAGCAAAGTTGGAGTCAGTCTTCCTGGTATCCAACTTTTCAGTGTTACATTTTCAGTTGTAACACTCAATGCAAGGAATTAAAGAATCAGAGAATCATGGAATGGTTTGGTTGGAAAGACACCTAAAGCTCATCTCTTTTTATCCCCTGCCATGGGCAGGGACAGCTTCTACTACCCCAGGTTGCTCCAAGCCTCATCCAACCTGGCCTTGGACACTTCCAGGGATCCAGGGGCAGCCACAGCTTCTCTGGGCACCCTGTGCCAGGCCCTCCCCACCCTCACAGGGAAAATTTCCTGCCTAATGTGCCAGGTAACCCTGCCCTCTGACAGTGGGAAGCCATTCCCTCTTGTCCTGTCCCTCCACTCCATGTCCAAAATCCCTCTCCAGCTCTTTTTGAGCCCTTTTAGGCACTGGAAGGGGTTCTTGGATCTCCCTGGAGTCTTCTCCTTTCCAGGTGAATAATTCCAGCTTTCCATCCCTGGACTCACTCCAGCAGCTCCTCATCCCTGTGATGATTCCCAGGGAATTCCAGCCCCAGAGCTGGAAGTACTGTCCCCAGTGGGGTCTCAGAAAGTGAAGCTGAGGTGCAGAATCTCCCCCCTTTGCTGCCCACACTGTGGGATCAGCCCAGAGCACGGGTGGGTGCTGCAGGATTTCCTTACATTTTTACATTCAATTTATTACACTGTCACATTTCCAGGACAGGCTTCAGAGCAGTGCAGTGGCAGGAAGGAGGTGGCACAAGGAGATGGAATTAACAGAGGGCTCCCCAAAAGCTCATCCCCAACTCAGTGTGTGTGAGATGTGGAGCAGTTGCAACAGAGAAGAACGTCACCCCTGGGCTTAGCAAAAATTATCTGCAGCTCTTGGATCAGGTGAAATATGCACATCCAATCCTCTTTTTAGCATTCCCTAAGCATGGCTTTCAGAGGAAGGCCCCTAAATACACATTTTAAACAAAGACACTAATTTCTGTTGAAATGCTGTCCTCAGCTGGGATAATGGGAGGCACTGGAGCAAGGTGAGCAGCGTCTGGCAGCAGGAAAGCTCATCCCCTCCTCTAATTGAGCTGCACACGGACTCCTGACAGCAAAAAGGCATCCAGAGCCTCAAACTCTCGTGATTTATATGGATTTCCTGGTGTTTTCACAGAGTTTCTCTTCCCTGCATGATTTACAAGGCACTCTACTCCTTTAGAGAGCACCTTAACCTTTCTCCTTGTGGAGCAAGGCATGATTGCATGATTTATATAAAATTATGTGGGTTTTTGATTAATTCCAAGGTTTCCTCATCACTCCATTGTGCCTCATCCCCAAATGCACTATAGATTTCTCTGTTTCAGTTCCTTGACTCCACAACAGAGTGAGGGACTAAAGGAATAATTATTGCTGGGCCCTGCTAAGGAAAAAAAAAAAAAGTAAGATTTTGGCCATAGGTGATTATAGTTTCTGCAGCTGAATCAGTGTCCCATAACTGACAGAGGATAATGGATTTAATAAATAACTCTGATTAAGTCTGATGTTATTTTTAAATAATTTCAAAAACTGTTACTCTAATCCCTTGTGGCTGGCAGAAAGGAGGATGCTCAGAAGTTAAAATTAGTTCCTTAACGTTCAGCCTGGTGTGGAGTTACAGGGCTGTCCTGGTTTTCTGGGGCATCTGCTTACAGTGGAGCTGAATGGACACAAGCAGCTGCCTGTGGAAAGTGGGAATGAGCTCCCACAACTCACACAGCCCTGCTGCAGTTCCCCTTCCCAAGGCTCTGAAAGCCCAGCAGGAAATCCCAGCCCAGCTGATGGGAATTCCCAACTCTCCCAGGCCTCTTTACCAATAAATATAGATCTCTTCTGTGTAATGTCAATAGAATTCCTTTCCTTTTTATTTTTCAGAGTCTACATTTCAGAGTGATCCCATTTCTTGCCTGGAAAAAGAACCTGAAGAACACTTTGCCTTGAAAAGCACCACAGAATCCCACAGGCACAGCAGGAGCTGTTTCAACTGAAAGGATGGAAAACCATTCTTCATTCCTCATTCTCTTTTCCCTCCTCCTTCTTTTCTCTCCCAAGGAGATGGGCTGACAGAGCTGTGCAGCCTGGAGAAGGTGAGACTCCAGAGAGACCTGAGAAATTCTTCCAGTGCCTAAAGAGGCTCCAAGAGAGCTGGAGAGGGACTTGGGATAAGGGCCTGGGGCACAGGGAATGGCTTCTCACTGCCAGATGGGATATTGAGAAGAAATTTTTCCCTGTGAGGGTGGTGGGGCCCTGGCACATTGTGCCCAGAGAAGCTGTGGCTGCCCCTGGATCTCTGGCAGTGTCCAAGGCCAGGCTGGATGGGGCTTGGAGCAACCTGGGATAGTGGAAGGTGTCCCTGCCCATGGCAGAGGATGGAATGTGATGAGCTTTAGGGTCCTTTCCAACCCAAATTATTTCATGATTCTCTGAACTGACACATCTCCATTGGCTCCCTGGCTGCAGAGGAACAGGGGCAGAAAAGCAGGACCACGTTTTTGAGGCTGCTCCACTGAATTAAAGGAAACCACAAACTGAACCTTCAACCTCAGAAAATCCAGCTGCAGTGCTTGGCTTTGCCTCTGGCTCAGCAGCAAGGCAGAGATAACAATAAATCCCTTCTCCCACCTTCTGCATGTCCTGATTAGACAGGCTGCAGCAGATGGGGGCTGTCATCATTCCGTGCCTGTTCCGTGCCTGGCACAAAGCGGCTCCGATCCCGACTGCAACAACAACAACAACAACAGCTCTGACAAGGAGCTGCTGCTGCTGCTGCTGCTGCTGCTGCTGCTGGGGAGGTCACAGGCTGCCCAACCTCTGCCACCCCAGGAGGGACCAGTGCAGCCTGTGCAGTCAGCACTGCCTCCCTGGCAGATTGTGTGCCAGGAGGATGGATCCCAACTGGAAAAAGAGGAATTTCCAGGCTCCATCCCTGCCATATATCCATGAAGCTGTGTCAGGGAGGTTTAGGTTGGATATAAAGGAAAGGTTCTTCCCTCAGAGGGTGCTGGGGCACTGCCCAGGCTCCCCAGGGAATGGGGGCAGCCCCAAGGAGCTCCAGGAGCGTTTGGACAACTCTCCCATGCATGGGATTGTTGGGGTGTCTGGATTCTGATCCTTGTGGGTCCCTTCCAGTTCAGGACACACCATGATGGATTCTATAATCCACCAGCAATTACATCATCAGCTGTTTCAGGAGCCCACATGGATATTTCCTTGGTGTAGTGTAACTAATAAGGAAAATTAATTTGTTGATGTTCATTTAATGGAACCACACTGTTGCTGACAGAGGATGCTGTGTGACAGCAGCCATTTGGGGGCTGGCAGGGACCCCTCCCTCTGCTCCCCTTGCACCAGCTGAGGCTCTCCTCTCACAGAGGGGTTGCTCCAACCAGCTGCTGTGCCTGTGCAGCACCCCAGGATGGATCCCTGTGTTCCTGCCTTGTCTCTCCCCACCACAGAGATGCCACACTGATTCCTTCCCTATCCTGTACCTTTCTCCACATGCAGTGAGGGTAAATCCATGCAAGAAACTTGAGAAACATAGGAGAGGAAATCAGTTTTTCTCTCAGTGCTTAAAATTAGTGTTATCAAATCTCCCCCAGTCAGAGCCTCACTGAGGTGCAGTGCTGGGGTGAAGGGTGGCAGAGTTGGGGAGAACAGCCTCAAAAAAACCCTACACTGGAACCACAGCTTCTCAAACTGTCACAATGTGGATTTTCAGCTTGAGCACACAAGGCTGAGCTCAGGGGACACTGTCATGTAGATTTAGGGTTTTATCTCCTTTCCTCTCCATTAGCTGTGATTCCTTCTTATAATGCTGAAACCCAAAACTTTTCTTTCCTGCAGTGGTTGTTCCCTTCCCCGTTTGGCAAATATCGATCTCTCTGTGTCCTCAGCACGGGTTCACATCCACCCCCCTCATCCTCAGCCTGCTCCTGGGGTTGATTGCATGGCAGTGCCACCTCTCATGACTTCAGGCACCAGAGTGAAGGACAAGGAGAGGGATGTTCATCCATTACACGTGTTTTTCTCTCCCCCTCCTCTCCCTCTGGGCGCTGGGAGTGACAGGGAACTGAACAGGATGGGGCTGATTGTGCTTGGCAGGTGGAGAGGGAATGGAAGGAGCAGGGAGAAAAGGAGCAGCCCAGGATAACCATGAACTTCTCCCAGCCTGGTTTGACACTCACATCCTGCAGCACCTTGGGTGAGAGCTCTCCAGGCAGGGGACCAAAAGCTGGGGGCTGGACTGTGCAGGAGGCTGCCCCCACTTACCTTGGGGTGTGATTTTAAGCCAATTTAATTAAATTGCTTGGCAAGGTTGCAAGGACTCATCTATTTCAGCTCGAGCCAGGCCTGTTTTGATTTAGTGTTGGCTGATTAGGAATTAGTGGAAACAAACCTCTCAGAAAACAAAATTAGAGGGTGCATGCTAACTTTTGCACCAGATTAAGTTGAATTAAAAAGCAATTGAAATGTAATTTTCCTGTCTCAAGCAGCCAAGAAACAAGATAATGCAACCAGTGGCACTTGAAGCTTAAAATCACAGCAGCCAGGATTAGCACAACTGGCTTTTTAATGCCTACGAACAACAGATTTATCTGAAGGTCTTTTCTCAAACCTCCCCTATCAGCTTCCACATAAAGCTTTGTACAACTCATTCTATTTGCCTTGAAATGCAGAATTGGTGTGACCCCAGGACTTGAATCCAGGACTTAGAGCAGCCAGGGTGTTGCACAGCACGTTCCCACAGGTATTTCCATGCTGGGCAATACGAGCTGTTCCCTGAATTCCTCGAATTTGGATTGGAGTGGCTCTGTGTGCACGGCTGGAAGGGGCAGAGGCCCAGGGGTGTGGAGGGTGCAGACCCCAGTGCTAAGTGCTGTTCTCAGCTGCACCCAGCATCACCTTCCTGCAGCTCTGAGTCTCTTTGTTCCCCAGGAAAAAGATGGCAAGGAGTTTAAAGTCGGGTTTTAATTAAATATTTCAGTTGCTGTTTTTCCTACCCATTTGGGGAACCCTGCTCCTCCCTTCTCCAGGGCTGGACAGGGCTGGCACCCCTGCACACACAGACAGGGTTTTATGGGGCTTTGCTAAAAAGGGTGATGGTGTGGAGGGGGTGCCAAGCCAGGATGCCTTCAGCACCTCAGGGTCCCCTGAACTGCTCTCAGTGCTGCAGCCCAGCCCTGCTGCAGTGGTTATTGGAGGTCAGGGAGCTGCTGTCCCTGTTGGCCAGAGCAGCAAGAGCAGGGCTGGGGCAAGGGCTCCAGAAATGAAAATATCTCTGGACTGATGGAGACTGTCATGGGCACAGAACAGTTTGTGAGCTGCCCAGCAGCTCCTGGCCAAAAGCTAAAGGACTTATGGAGATCATGGGTTCCTGCTGGGTTTCTCTCCTTGCCACCTCCCCCCCGTGCCAGCCAGCAGCTCAGTGCCTGATGATGCTCCAAGTTGTTTAATCCTATCTTGGCTCTCTTGCAACCTCTGTGCAGCTGGTTCTGCCTGGCTCCCTGGTCCTGGGCCCCATTGGCTGGAGAAGGTGCTCTCCAGACCTGGGGCACCCCAGACTGCTGTGCCCTGCTCAGTGATGGGGTGGCAGAGCCCAGACTGTCCCAAGATACAGGCTGGCATCACCCACAGAGGGTCTTGGCCAAAAACAAGGCCAAAGCTGGCAAAGCATAAATGTATGGAGGAGATCTGGGGGTGAGTGATGGCCCAGCCAGGAGGACAGCCATCATCATCATCATCATCATCATCATCATCATCATCATCATCATCATCATCATCATCATCAATCATCATCATCAATCATCATCATCCATCCCCCTCCAGGTGCATCCAGGTGAGGGAGCAGGTGCAGATAACGGGGGGCTGGTCTGGGAAGAGCCAATGGTGGAAAGGAACTGGGGGTATGTGGCCCCATGGGGGAAATAAAAGAGGCAGTTGAGGGTGGTGTGGTATGAGGCAGAGTTAGGGTAAGTGATTTTCTCCTGTTTTTATTTTGGGGTGCTGTGTGGTTGTTTATTCTCTTTTTACTCCGCTATGAGATTCCTGTCTGTTTGGGGCTGTGCTGGGTGTGGTGTTTGGTTGTTGTGCCCTTCTGCTGGGATGGGGTGGGGAATGTTCCCCTAACAGGGCCAAGCACCCCAGAAAGCCTCTTCTTTTGGGGGAGCTGAGGAAGGAAAGCTGGAGCAAACCTTGAGGTTTGAGTGCCAGGATTAAGGCTGTGGGGGTGTTGGATTGAGCCACAGGGTGGCCTGACCTTTCTGGAAGCTGGAGGAGATCTGCAGATGGATGTGTGGGATAAGAGCTGATGGTGCTGTCCCTGGCCTTGGTTGCTGGAACAGGAAATGGAGAGAGAGAGGATGGAAAAATCACCAAAACCTTGAACTTAAAAGGATGATGTGAGGGAGCCCTTGGAAGCTGCTCTGAGCTGCAGGTGTTGGCTGTAAGCCTGGAGGGGAGGAGAGGAGGCACCATCTGTGTGGGATCAGCCTCTGAGTGTGTTGATGCACAACCTGGGTTTAGGGGTCCCATGATGGTGTCTGCTCTGAAAACAACTCCTTAATGCTGGCTGGAAGCTTTGTTTTTCTGATAAAAGCTGTCTGAAGGCCAGGTCTTGGTTTATTTGTGTGTATATCTCTGGATTTTGGTAGGAGTGCTTAGAAATTATTTTTACCTGTCCATATTTCATGATGCTCACCTGGCAGCCTGTAATAGTTGGGTTTCCAGAACTTTTTTATCAACTGAACTTGGTTGCTTTATGTCCTTGCATGTGACTGGGTGCAGATGGGAGAAGCCAGGTTGGGCTTTGTGGTGGAGTGAGAGAGGCTGGGATGTGGCTGTGTGTCCTGAAATCAGACCTTGAGCTGCTCCTTTTGGAGGCAGGAGGCCTTGCCAGGCTTGGCTTGTGTGTCAAAGTAAATGTAAAACCCCCAGGATCAGGGCTGGAGGAATGGGATGTTCCTGTCACTGTGGGGTGTCTGTGTTTGGCTTCCTCCTGGGATTGCAGCAGCTATAATTTTTGTACCCTGACATTAAGTGGTAGTTTGTGCTTGTATTTAGTTCTGTGCCTCAGCTGCAGTGTGTGAGGATCCTGCCAAGCCCTGCTTGGGGCAGGGGATCCCCAGTGTGGGGTGGAAATGTGTGGCCCAGGCTGCTGGAGGGAGTGGGGGGTCCCAGCCCCCTCAGTGGCTGCTGGGGGCTCCTGTTGGGCAGCTGTGACCTGACCCTGCTCTGTGCTGACCCCCAAGAGCATGTGAGGGTGTCCAGCACTTCTGTCAACTCTGCCAAGATGCCAGTCAGGAAGCACAGCCAGCACATGAAGCTGTTCAAGAACAAGGGCAAGGATGAATCTGTGAGTACCCACCTGCCTGTGCCAGCATTTTGGGCCCCAGCAGAGCTCACTGCTGGCAGGAGCTGATGGAGAGGCTTCTCAAGGTCCATGGCCCTGAATCTACCTGTGAGGGGGCAGGGGAATGGCTCTGGATACCTTCAGCTGGGATGTTTGGATGGTTTTTGGGATGTGGTGTGGGGCTGGCTGGGCTGCAGGGAGTGTGGGGGTACAGGCAAGGAGGATGTGAGTTTTGGGTGTGTGGCTGGGGAAGGGACAGGGCTCAGCCCCAGCCTGCTGAGCTCTCCACAGCACTTTTATTTATCCCTGTGGAGTTGGGGCTGCTATGGGATGGCAGATGTAGGATCTGTCAGTTTGATTCAAGCCAGTAGAGGAGATGAGGGTTTGCCTTTCAGGCTCAGAAAGTTTTTTCTTTAAAACACCCACTGGTTGCTGGTTCATCCAGCAGTCCTTGGGAGGCACTGAGGGAGAGGCTCCCTCTGTCCTGCATCACCTCCAGGCCACACTGAGCTGCTGGCTCTGCACTCCTCCTGTGGGAAATGTGGGGCAGAGGCTGCAGGGATGAGCTCCCTGGGAATGGGGCACTGCAGATATCAGTGGGATGTGTTCTTCTTCCCCCAGACCCTGCGCAGGCAGAGGGTGGAGGTGAGCATTGAGCTGAGAAAGGCCAAGAAGGATGAGCAGATCCTGAAGCGCAGAAACATTTCTGTCCATTTGAAGGAGGAGAATCCTCTGGGACAAGATGAGGTGGTGAGTGCTTGGTGCCCTGCACCTGGGCAGGCTCAGTGCAGCAGGAATCATCTCCCACTTGGGCCACTACCAGCTCCAGCTGGGGTGACCTGGGTTTAGCAGCTGGTGCCATTCCTGATCTCTAAGCCCAATGCTGGGGAGTGTTTCAGACTGCCTGGTCTTTGTCTTTGTGCAATTTTTCATGGTGATGATGTCCTGCTGGCCTCCCTTGATGGCAGGTAGAACAGGCTGGTGCTCTGGCTCGCTGGGAGCTGCTCCTGTCTGGCTCGCTGGGAGCTGCTCCTGTCTGGCTCGCTGGGAGCTGCTCCTGTCTGGCTCGCTGGGAGCTGCTCCTGTCTGGCTCGCTGGGAGCTGCTCCTGTCTGGCTCCCTGCACAGCCAGGGGTAATTACTGAGCTCCAGGCCCATTAGGGTGTCAGTGACTCTTTCACTGCTTGATTGCAAGCATTAGTTGCCTTGAAGGCTTTTGTGGATTCTCTTCCTCTGCCTCATCTCGAAACTGTGTTGCATAAAGAATAGACACTGCTTAGATATGAAGTGGTGACTGAGCTGGGTCTAGACAGCTGATTGACTGCCGAGATTAAACAGAGGGATCCCGGCTCCTGGCTGGCTCTGAATCATTCCCTGTGACACAGATTATTCAGCCATCCTTGGAGGAGATCGTGGAAGCCGTGAATGGGGACGACATCCAGCTGCAGCTGCTCGCCACCCAGGCCACCAGGTACACACCTGGGGGCAAAAGGCTGCAAATTCCTGTCTGAGGAGCTCTCTAGAGAGATGGCAAGGGGAGGAGGAGCCTGGAACCCAAACTGCCCATGGCAATCTCTGCTGGTGCCTGTTGTGTGGGCTCTGTGCTATGCTTGGCTCACAACCCTGTGTGAGCCCAACCAGGGCTGGCTGAGCTGCCCCTTCTGTGCTGTGCCAGGAATTATGTTGGATCCCACAAGAAATTGAGTGCCAGATGCTTGGGCAGGACAAGAATTTGAGGGTCTGGGTTTGTAAAGGGTTAGTGCTGAGCAGGGCTGTCCCCACAAGGGTGAGGACACAAAGGACCACTGGGTGCCATCATCACCCAGCTGGCAGCAGGGGTGGCTCCTGAGGGTCCAGCAGAGGCTGAATCCTTGCTGGTGCTTCCTTGGCTGGCTCAAGCTGTTGTACCAGAGATGTGGGACCAGCACCATGCCCTGTGAGGATGTCAGGGCTTTACTTCAAGACACACCTTGCTCCTGCTTCAGCACCTTTAGGGGTGTCCCCCCTCTGTATGGAAACCCCTCTGCTGTGAGGGTTTGTTGTGGTGGGATCCATCAGTGCTTCCCCTGCAAGCCACATCTTTGTGCTTGGCCACAGGGCTGTGGTGGCACCGTGCAGGGTTCCTCATGGCTGTGCTGTGTCTTCTCTCCCAGGAGAATTCTGTCCAGGCACAAGGACCCTCCCATCAATCAGATCATCGAGCTGGGGATCATCCCCAGGATGGTGGAATTCCTGGGCCGTGCTGACAATGCTGCCCTGCAGTTTGAGGCAGCCTGGGCACTGACCAACATTGCTTCTGGCACCTCAGAGCACACCAGGGCTGTGGTGGAAGGAGGGGCCATCCCAGCCTTCATCTCCCTGCTGTCCTCCCCACACATGCACATCAGTGAGCAGGCAGTGTGGGCCCTGGGCAACATTGCAGGTGAGGGGCATTTGGACATCCCTGACTGAGCCAGGGACTTGATGATGCTTGTGGGCCCCTTCCAACTTGGAATATTCTGGGATTCTGCTGGGGAGATAAAACATTGGTGTTCCTCTCCCTACAGCTTTGTCTCCAAGCTGCTGCCCCTACTGAACCCCATAACCTTTCATCCCCTTAGTGTTGCAGCCTTTGAGAGTCCTGTGTTGGCTCTGCAAGAGGATATTTTGGCCAAGGGCAAGACTCTGTCCTGCTGGGGTGGGTTAGCCCACTAATGTCACCATAGAGACAAAAGAATGGGTCATGCCTGGCTGGGCTGCTGGCACTCCAGTCTGCCCAGTAAATCCTTCCCACTTGGAAATGCCTAATGGTGGGTGGCTGGTGGGTCACCTAGTGCTGGCTCTGAAGAGCTGATTGCTCTTTGATGCTGTCTTGTGACTTGTGCAGATGCAGTGACCAACCTTTTTTATCTGTTCAGGGGATGGCCCTCTCTACAGGGATGCTCTTATTGCTCGTGATGTGATTCCTCCCCTGCTGGCTCTGGTGTCACCTGCAACTCCAGTAAATAACCTTCATTTTCCTGACTTGACAGCTCTTAATCCCTTGGGTGATGGGTGAAGTCCACTGTCTGCCTGGTACACAACAAACTAAATGTAAATTGAAGGAGACCCTGCTCTAAACTGCTTCTGTGGCCTTGCCTGTGCACAAAGCTGGGGGTGCCAAGCAGACAAAGTCAATGTGATCTCTTCCATCCTTGGCTTTCTCACCCAGCTCTGACTAGCTCAGGCTTAGGGGTAAGATGAAACTGGTGTAAGGCAGACTTGCATATGCATGTGGAAGGGCTGAACTTGCCCTTCAAGCTTCCTGGTGCTGCTTTGTGGTTTGTCTCTGCCCTTCTGCAATGGTTCTGGCCCTGCTGTTCTGTCTCTGGTGTGTAAAAACCTCCACAGGATCACACAGACTGAGAGGCTCTTGGGGCAGTGAGGATCTTACAGCTGCCTTGTGTTTCAGGTTGGCTTCCTGAGGAACATCACCTGGACCCTGTCAAACCTGTGCAGGAACAAGAACCCTTGCCCTCCCTTGGATGCTGTGCAGAAGATTCTGCCAGTCCTCCTCATCCTCCTGCAGCATGAGGACAAGGAGGTCATCTCTGACTCCTGCTGGGCTGTTTCCTACCTGACTGATGGCAGCAACGATCGCATCCAACTCGTGGTGGAGACAGGGATTCTCCCAAGGCTTGTGGAGCTCATGGACAGCCCAGATTTGATTGTTATGGTAGGGAACAATCAGCAATCTCCATCCTCTGGTCCCTTAATGTAGAAAGGTCTGAGGAGAGGGAAGGCACATGCCCTTGTTCTATGTGACAGCTGTGGTGTGCTGTCCCTCAGCCTGCAGAATTGACTGCTTGCTTGTCAAGCCTCTGTTCTGCTGACTGAGGCTGGAGACTGGATAGAGACTCTAAAGCTGCTTAGAGCAAACGAGGGATGATGGGGCTGTAAATAAACAGTGTCACCCACAATGCTCTCCTTGTGTGAAGGATGAGGCACTTAGAGAGGGATCTTGCTGGGCTTTCTGGCATGTATCCCTCGAGGTAAGGACTCTGCTCATCTCCTCTAATCTCTGTCTAGACTCCAGCTCTCCGTGCCATCGGGAATGTGGTCACAGGCACAGACCAGCAGACACAGGAAGCCCTCAACGCTGGTGTCCTGCCTGTCCTGCACCGGCTGCTGAGGCACACAAAACCAGTGATCCAGAAGGAAGCAGCCTGGACCCTCAGCAACATTGCAGCAGGGCCTTCCCAGCAGATCCAGCAGATCATCAACTGTGGGTTATTGGCACCTTTGGTGGAGCTGCTTGACAAGGTAAGGGATGGGCACAGTGTTGCTGCAGAGGGAATGTGGGGTTCAGGAGGCCTGGATGGCTCATTTGGGGAGCACTTGGCCCCAGAGCCTCCTGAGCAGGCTGTTTCAGAGCTGCTGAGATCCCTGGCACAGCCTGAGCACTCTGATTTTTCAGCAGACCTGCATGGAAACACATCCTGGAGCTGCTCCTGGCAGCTCTGCCAGGTGTCTGTGCAACACCCAAAGGGCTGGGAAAGGGATCAACCCAAGCTGGGCATAAAGGAAATGTTATCCTGCCTCACACTGATCCTAGAGGGATATTAAAGCTTAGGAATGCTTTTGCTGTGCTGCTTTTCCAGGGTGACTTCAAGGCTCAGAAGGAGGCTGTGTGGGTAGTGGCCAACTTCACCACTGGAGGAACAGTGGAGCAGGTGGTGGAGCTCGTCCGTTCCGGGGTCCTCAAACCTCTGCTCAACCTGCTCTTGGCCAAAGACAGCAAAACCATCCTGGTCATCCTGGACACCATTTCAAATCTCTTCCTGGTGAGATCTGCTCATCCTGGATGCCAGTGTTGAATCTCTTCCTGATAAGATCTCATCTTTTGACTTCCTCCTCCCAAAGAGTAGCAAGAAGTGAGCCAAGCGCTCACATTGTGTGGTTAGGGCAATGACTGTTGATTTTTGGAGTAGGAGAGACTTCATGTTGTCTAAGTTTCTTGGATACCCTTGGGTTGTCTAAGGGGCTTGGCAAGATTAAGTTCCCAATGTGTTGCTCTTCATCCCCTACTCCCTGGTTTGACTGGGAGCCCCCAGCAGAGATTGGTGTTCCACAGGCACCACAGCCACATCCCTGGCATCAGGAAAGGGACCACAAATTCAGGGACTGTGAGCCTGAATTACAGAAAAGAACCATATCAGACCTGTTAGTGATGTTCTCTTTTCCTGCCTGGCTTTCCAATGTTACAGGCAGCTGAGAAGCTGGGAGAGACGGAGAAGTTGTGTCTGCTGGTGGAAGAACTCGATGGTCTGGAGAAAATTGAGGAGTTGCAAAACCATGAGAATGACACGGTCTACAGAGCTGCCCTGGACATCATTGAGAAATACTTTTCTGGTGAGGTATGTGAGCCCTTGCTGTCTCTCAGCTGGAAATGTGAAGCTATTGCACATTGGAATGAAGCACAGAGTTTAAGAATACTGAAGAGGTTTTTTGGAGACCTCCACATGACCAGAGTAGTCCTTGCAGTTTCTTTCAGCTGCTTTTAAAGGTCTGTAAGAGCTCTTAAGTTGCCAGCCAATGAGTTGCACAACAGCCATGGATGCCTTGATAGCATCTTGCTGCTGGAATTTAAACTGGCATCAGCTGGAGTTACTGCAGTTACTGATATGAATACCAAATGTGGAGAAGTTTCCTCCTTCAGAACTGAGCTGGCTTGTCACTATGAGTGGCAGCCTCCTACTCAGCTGATAACAGTGCTCAGGTTGCATTTGGATTACTTGACCCTTCTCATGGCAAGGAATCTATGGAAAAAGAGGATAGGACACCAGCTAGGAGCTGAGGGAATCCAATGACTGTCACAGATGCCATGTTTGGTCCTAGCCTTACACTTGCAGATGGGAAAACATCAGGGAAGAGGTTTAGAGGACTGTGAGACCTCAGAGCTGTGGCTCAGTTTGGGTGTGAGCTGCAGCAGGGGATGAAGGTCTGGTTCAGTCCTTTGCCAGAGCAGGGTCTGTGGGCTGTCCCTGTGAGAGGGTTGGAGAAAGTTCTTCACACCAGCCCCTGCTGGAGGGGCTGGATGCCAGGGGAGCATCTCCCTGAGCAGTCCTGGCTCACTGCTGTTCCAAGCAGGCCATTTAATTTCAGTGAGCTCTTCTACTGCAGCCACTCTTTTTTCCTTTTGCTTCTGGTGTCTGAGCCCAAAGACTTGGCTGCTTTTGTGTGTGGGCTGCAGGGACACTGCAGCTCCAGGGTGCTGCAAGGAGCAGGAAGGCTTGTCTGGTCTCCAGGAGTTCTGTTACAGTAAAGCTGAGCTTAACAGCTGGATTTATAAACAAGAATAAAACAGTTGCTGTAAGACTTAGGTTTATTCAAATGCAAACCCTAAAAGTTATTCCTGTCATTTTTCTCTTAGGAGAATACAGATCTGGAGCCCCGAACTGGCCAAGATGGGCTCTATGATTTCTCAGTGGAGAAGCAAGACTTCAACTTCTGAAGATGATGAAGCATGACACAGCTCTAAACTGGTGGGTGGAGGTACCTTGGAAGAGCTCAGCTATCCAAACCATGAGGAGCAGAGATACTGAGCCTTTTTACTTCTGAAACTTGTCAATAAAAATTGCACTTTCAGCTTTGTACCTCTTGCCTTTAATTATTTCCCTCCTCCTTTAAGTTGCTGTTGCAAGTGACAGAGCTTGGCTTTTTTCCCCAATTAGCATCCTTAGGTTTGCAGAAGTGTGTTGGAAGCCCTGGGCATCTTTTCCAGGTGAAATCTTTCTTCTAAGCACATTAAACTGCAGGAGAGCAGCAACCTGCCACCAAATCTCTGTGCTGAAACTTCTAGGCTTGACTTGGAGTGGCTGCAGTAGCTCTGGAAAGCTGTTTGAGAAGTGTTTCACCTTTCTGCAGGCACCATCCTTGCTGTGGGAAAGGAGCTGAGCCAGGGGCAGGGGTTCTGTGTCCTTGCTGTGTTATTTCACCTGGAACCATTGGAGTGGGGATGTGGGAGCTGCTGAGCAAATGCTGCTCCTTTGGAGGGAAAGTGTTGGAAGCAGTGCAGGAGCAATGATTCACCTCTGCTGCAGCTTCCCTGTTGCCATCCAGCAGCCTGGAGCCCATCGATCTGGCTCTGCCCTTTAATTCCAAACCTGTATTTCAGGTTTCCATGCTGTGTCCCTGGCTCTTGTTCTCACCAAGCCCTCCAAGGGTGGTCTCCAGCAGAAGGTGAGGATGGAGCTGAGCCCATGGCACAAAGATTTTGTGCTGTAGGTTCTCAACAAGCTGCTTGGACACTGCTCCATCCTTAAAGTGTTGATGGTTCCCTCCCCAAACCTTTGCTCCCCAGGGCTTGAAGCAGCTCACAGGCTTTGCTTGAGGCAGGATGAGGAAGCTTTCCCTCCCTGCTTTGGGGGGGTTTGGCTCTTCAAAATGAATCCTGGGTGGGCTCAGGGCTCTGCTTCCTCACCTGCAGTGGGTGGTGAGGTGACAGCTTAATCTGGAGGGAAAATCTCTCCAGGAAACTCTTCCTCTGTTCTGGATCTGCTCATCAGAGATTTATGCATTTTTCCTGCAGGCCACCCAGGGAAGAGGGAGTTGGTAGTAAAAGTCTTCTCTGGGAGGAGCTGTGCAGCCCCAGTTATGGGGAGCAGGGTTGAGTATCACTTTTTTAATATTCAAATGCTGAGTTCTGATGAAATGCAAAGTGCTTCTTCCATCCAGAACTATGGACTTAAAACCATGATATAGCAATACCTGAACCAGAGCTGGGGCTGCCTGGGCTCTGTGACTTCCCACTGTTGATTGGGCACCGGGGACTGGCTGCAGTTCCCTGGGTAAAACAAATGTGAGCCCTGTGTGTCCTCAGTGCCAGAGCTGGACCCTGTGTGCTGCCCTGACTCTGGATTGGGGTCCTGTGTGGACCATCCCAGCTGCCTTTTCCCATGGCCAGGCAGGGCTGCTCTGTACAGCTCCTCTTTGCTGATGCTCTGACAAAATACAGCAGGATCAAAAGAGAAATGGGAAATCCCTTGGCTTCTTTTTCCTGCATGTGCTGGACATAAACCTGTGCTCAGTGCTGTTACACCTGCTCCTTTCCATCCTTGTAATTTCAATAAAATATTGTCCTGAAGGCAGGGCCAGGACAAAGTGCCCCTCTCATCAGAGTGTGGGGATGTGGCTGCTGTCTGTCCTGGCAGCTGGAGAGCTGTGCCCAGGGCCTGGAGCATCCCCAAGGCTGCTGTGTGGGTGTGTGAGACCTGCAGGCAGCTGCTTGCCTGGCCTGGGGGAGCTGCCCTCCCCTGCTCCCTGCCAGCCCCAGGAGCAGCAGTTGGAGCTCTGGGACAGGAGAGGCATCTCCTTCTCCCACTGGGCTGGGATGGGGGATCCAGGGCCAGCAGTGAAGGGGAGATGCTGCTGTGCTTCCTCAGGGCTGCTCAACCTCCTTCTAGAGATGCACAAAAAAGTAGTTTTTCCAATTAGAATCTCTCTTGTTCTGGCCTCAGAGGAGCAGGGAGAGGATCATTCAGGCTGGAAAAGACCTCCAAGATCAGCCCCCTACCCTTTCAGTGCCACCTCTACTCCTCTGAATATTTCCAGGAGTGGGGGCTCCACTGCTGCCCTGGGCAGCCTGTCAGTGCTTGACCAGTGAAGAAATATTTCCTGATATTTAACCTGGCACAACCCGGGGCTGTTTCCTTTGTGTTTTCACTTGGGAGAAGACTCCATTCCCCACCTGACACCCTCCCAGCAGGAATTGTAGGCATTTCTGGGGATGCAAAAGGCACTGTCACTGCTGTAGTAGTGCTTGCCCCAAATTAAGACCCCTTTACATTCCTGTGCTACCTCTCATGCCATCTGCAGGCACCCCTGTTCTCCCTCCATGCCAGCCCCTGTCACCCTCATGCTGCCTTGCATGTCACCCCTGAGATCACCTATTCAGCCCCAGGTGTCCCTCTTTGCCCCTTTTCATCCCAAGCCAGCCCTAGGCACCCCCATTCCACCTCTATTCCCCCCATGCCACTCCCCAGGCATCCCCATTGCCCCTTATTTCCCACATCCTGCTCCTATTTTGCTCTGTTCCTCACTATTCACTCCTATTCCCCCATTGCCCCATCCCACTCCTACTCTTTAATTCACTCTATTCCAATCCCATTCCCCCATTCCCCCTATTCCCATCCCAGTCCTATTCCTCCATTCCCTCTATTCCCCATCCCAATCCCATTCCCTCTATTCCCATCCCAATCCTATTTCCCATTCCCCCCATTCCCTCTATTCCCCATCCCACTCCTATTCCCCATTCTCCCTATTCCCATCCCAATTCCATTCCCCCATTCCCCCTATTCCCATCCCACTCCTATTCCCCATTCCCTCTATTCCCCATCCCACTCCTATTCCCCATTCCCCCATTCCCATCCCACTCCTATTCCCCATTCCCCCATTCCCATCCCAATCCTATTCCCCCACCCTCTCCCCCGCCAGGGGGCGCTGTCTCCCTCCCTGCCGCGCATGCGCCCCGCCCCGACCTTCCCTGCCCCGACCTTCCCCTCATGGCGTCCGGCCGCGGCCACGCCGCTCTGCGCGCTGACGTCACCGCCCTCCGCCGTGCGCGGGGCGTGGCGGGGGCGTGGCCACGGTTCTCCGCGGCCGGGCCGGGCCGGGCGGGCGCGTCGGCGGCGGCGGCGGCTGAAAGAACTGAGGGCGCTGAGCCTGCGGCGGCCGCCGGAACGCGAGCCCGGGAATCCCCGGCATCGTGAAGAGCGGCTGGGCTCGCATGGCGGGGCTGCGCGGGGCCGCCGGTTGAGCTCGGCGCCGCCACCTCCTCCTCCTTCTCCTCCTCCTCCTCCTCCAGGCACGATGTCGAATCCCGGTACCCGCCGGAACGGATCCAGCATCAAGATCCGCCTCACAGGTAACGGGACGGCCGCGGCACGGTGTGTGTGTGGCCGCACATCCAGGGCTGGGCCCGGGGTCCCCTCCCCTCCCCTCCCCTGGCGCCTTCGCCCCCTCCCCGGCCTGGCTGTGAGGGGAGGGGCGGCCGGGCCCGAGCTCCCAGCCTTGCTTAACTTTTATCCCCGTTTTTCTGTTCCGCTTCTACCTCTGTGACCCGGCGGAGCCTCTCTGCGCTTTTGTTTATTTATATTTTTTCCCGCCCCTCCGGCGTGGGGTGTTTGAGCCCCCTTGGGGTGACATGAATGTGAGGAGGGTTTGTCACTGTCTTCCCCCTCATTTTCCAGCAGGTCAGGGCAAGCTGCTCCTTCCTGGAGTCTTTCCCCCATGGAAGGTGACAGTCACCACCCTCTCCATCACCCCGACCCTAAATGAGGTCCCTTCTGCATTCCCTGTTCATAACTCCCCTGCATTCTGCCCGTTTGTGGTGTCTCTTGTGCCCCCTCCCAATGGGGGAGTTCCCTGTGACACCCCTGTCCCCATCCTGGGGTGTCCTCTGCACTTCCCTGCCTGGGCATCCCTGTGACACCTTCCCCCATCCCGGCCCTTTCCCGGGGTTTCCCCTGTTCCCTCCCCCATGGGAATCCCCTCTTCAGCCCTCCAGAGCCCTTCATGGGCTCTCCTCTCCTCTCCTTTCCCAGGAGGATTCCCAGGGCCACCTCTCCCACAGACTGGCTTTCAGCAAAACCTTTCATAATTTGCCTTCCTTCACTTTAATTAACAACCCCCCCAATCTCCTGTGTGCTGAGGAGGATAACTCAGTTGCTAATGAGAAAATATCCATTTAGTTGCTTTTAGCTGGGTTCTTTTTTAATTTTTTAGCGTGGTTTTTTTTTTAATTTTCCCTCCTTCCTCTCAACTTGTTCATACCTGGCACATTGTGGCATTCAACTTTGGGAGTTCCTGCCCCATGCAGGAGGTGACACACAGAGCTGTGTCTGTCCTGCCTCCCTGTGAGGCCTCTGGAGGGTTTGTGGATGGATAAACCAATTTATGTTGGACCCTGAGAGATCTCGATTAATTCTTTTGGAAGCTGCTCTGGTTGATGCCAAGCCTGCTTCTTGAATGGGAAGAGACAGTTCCTGCTTGTTGAATTATTAAAAAATAAAGTTCAATCCAGTCTTTCAAAGGCAACAAGTGGATGCTTGGAGGTCGGTGGGGCTGGAGAAGCCACGGTGCTGCTCTGGGTGACCAGAATTGATCCCTGGAGTGGGATCTGCTGTGGGTGGGTGCAAAAAACGTTTGCAAATAATGAGAGAAGGGTGCTGGTGAAACTGCAGTTACAGGTTAACTTGCTCATGGCACAGAACACCCTCAGAGGCAGATCATCAAAAAATAAAAATCCTGGTGTTCTTTTAATCCTTTGATTCTGCACTGCTTGTGCTTCAGGAGACCAAAGTTTGTGAGGATAATGTAAATCTGAAAATCCTTTTCTTGGATGGGAGAAGGCTGGAAATATTTTTAGGTTGTATGAATGATGTTTGATCTGAAATGAGTTTTGTGGTTGATGTATACCAAATGTCAGCTCAGTCCTTAATGTGGCTTATTTTTATGCAAGTCAGTCAATAAAAATGTGAATTAAGTGACTTAGGCCGTGGTCATAGCCCTTCTGAGCTGGAGGAGATCATTTAAATAACAGAGAGAAGCTGTTGAGTTTAATTTTAAAGGCTGAATGCTGCAGCAAAATGCTTTTTTGCTTTTAGCATACACTAGTCTTCGCTCAGAGCTGGGAACATTTCCTGGAACAGACTGAAGTTTCAGTTTATTGAGCAACTTGGTAGATTTATTTTTTATTACTCCCCATTTTTAAACTGTATTGAGGAAATCTCCTGCTTGCTCAAACACATCTTCTGTTTTTACAAGCAGGAAACCTGGGTGATGGGACAAAAATTGCTGTATTTAATCAACAAATAAATTGCTCTGGGGGAGGTTTAGCTCTGGAATTGTTGGGCAATGCAGAGTTCTTGGCTTGGCTGGGACTGGGCTGCTGACTTACCTGTTTCAAATAGCTGCAGCCAGCCTGGCTGTTGTTTTCTCATCTCCTTGGCTGTTGGGAGATTTGAGCACATTTAAATCAAGACAGAGGACCTTGTTTGTTATGATTTACTACCTGCATTGTGTTTGCTGTGATTAGGCACCATTGAAGTTTTGCAGCACTGAAAATAGCAGTGTAAATAGCACTTAGGATGCCAGTGAGCATCACGGGGTGAATGGCAAGGGAACAGTGGTCAAATCTCCTGTGGTTTTTATTTTAAAGACATATTTTTTTCCTCATCTGTTGTAAAGGTATTTGTGTTAGCAGAGTGTTGGGGTTATTTATGTGAATATATCCAAAAGTTCTCAATCCTCTGATGATTACCAGAAGTGATCTCAGCATATACAGAACAATGTCAGTCCTAGCCTGGTGCAAATTGTAATGGAGTAAAATGGCAAATAGTGCACCCTGTGCAGAAATATCCAAAACCTCAATGTAACAATGAGTTGCATGACAGGTTAAAATGACTTTGTGACCTGTGGATTTCAGATATGCTAATCTCCTGTCATATCTCACTTTGTCCTCTTCTTTCCCCTAAATCCTTTACCCCAGCTGGTGGTGCAAGAGCCAGAGACACTCTGGCCTTGTCTCTTGTCCCTTGGCAAAGTGAGACAAAACTTCCCCTTAAATCTGTGGTCTCTTCCTATCTGTGCTGCCCTCAGGGCAGCGCAGCAGTGGTGAAATTACCAACACAAGGATGGAAAAATGAAGTGATCTGTGAGTGCATGTCCTTGCCAAATGTGCTTGGGGTCTGCTGGGTCAAGGAGGAACATGATCCATAAACCAGGGACCTTCATGGAGCACGTGTGCTGTTTTTACCCTTGTGCTTCTCTCCAGCCTTTGTTTGCTGCTCCCTGGGGAAGTTCCCAAGAGTTCATCATCCCCAAGGCTCACACATGCCTTGCTCACTTTGTATCACCCACAAGCACTGGGGAAAGCTGCAGTCTCATTGTGCTGGGACACTCTGATCCAGGTGGATTGTAGGCAAAGGTTGCAAATGGAACTGGAAAGGCCATGAAGAAATGGATGAAACTTGGAACTTTACCAGAAAAGCTGCAGGTTGGGTTCTGGTTTCATTGGTTCTGGCTTTTTCAGCAGGGTCTCAGCTGAGGTGTTAAGGGCTGGCTCGCTTCTAGGGCCATCATGGAACTGAGGGAAGTTAAAATTTATGGATCACTTCCTAGCTGGAGTAGAAATGGGGAGGATCTCACATACACAGTCAGATGGCTGTGCTGAGGGCTGATGGCAAAACAGTTTGACAGAGAAACCAGAGCTGGTGTAACAGGAGGATCCAAATAATCATCTCCAAGCACCTCACTCCACAGTTCAGAGTTCTCAGTTCCTCCTTGGAAACCTGGCCTGGGAAGGTGCTTGTGGTGGCAGTTTTAGGTGAGAATCCTCCCAGGTGTGAGGGGTAAGAAAGTGAGGTGTCAGAAACATCAGGGAGGAGTGAGGAAGATGATGATGAAGCAGGTATTGCTGTGAGGTGAGAAAGGAGCCAGAGGGGATTTGTGGGTGACAAATTTGATTCTTGTCAGGAAGGTGGTGTGCTTAGCAGGGGCAAAGAAAGGGGAAGAGGGAAGAAGTGACACAGAGAGTGTCAGGCACACACTTCCAGCTCAGGGTAGTCAGCCAGTTCAGGGAAGCTGCAGCCACAAAGCCTGGCCAGTTGGTAAATGGGTGGCTTTGGAACTTTCTGCATTTGTAATTTAAGGAATCCATAAAAAATATAGTGACTGCAAGTAGAAGATAAAACATGGTGTTGTCATTAGAGCAATGTTCACTTAGGATTGTCACAAAGGCACAGGCTAAAGAGTGTCCCAAATGTCAGGATGTTTTACTTCTCTTTCATGACTAATGTATTGATCAGTGCAGCAGAGTTAACTGACTGATCAATAGCAACACCAATATTGGTGACCTGGACACTTTCCTGTCCCGTGTTTAGGAGCAATGAATATCTATGTAAGGATCTCTCAATCAGACATGGTAAATACATCTTGGGCTGGCTGCAGTTTTATGGTTGGGTGTCAGGACCAGCGGTTCCAGGTGAAGAGCACTGGGACAGGAAGGCAGGAAGAGCTGAGTGCTCATCCCAGCCTCCCTGGCAGTTGGTATTTAATATTGAGCCAGCTTTGTGCCATGGGGGACACGGTGAGAAGCAGCACTTTGGTAGCTCCCAGTGTGTTTAGTGTGGTCATCTGGGAGTGTGTTGAAATCCTTGTCTCGGTTTTTTCTTCTTTCTCTTCCCCTGCTCTGCCGGGAGCGGGGCCTGGCTGTGATTGGAGCGCGGGGCTGAGCTCGGTGCGGGGCTTGGCCGCAGATTTCCTGTGTGATGCTGAGCCAGGCACTTCATCTCCTTCTGCCTCCCTTCCCCATTTGCCTTGGGAAGCAGCAGTGTTTTTGTGAAGGTGGATTCGTGGCTCTTCAGAGCCCTATGGGTAGGAATGCCAAAGAGGCTTGGGGCATGTAACTCTGGGGACATTAACGAAAATAAAATCTTGCTTTCACAGGAGGAAGTGCAGAGCACAGCCTTTGCAGTTGGCCAGCTGACATTTTGGGGCTGCCAGAGTGGGAATCCAAAGAGTAGCCCTTTCCTCTGGGCAGGCTGTGGGGAGCAAGTCTCCTTTTTGCTTCTCCCAGTAAGTCAAAGCTGTGCCAGCACCATTGTCCTGGTGGAAGTAAATTAAATCACCAAAAAGAGTTTGTTTGAATATCCCCCTCAGGCAGGGAAAGTAGAAACAATAACTACTTTATTCCTGACTTGAAACTTTCTTTTGTCAAATTGAATGCCTTCATATAAAGAAATGCAATTTGGGATGTGGTTGTGCAGTTCGTGATTTCTTTTTATTCCATACTGCCCACCAGTGTAAGAACAGTTTTCTCATCCATTTCTTGAAACAGCTTTATCACATTTCTAAGATTTTGTAGCATCATCTTTTCTGTTTGTATTTCAAAATTAATCATCAATTCCAGGGAAGTACAAGCAGTGTTGAATTTCTCAGTGAGGAGGTTGCTCTTATACCATGATTTTCTGTGTAGAGGAACTTTACTGACAGCAGCTCCAAGGCTGCTAAAATTGCCACTGTAAATAAAGATCAGTGAGCCCCCTCAGCTGATGGGTCACAGAATGGAGAAGCACATCATGGAAATGCCATCCATGTGTGTGGTTTTTGGAGGTTTACCTGGATTGCTGCCCACCTTGAAGGCAGCCCAGTTGCCATGCTTAGAGCTGGATTAATCTGGTTGGATTCCTTGCTGCTATTTATGGTTCTTGAGTCAGCAGCTCGGTGCTGTGTTGGTTTGGGCTGTCTTGGTGGAGAGCAGAATGGTTTGGATAAGATATGGATAAATCAATTGGTTGGGTGTGGAGTTTAGATATGTACCCAACAGAGCAATTCATGTAAGACTTAAGTGAACAGAATAAGAAAAAAAGGGCTGGAAGAGATGTTCCATCTGCCATCTTTTTCCCTGAGTTTGGAATGGAATCTTTTTTTGTTGTTGTTACATTTGTCTATTATTATTCCTCTGGAAATAGTCAAAGTATTGCTATGAGAAGAACCAAAGTCTGGAATATCACTGAAAGCTTTGATATTTTTCATGTTTTTCATGGAAGCAAATGCTGATTTATTCTTCCAGAGTGAAATAAACTGTTACTGCAATTGGTTTGTTCTTTCCTGCACTGACACTCGTCAGGGCAGAGAGGAGTCAGCGCGATCTTGAGTCTGGAGGTCGACAACCACTGTGTTGTGGATCTGCTCAGCTCTTAGGGAATGCCTTCACTCAGGTCTTACTGTGGTCCTTGATGCTTTGCCATGCCAGGATGAGGACAGCACTACAGCTGAGCCCCTTGCAGCTTTTTTCACCTGGATATCATCTCCCATTCTGTGCCACGTCTGTTGGCAAGGCTGCAGTTCAGCCTGCGAGGGGCTGACATGGAGCACTCGTGTTATGGCTGGTGCTGAGGAAGCTGCTGCTCTGACATTGTGATGTTACAAATGAGTTCCTGCAATACTGCTGCAGTAACTCAAGATGTTATCTCCTTCCTGGTCTGCTGACCCTCATTGCCAAAAATTTGTCACCTGCCGTGAGAAAGCTGGCGGAAGAAAACCTGTGCTCGCATTTCAGCTGCTTCAGTGCAAATTCAGCTTCCCTGTGTAAGTCTGGCTCTAGGATTTAGACTAAGGTGCTGAACATTGAAAAGCTCAGGTGTGTACACATCATGTGTTGGTAATTTTTGGGAGAGAAAATCAGAAAAGACATCAGCAATTTCTTAAACCGCACAGCTAGTGTGAATATCTCAATTTAAAATAATTTGTAGAAGTATTAATGTGATAAAAGAAGAAAGCTGCATGTGTGTTTGCTAAGTGAGGCAGTAGGTCAATTAGAGTTAGGATGCTGCATGTTTTTAAACTTTGTTTCACATGTGTTTAAGGGGAAATTCAGTAATTTGTGAGAGGGGATCCCTGGGGATATTTTACAGCTTTCCATGTCTGGGAAAGTCATAAAATATAATTGGAGAACAGAAATGATGGAACTTTTTCTTTGTCATACTCTCTTATGACCTGGCAGCTACATGGTGAATATTTGGAGGTGTAGGATGATAAATCTGATGATGCTCTAGATGAATTGGCAGAGTAAGCATCCATGCTGTTTCAGAAGAAATCTCTCCACAGGGCTGTAATAGCTTGATGCCTTCCTCTTCAGTAAGTCATTTTTGTCAAGTTAAAGGCCAAAATTCAAACTGGCTTGTTGTCAAGGACACTAAGCACAGCAGGCAAAAATCCCCAAGGCTACCCAATTCCCAGCACAGATAGATAAAGCTGGCAGAGCCTGCTTTACTCTTCTTCCCCTCCCCCGGAAAAATCCTCTTCCCTGTTTTTTTTTTTGGAGGATATGGGCACTATTCCGCATACTAATACAATTTAACAGAAAGTATTTAAATGGAAGGTTTGTTCGTCTGTTTGTGGCTAAAACAATCCATTATTGTTTGGGAGTAATGGAAAAATAATGCACAATCCCTGCAGTGAGCTGGCCATGCTGCAGGCAGCCGTTCCAGCTGTGCTCACCTCGCCACAGCTGGAGGGAATTGTCCTTGGCACAGCGCGGCTCCGGTGAGCCTGGGCCCTTGTGGGATGGAGCAGGGCTAAACTCATAACCCTGAACTGTGAGAAACGATGGGAAATCCTGGGGGATTGGACTTTGGATCAGCTTCCCTTATTCCACTTGGGGTCCTGGCTCCTGAGGCTGTTTAGGAACAAGGGGCAGGGTTAAACCACATCATCAACTTCAGGGGTTATTGAGCACTGCACTGCCTGTTGTACCCCAGGAGTGTCCTGAATGTCCTCACTAATGTTCACTTTTACCTGTGCTTGGTATTTTAGAATGGTGGCTCTTTCTTTGCTAACTCATTGTGAAGAAGGTTTGCTGGAGAAAATGAAATTTATTTCTTTTTCTTTCTTAGGTAACCTGCTATTATCCTTCTCTTATAGGAGATTTTGCTGTCATAGGTAACCAGTAGCAGGAAAAGAAATACTTTTGATAGGATTCAATCTTTTTTCCTTAAGTTGATGAAATCTTTGTAGATACGTTTCATTATTTGGAGTAAAATGGTGTTTTTGGATGAGTGAACTAGGAAAAATAGTGGTTTTGTTGACCTTTTAATATATTTACAGTTTCGTCTTCCTTAAATATGTGGGCATTTCCTCTAATAATTAGACTAAAATAAAATGGTTATGTATTTATCAATTTCAAGTTTCCATATCTTGTTTATGTCACAAAATAGAAATTAAATTTGCATGTGTTAAGTTCTAGGCTTCTCTTTCATCTCTCTGATGTTTCCAGGACAATATTAAAAGCTCTCCTTTGTATTTTTCTCCTGAAAATAAAGGTTAAAACACTGAAGATAGTTACATTTCTTATTTATACTGGAAAATAATTTATTTATTTTGGCAACTCTTCACATCAGCTTGGACTTTCTTTTTTCATGGCCCTGACCTTTTTTCTCATGCCAGATTTGGTTTGTGTTGCACCCCCAAAGCCAACCGGACATTGCAGCAGAAAATTCAATCCCTGTGGTCAGTGTTTTCACATTCTTTAGTGCATGGGGTGTATGACCTGAAAAGTTTATTGGAAAGGAAACATCTTTAGAGTTACATGTGCTCTTTTCCTGAAGAGCAAAAGAAAAAAAAAAAAAAACCAAACTCCAGGCTGAAAATGAGCTGAGTATATGGGTTGTACTGTTGCTTTAAGATCATTTTTTGACTACACAAGTGCAGAATTTAGAAAAATGAAGAATTTCAATTTGATTCAGACTCACAGTGATTGATGCATTTCCCAGGGAATCCTTCTGCTTTGTCCTTGCAGCTGATGTGTTTTGGTTCCTTTCCCATGTGCAGACATTTTTATAAGCATGTGGGAACTTCACTCTAACTCAGAATTAAACCAGCACGTTTTACAAGTGTAAATCTAATTAGCAGATACCTCACTGCTGCTCCTTTAATGTTAATGGGAAGAGAATCCATTCCATTTGGTAAACTTTGGGTTTGCAGCTGAGTGGGTGAGCATAAGCTAAAGGTCTGATGTCAGCCTTTGAAAGAGAAATGGGTGAATTTTCTGGGCTCTTGAAGTGATGCTTACTTCAGTGCTTTATATTCCAAGGAATTCCAAGCAGTGTCTCTCATTTCTCTTTCTTAAAAACATCTGCAGACAGCTAATGGCCACATTAAGTACTGCAGTGGGCATGTTCATATCTCATGTGTCTGTAAATACCCTACTGAGCAGATCAGAGAGAGCAGAAATGGCTTAGTGAAAAAAAATAATGCCTGAAATGTTGTGGCTTTTGGAATTGGCAGGGAATTGCAGTGTCTCTGGTTTTTCATCTCCCAGCCATCTCTTACGTAAAGCGCTTTTAGGCTGTGATCAGCTGATGCATTTAACCCACCCCTGAAATTGTTTTTGACCAGAGTGAAAATGCTTCTGCTGAGGTTCCCCTTGCACAGATGAGGGGTGAAACAAGGTGAGATGAGGTTAAAAGGCAGAAGTGAAGTTAGGGAAGCCAGAAGGTGCCAGGGAGAGGTTCAGCATGAAACTCAGCATGGCCCTTCAGCCTCTGAATGTTCTGGAGTCAGAGAAGGGCTCCAGTGCTGAACTCAGGCTTTAATGACTTTATACAACTTGGTAAGTGTGTGTTGTAACCAAGTTCTGTGATGTAACCACACTCAGATTTAAATCTCTCATCTTTTCCCAGAGATCCCGACATTCATTCAATAATCCAACATGAAATTTGCCTCTGGAAAAGCCCAGGGCGTAGGAATAAGTGTCTGGCTCTTTATAAGAGTGACTTCTGCATATTGGGCAATAATTAACTAAAAATAGCATGCTGTGTGTACAGCTAATGTGCCATAAGGGGAACACCTACATCTGTTATTCCTTCTTTCCAAGAATTTTAGGGAATTTAATGTTAACAGACTTCTTTATAGATGCATTAATTAATGTGTCTGTGCTCGTTTATCGAGCTCTGAGTGAGCCTTGTAGCCCAACACTGGCCTGGATGTGCTGAGGGTGATGGAATCAGCTCCAGTAATTGTGCTGTCACCAGCCCTAGAAGGAGACTTTGGCAAACAGAAGAACCATGTAAATAGGTGCTTTTCTGTGTTGTGTCCTTTAGTTTAGAATTAAATCCCTCCTTGGAGTTCCAGGTCTGTCTGCTAACAGGATAAATAACACTTCACTATAACCCAGCAGTTTGGCTTGGACTTCTACTCACAGTCATTTCTTTTATAATTTTTTTTTTTTTGCGCAATCACAGAAGTAATTTGACTTGTTACAAATAATGTTTTGATAAGCTTCAATAGAAATTAGCAAACCAGCCATCAAATGGGATTTATAAGAAGTTGCTTGGGAAAATGTGTTGTAAGTAGTCTGCAATTCAAGGCATTTCCTTTGCAGGATGCTTATCAAGTCTGCATGTGCTACTTCCAATTTGAACTAGAACGTAGATGAGAGCTATTTTTGATAGAAAAGGGGGGAAAAAAAAAGAAAATAAAGCCCAGTTGGAAAGTAGTAACAGGTTTTTTTCTCATTGCCTTAGGATGTAAATCCTGCAAGTGTGCAGAGAGAAAACAGACTTTGAAACAGCCGAAGAAAACAGATTTATCTGAGATGTTTGAGATGAGGCTGGTAGTGTAAACGTGATTGAAATAGTCATTGTAGGAGTGGTGAGTAAATATACCAGAAGCTTTTGGATAAACTGACTCTCTTTGCTGCTCCATGTGCCAAGTGAAGGCAAAATGTCCTGCTTGTTTCTGGCACGTTCCTTCCCCAGGGAGGCTGTATCAGGAGGAGCAGCCGCTGGATTTGAGGATTGTTGTGCTCCCAGATGCCAATGTAGAGCTCTTCTTTTATGCCCTGGATGTGGTTGCTGGCCTCTTCTGGGCTGTGTGGAATTAAGATGTTGCAAGACCAAAGAGAAAACGATCCAGCAAATATTTTTGTGAGGATTTCTTGTAGAATAATCAGTTTTTTTAGCCTTGTGGTGTTTCACAAATCAGCAGTGAAACCTGGAATGTGAAAGCTGTCTACACTTTTCAGGACAAAGTGCTGCCTTATTTGACCGTCAGGCTGATGGATAAACTTACAGGACAAGCTTAATCTTTTTTTCCAGACTGAAAAATTACCAGACTGAAAAGGGATCTCACCTGTCATTCTCCTCTAACTAATTTTTGGCTTTTCATCTGACTTCAGTCAAATTTGATAAAGGCAGAGACATTAAGCATGCCAGGGCTCAAGACTCATGGAGATGAGGAGCAAATCCACCCTCCCATGGTCTGGCAGAGTGACCAGGGTGCCAGCCCTGTGGAAGGAGCAAAGAGAGAAAGTGAGAGAGGAGCTCTGAGGCAGCAAAGGGAGGGAAATACTTGAATTAAGTCCCACACACCTACAGGTAAACCAAGATTCATGAACTGCAGTGAGAGTGTTTGGGGGTTTTGTTGGCTTTTCCCCCCCCACACAGAATTTAACATTCTCTGAGTCAAACATCTAAATGACTTTTTCAAGCACCTGTAATAATGCTCCCTATATGTTTGTTTGGATTTAGGGGTTTTGTTTTGCCTTTTCACCCAGCTGAAATTGTGCTTTAATTCCTCACACAAAGCTTCGGCTGCGCCCTGTGAGCACGGCGCTTCCAGCACCAGCCACTGCATCAACCTCCTACTGGCATTTTTTAATTAAAAGAACAGCACTATCACTTCAAATTAGTGCCACATAGCTTATTGGAGTAAGGAGTGAAATGGTGTTTAAAGGTTTTTCACTCGTGGAAATTTTTTATTAAAATTTGCTCTTTTGGGTTTATCAGTAGTTTGTCATTCAGCGCTCGGCCAATATCCGATTGCGAGCTGTGCAATCCTCCCAGGGATATGAATGCAAATAAAAGGCTGGCTCTTCATATCTCCACTCTTTGATAAACAAGAAGCACCTTCTTCATAAAAACAAAGCAACCAACATTATATTATTTTATGATTCCCACAAAGCAAGTGTCAGCCTGTTTTTCAAGTGCATTCCCTGTGTGGAGAAGGTGGTGAAGAAATGGATATTTCTGGGAGCTTCTGTGCCATGAACTGTGAAGAGCTGTTTTTGTAATCCTGTTCAGTGAAATTGTTAGGCCTTCCTTACACTAAATTACTGTGAGAGCATTGAATATATCCAGGGGGAGGTAGCCCTAGTGAGAATTTCCCTCATACAGCATTTCATTCTGGCTGGAATATTAGCACTGTTAACCATCCATGCGAAATGTGATGTATTCAATCTATTTAATCAATTTAAAGTGGAAAGCAAAAGTCTTAGGCTTTGAGTGAACTGGCTGTCCTCATGTGCTGGGTTTTTAGATACTGAGTTCTGGGCTTTGGATGTGCTAATATAGGAGTTTGATAAAGAACTTTTTGTTTAAGAGAACTTTCTTAATTTTTTCTTACAGGATCCTGCAACCAAATCACTTTCATAAAATCCTGTGTCTTGAATGTGCATTAAGGTTGTATAGGAAGAGCCATGGTATTTTTTTCCTTCAAGCTCCAGTTTATTTATGTAATACCTTTGATCAAGGTATCTCAGAGCAGTAGTGGGATTGTAATTTATTGATGTAATGGACACTGACATTTTGGACAAGGAAAATGGCAAACAGGTGCTGTTGACAGGCAAAGTGATGAATGTATAATGTAGAAAAAATGGTGACCGAACATCCTGGTTGGAATAGTGCACTGAAACATTTTCACCCAGATCCCAATCATTTCTTTGTGCCTGCAGATTCACTTGGGATTTGAAAGGGAGGTTCCTTTAGCAAGTAGCTTGTAAGTTGTTAATAAAAATTGCCCATGGGAGGAAGGTCCATATATATTGTTGTTAAACCACTATTGAGCAACTGATTTTGCAATGAAAATGTTTATTTGTTTTGAAAGAGAAATCTGTGCTAGAATGCTATGCATGCTCTACTTCTGTGTTTTCATTCTAAACTCTATTTTTATTTTGCTCTCTGCAGCCAGTCTGTAACTAAAACATTCCTAGCATCCTTTGGCTGGGGATTCAGTCAAGGACTTTTTTGTCCTGCTTTCAAGAAGATGATTCCAGTCTTTCTTGAAGCTTCTCCAAAGGAAATTTCCTTCTGGAGTGGATAAGATGACAACGAGGGAAGTCACTGCTGATGGTCCAAAGACTTAATGACATCCTCTTGTTGTCATGTCCTGCCATGCTTCATCTGAAAACAAATGGAAATATTTTAGCATAGCTCCAATGGCACACAGTCAGAGTTGGAGCCACTCTGGGATGTTAATTCTGCTTGAGTTCACTCAGCTCACGAGCTGGCTGTTAGAATAATGTGGATAAATGTTTTGTGGGCACAGAGGAGAGGGGCTGTGTCCATGACCTCCCTCCCCACCTCCCCATCCAGTCAAAGGCTATTTGCCATCATGGATTGGATTCTCTTGCTCAACCAGGGATTGGCTCTGACCAGTGTGTTTGTTTTGTTGTTCATCCCTGGTGACTGTCAGTAGCACTTGGCTGAATAAACAGAGACTATTGATCAAATTTGAAGTCATTATCTTGGCAGTTTAAATAGATGCTGGCCTATATGATTAGAACAAGGGAGCAACACATAGGCTGATACAGCTTTATTTGGGAAAAAAGCCTTCTTTTCATAGAGTATTGTTTGGTGCCATTCAGCTCCCAGTTTTGTGCCTCCTTTAGGTCACACAAGAATGAGACATTTTGCTGAAAATACCTAAAGTGAGGAGGGTGGCTTTGCTTGTGTAAGAGTGATAACACAGATAGAGCAGGGAGCTGCTGAACTTTGGTACTAACTGGACCTCAGGTTTGGAAGAAGGGGGTTCTACATGAGGTTATTGGTTAACCACATCCAGCAAGGACATGCCCAGGGAGCAATCCTGCTCCAAGCCCCCAGCTCCAAAGCAGCAGCAGTGTTTGATTGTCCATCTCACTGCTGCTCAGCTGAGACACAGGGCTGTGAGATCTGGGTGTTCACACCCCAACACCACGGGTGATTAATTACTTCTGAAGGAAATAGTTTCATTTTGGTGGCTGCTGTCCTGCCAGGTGCCTGACATCCTTCTCCATCATCTGAACATTTTGTTCAATGGATGGAGCATTTTTCTGAGGGAGTTCTGGAGTGCTCTGAGGTGCTGTTGGCCAGGATGGGCAGTGCTGTGTGAATGCCCCAGCAGTGAGCAGCACTAATCCCCTTCCTGCCAGCCCGGTGCTCCTGAGTCACAGAGCTGTGTGTCCCTCGAGAGCATGCACACGGATTGACCCACATTTCCTCAGGCACAGAGCAGTCATGTGCAGCTCATTGCTAGGAAATCAGATGAGAACTGATGTAACTCAGTTCATCCAGCGTTTGCATGGCCCGGGCCAAAGTGCTTTTAGGGATTTACCACTTGTGTGACTAATGGGTGATTAGGTGGATTGGAAGGGAGTGTGTCTACGTGCTTCTTGTAGACAAGAGTTATCCTGGAACAATGGCAGCACCAAAAAAAGTCTCTTACACATCATTCTCTCATTGTAGTTTTTAAATAGGGCTGGTTATTAAATCAGATTTTCTTCCTCTATGTAAAAGCTTTCATAGTAATTCCTTGGAAAGTTTGTTGCTTAGGGATGTTTAACCTGTGACAGCTGGACAAATGTCCTGTAGAAAAAAAAAACCCGATGATTCAGTCCTGGAATTAATAAAAGAACAAAAGTAGGTGAATGAATGATAAAAATTTGACTTCACAAAGCTATTAATACCTCTGTAATTGCGGTCTTTTTTTGGAACAAGCCTCGTTTCTGTCCCGTTCTCCTTCGCCTCTGCCACAGCTTCCTTATTCCTGCACATCCACTTGCAGTCCCCCTCCTTCCCCAGTGCCACCACTGTCACCTCTCCATGTCCCTCCTGGGTTCAGCAGGGCTGGCACAAGGCCCAGGCTAATAAGCCCAGACAAGCTGATTCCCTGGCAGGTGTCCAGGTGAGTGCTCACCTTTAGCATTAGTGCCCTCCACAAACACAGGTGTTTGGGGCTGATTTGGGTTTTTCATTTGTAAACAAGGAGAGTTTGAGCTGAGTTCTCTGAACAAATGAAAAAAATAGACATAAAGACAGTGGAGAGCGATTTGTAGCCTCTTGGGTGGATGTTGGAAGGGATTAGAATGGGCTGAATAATCACAAAACAAGATACTGGAGATAGAAAAAATTTCCAGGAGTTGAAAACAATATTGTAAAACTGCTAATGTACCTGATTCAAAATGAGAAAGGATGCCAAGAATTTAATTTGTGTGAACACAATTTCTCTTCTCTCTTCCTGTTTTTAAACTTTGCACCTTTATTTTAGCCTTTATGTAGGAAATCAAGGTAATTGTTCCATTATGTAGCTCAGCACTTAATCAGCCTAAATTAATTTTTAAAATTTTACTTGAATGGTCAAGGTATCATTTTTCCCTTTTTTTTTTTTTGTACATGCCTCTTGAATCGCCTGGAATCTGTTGGATATAATTTGAATATGGAATGGTAATGAAGACAAAAATAGATGTGTGCAAGAGCTGGTAACAAGGAAAGCATCAAGAAGAGAAGTCAGTGGAATGTTTAATTCCATCTAGTGTGGGCAGTTTCCCCCCTAAGACATTAAAAGCGTTTATACCTCAGTACTAAGATCCAAGTTAGGATCAAGACTCCATTTATTATGGGCCATTAGGCTCTGCCACTTCTTTCCAGCACCAGCTCCATCTTGATGATCCATATGTTTGTTATCCTCAGGTTGATAATGACAGCCCAGGGAGCTCTGGGAAGAAAGAAGTACTTGGGAATGAATTCCAGCTGGTTCAGTTTTTGGCTGGCCACTCTCTAAGTAGCCTAGAACAAAATGAACTCGTGGCTCAGGGTTTTTGTGCTGCCTTAACTCTTCACTGAATGTGGACTTTCACTGCCCTGATTTTTGAGTCAGTGCTCACTCTGGGTCAGTTCAGACAGAGCTGCTCCATCCTGTGTGTGTTACCATCCTGCTAAGCAAACAGCAGGTCTGACAATAAGGAAGGCAAAAGCTGTAAGAGCATGAAAAAGTTTCTTTGGCAGCAAGGCCCATGGCTCTGAAAAGCTTTACATGACAAGACTTGAGGCTTTTTATGTTTCTATCCAAACATGCCAAAAAGCACTCGGCATACCTCAGTTAAAATCCCAGCATGAAAGCAGTGAGATGTGCTGGAAATCAGGGAACCTTTCTGAGGCATTTGTTAACCTGAGGTATGTGCTGGTAAAGCAGTGATACAGTGCTGATGCCTCACTTGAAAGAAAGAATGCTTTTCATTTACTTGCAAAAAAATTTGAGGTGTTGACTGTGCCTCTTGAAAAGTCATCCAGTACCTGCTGGAATTCGTCCTGGTAGCAGTTGCTGAAGTTAGTAGTGCCAGAAGAGGTGCTCGGTAAGTGTTATTCTGTGCAATAGATTTTGAATAACTGCTTGTTACAAGATTTCCAGTTATTAAAGAAATGCAAAATGAGTCTGGGTTACACTGAAATAAGCTTGGCTCCCTGCAGTGTTCTGAGGTTTCTTTCTACCTGCATAGTAGCCTGTAGGCCAAATTTTCCTGTGGAATTTGTGTATTGAAAATTCTTCATTCACTGTTTCAATATGAATGAAGAAATGTGGATTCTTGAACATTGTGACCACAGTGGTCATCAGTGTTTTTATGCTTTTATTTATGAACTTCTAAAAATAACTCTGGGAAAATTTGTTGTTTTGTGTTTTCAATGTTTTTAAAACGGGGATTTTTTCCCCCTTCCTTCATTTTGCTGGAAGTTCATCTCACCATCAGCAGCTTCCTGGGTCACTGAAGGAATTCTCTTGCCAGCTTCCTGCTCTTGGTTGACAAGGAAACTTCAGTTTAACACTGAGCTGAGCAGTCCAGAGCCAAAGCTGTGTATTGGGCACTGAGGCAACGTTCCATGTGGATTGTTTAACTCCAGCTCTTTTACTGATACAGTTAAGCCCCATGGGATGAACTAATAGTTTACATAGTTTACAACTTACACATAACTTAACACCATTCATTTTTTGAATAACAATGTTCTTGCTTTTGTGCAATCTACTTAGCACTTGATGAAAACCAGACATTAATTTTGTACTGTTTATTAAAATTCCCCAATTGGAAACTTTTATTCCTGTAAAGTTGATTTTATACCTTATTTAATTGCAGTAAGATATCAAAGAAGTCAAATACTGGTTTTGCTGGAGAAACAAATCTCAGTTTTAAATTGAGATTGAGAATGTGCTAAATTACATTTTTTCCTCCTTTACAATAGTGCTTCACATTCAAATTACTTTGTTGAAATACTGACACTACCTATATGTGAAGGAATGTAAATAGCAGCCCCTCTTTGGAGATACAAAACATATGTTTTATGTTTCAAACTGAGAAATCTGCTCCGTTTTAGCTTGGAAGTTGAAGACAAAATTCAGTGTTTCTATTGAACTGTTGCTTGGCTGTACCTACTCAAACTTTGCCAAGATTTTCTCTACCAAGGTTTCTTCTTTCACAGGTTTCACGTGTTCTGCAGCAGCAGGTCAGGCTCATTTCTGCTTTCTGCATAACAAGCAGCTCTTCTGAGGCAAGGCAACATTTATATATTGAGCTGGAGATAGTATTGCCTTATAAAATACAGAAGTTGTGTGTTGTCTTATTGACATTTCAGAAGCGTTTTGCTCCGTGGACAGGACCCCAAGGCTGGGTCTGGTTTAATTGCTGTGAGTGCTTGTGCATTCTGCTAATTGTAGTGCTCAGTTAAGCACCCGCAAATGTGTCGCTTCTGGTTTTGGTCTCTTGTTCTGCGCTTTCTCCTCCGTTATAAAGCCGCAGAGAGCAGTTGTGCAGGTTTTCCTCAGGAATTAGGAAATGAATGGCTTGTAAAAACTCCAAGTCCATTAATTGGATGGTGTTTTGTGGGGGAAAAATGCTGCTTGTAACCTGAATCTCACAAAGTGCTTGTAAAACATGCAGTTGTAGTAGAGTCTGGGTAACCCCGGAGAGAATAGCTGGGAAGAAGGAGAATCTAAATTTCTGTGTTTTATAGTGAACATAATATTTATTGGAAAAGCCTTTTATGTACTGAATTAGTAAGCAAATGATCAGCTGCACAGGAGAGTCCTTCTAGGCTTCTTTTTGGTAATGAAAATAAAGGCATTCAAGGCTTTAAACCTTGAACTTCTGAAAGTGAAGATCAGAGACACCTTAAATGAAGCACACCTCCCTGAAATGCTGACTGAGCACTGAGCTGTTCTCCACTACAGGAGTGTCAGCTATTTCATACCTGATTTATACCTCAGCAATAGCTAAACCATTCAGGCTTTATTTTCTATATTTGATTTTTAATTTACTGTTGTTCACCTCACATTTTTCCAGACAGACAAATTCATATATCTGAACATTTGGATGGGATTTCTAGAAAGGACCTTTTGTTACTGGGACTTTGGGATTTGGGCTGGGCTTGCTCTCAATCCCCAGCTCTGCCTGGGACCTGTTGTGAGCAATGCTGGGATGAGAACAGGGTCCTGCTAGGTGCTGACATTTTTAGGGATTTGAAAAAGATGCTTTGAAACCTCCATGGTGTTAAAAGTACAAAATATTTTTGGCCATCTTAGTAAAATTCAGTTTGGAATCTGAGTTATGAGTGCATGTGGGTGGAGGAACATGTTTTTCATGCTTTAGGAATTTTTTTCCAGATGCTTTTGCCGTGCTTGGGTAACTCTGAAAGCAAAGTATTGAGATTTCAGTATGGATTTATTCCTTAGTTTTAACGCAGTTTAAGAGAATCCAGCCACACAGTTTCCTGGTGTGTTTTTAGCTTTATTTTGGTGATGATGTTGCACAGCTCACGTTGTGCCTGATCCAAAGTGTGAGCACAAGAATGTGCAAGGTGTGCAGTTCAGTCTGTCTGTGTAGACACCACTTGCTTGGAAATATGAATTATTCAATGCAAGGGCATGTGGTTAGAGATGCAAAAGATTGGATAAGGGAAGAATTCCAGAGCTCTGTTGATCCCAGCAACTGTAACTTGCACAGTGAAGTGTGGAGTAAATGAAAAGTCAATTTTGTGTTTCCAGCAGGAATATTTTCATTGAAATTGTTTTGTTTAGCTCTCAGCTAAGAGCTTGTATTTACCCTGAGAACAGCATATGATTCTGTGTGATTTTAACAGCAGTGTTGAGGTTTTTACAGATATTCCTGTATCTTACTAGTGCATACAGAAGCTGATGCTGTAGCTGAAGCCTGAGCTTATCCTTTGTTTTCAGGGAATCAGGAGACCATTTGGGGACACTTTAACAAAACAAAAACTTGACTGAATTTGAGAAATCTCTCCTTACAAAATGATTGTCCCACTTGGCTGTGGTCCTGGCAGAATTACTGGTGGGGGTGGATGACTGAGTTTTAGAAACCATAGAGTAGAAATTACATTATGTTCTGTTAACGTGTTTCCTGGCAGAGCTGTGTAAATGATGGGCTGTTCTTGGGAATGGCTGTAAAATGGTGATGGCAATAACGACTTAGCTCTTAAATTCCAGCTCTCACAGAAACTGGTTGTGCTTTGGACGTGTTTGGGGACAGTCAGCAAAGAGAAAGTGGAGGGGATATGAGGGAGAAAGCTTCTTGGTGACAGAGGAGGTGTCACCAGTCAGGGTCTCACTCTTGTCCCAGCATCTCTGGCTGTATTTCCTTCATCTGAGCAGCCACTGCAGGGCCAGCCAGCACCATTAGCTGAAGGTGGTGAAACAGCAGTCCAGGAAAGGTTTGCTCTAAAAAATAAACTTTAAAAGAAAAAGCACCCATAGAAGAACAGTTTGAGTGGCACATGGGACAGATAAACCCCATGGACAGCTTCTGCTTCCAGAGCTGAGGGTGTGTCTGTAAAACTCGAGCATTTGGGGGTGCTTGGGGTTTATGTGCTTGGGGGAACCGTGTGGAGAGCATGACAGGGCTCTTGGCCTGGATTAGAGAGAGGCATTGCAAAGTGGTAAGAAAACTGAGCAATAGGTGGGATTTGATGAAAGATTTAATCTGAGAGGTAACCTTTATCTCAAATATTTGTTTGGGGGAAGAAGAAGAGAGAGAAAAGTTGGTATGAGGAATAATTTATAAGCTTATTCCCACCTCTGATTTGTGTGCTTTTCTCAGATTCTGTACACCAGCATTAATTCAGCTTACTATTGATCTCCCTTTTTTTATCCCTGCAAAGTTCTTCAGCTCATTCCATAACTCTTCAGTGTTTCTCCAAGCTTCACATCTCAGTCAGTTAATTTTTAAACTTGCTTTACTGGTCTTGTGCTGCACACAGTCTCAGTTAAAAAGGAATTTAATGAGTCTTGTTCTTCCAATTGCCTTATGCTGGGGTTTTTCAATGATTTATATTATTGAGGGCTAGGTCAGCCCTTGCTGGTTGTATGTGAAGACTTATTGTTGGAGAATTTTTCACTTTGAGTAATTCTTAGGAATGGAGATGAAGCTGTTGTGTTTTGTCAACTTGGTTTTGTTTGCAGTAGGAGAACAGCCTCTCATTCGTGACTGCTTTCTGCTTAGGTAGGATGGAATTTGGATTCCTGGCTGAGTAGATACTTTAATGACATGTTAATGGACTAATAAAAATGGCTTTTTCTGGGTGTGTGGTTTTTTGAAGATCTCTTCAAAGTTGTCTACTGTTTGCAACTGGCTACACAAAGCCAAGTTCCAACCCACGAGGAGATCATGCCTTGAAAAGAGGCTTTGATTTTTACTGCAGCCTACACAAAAGGGCCACAAAAAGGGTTCGTGTATCAACTGCAGTGACTCTGAGAATTGAGGGTTTTCTAATGAAGCCTTGCTTTAATCTGGTACTCAAGGTCTGGTTTAGCATGAGTTCAGGCAGAGCCTTCCAGTGTCAGGGCATGAATGCAGGGCCTGAAGTCGGAGGGGTCTCGGGGGCTTTTGGTTGGTTTGTGTCTCAGATTGCAAATCTCATTGGCACCACGATGCTGAGATCGTTAGTGAAGGCCACTCAGGGTGCATGTCAGGATGAAATTAGTTCCATCCAGCTAATTGGCTCATTTGGCAGATGTGAGGGAAGGCTGTGGGTTTGTTTATCTCTGTGCTCACAGGCCCTGCAGCGGTTCGGGTTCGGTTACTGGGAAGTTAAAACAGTCTGGATTTCTGCATTTCAGTCTCCAGCAGACGAAGAGAAAGACCAAAAGTATTCCTAAAGCAAACAAAAAAATGACTAGAATAGAAACCTTGGCCTTTGTGGTGACAATTTAAAGTGCAATTTGTGAATAAAGTGGTGTATTTCAGTTCAGTGATGTGGCCAGCCATAGAGAAACTGCACTTTTACACACTTCAGCCATCTTTCCTTTCCCATAAAACCATTTTTTGTATCCCACCACATATAAATGATTGTCATCCTTAAAAAAACCAGACATGTAAAACCTTCACGGGTTGTCTGGTAATAGAAATAAAACCAGACCTTATCAGCAGTGAAGTCTCATTTAAGGTTATGTGCAGATCACAACTGTAAGCACAGTCATTCCTCAGGGTGCTTCAGTGGCTTGTGGTGTTCAGAGTATTTTCCAAAATCCATGGAGCTGTTTGGATGAGACATGATTTCACCTAAGAGATTCAGCAAAGATTTTAATTGTGGGCCATGAACTTTGGGGTGTTGGAGCAGCATTTGGTGAATAGCTGATGTTTGCTTTTTTCTCCTTTTTTTGGGGAGGCTTTTTTCCACTTCATGCACATTATTTTTGCCATGCAGCCTTCCCAAAACTGTTTTTCAGAACGGTGGGATTTCTGCTGTGGAAAGCAGGCTGTGAGCTGGCACACACAGAGGACTGTCCTTCTGGGGCATCCCCAACACAGGCTACCAAGTTCACAAGTCAGAACCTACACACGCTTTGATTTGATCTACTCTGCAGCCTTTTTCATTTTCCAGTTGTCTGCAGTAACTTTAGTTTCATTTTATGTCAAGCTCTTTATTACTTTCTATTCCAAAGCATCATTGTTCTTCTTTGCTTCTATCTTAGAACAAACCAAGCAGCCTGTGGTGCTTGTAATGATTATGCTGGATATCTCTGTGATTAAAGATGGTCTCTACAGAAGGAAATATTTAGTGAAATCTTTTCTATACCGTCAGCCTGCTGGCCTTTGTTTATCTTCTGTCACAAAGTAAAACGAATGTATCCTGGAATCTTGGCTGGCTGTTTGTACAAGCATAAATAATTAACCTGGAATATCCAAGGGAGGGCCAGAGATGGCAGAAAGGGGTGTTTGCCAGCATGGTTCACTGTGACTCCCCTCACTCACCTTTCCTAAGAAGATGTGGACATACTGCTGGTCTGTCTTGTCCCCAGAATTAACCTGGATACTGAATTGAAGGCCATGGTTAGCTCAGATCACATCCACATGTAAAGGTCCTTAATTTGAGCATGGAGGCTGCTACCTTTAACTTGCAAAGTGGGAGTGCAGTCCCAGGTGCACATTTGCCTACTGTTTTGCATTGGTACAGGGTGGGCCTATGGAATATTTTCATCACTTGCATTATTTACTTTACTTTACCCCCCAGGAAAGTGTCCTTTGTATATTGTGCACCTGGAAACTCTTGTAACATCTCAGCAATGGGATGGGGTGTGTTGGGAGTTGGACTCAGTTTCCAAACTGAGACATTCTGTGGTGTATGTGAATAAATGTGGTGCTGATGCAGAGTCAGGCTCTGTTTGCTGGGGAATGTTTGAAATGGTTCCTCTCCCAGGCTGTTTTTCTGTGCCTCCCTGCAAGTGCAGCCCTTGCTGCAGGATGGTGGCTCAGGGTGAATTAGCAGCTTTCTGATGCAATTCTCAGCTGGGCTGCTCAGACACTGGTGCCACTCTGTGCTCTCCTCACTGTGCCAGTCCTGCTCCTGCAGCACCTCCTGAACCACAGCACATGATTCATTTCTGTTTGGAGGCAGGGTGGACAGGCAGGGCTGGCAGAGGAGCCTCTCAGCTCACTCAAGTTACATCCCCAGGGTGAATACTGACTTTGTCTGAGGCTCGTCCTTTCTTCACCTCCTGCCAAATATGCTTTCACACTAGCACTTCACCCAGCTGGCTAATTTGGCCTTTGAAATTATCTCAATAATGTCAGGTACTTAAAAAAACATTCCCATCCCTTTATAAATATTATAATCTAGATGTAAGGACATTGTTTCGCTGTTGTTTGGGATCTGTTGTATTTTAAAAAAGAAGTTCTTCAGAGCTGTGCAACAATCGGGAGCAGAGCATAAACAAATCCTGTGTCAGGCTGAAACAAGTTGGTTGGCTTTGAGGAGGCAGAATGTAAATACCCAAGTCAGGAGAATTAGTACCTTTTGTAATGTTGCAACAAATGCAGGAAGATCACTCCTGCTGACAAGCCCAGAACCTTTCTTGTTTAAAAGAAAGAAAAACTAAAAGAAAAAGCACTTTGGAAAATGGACAAAGAGCTTAGGGTCTGTCTCATTCTCCTAAACCCCTCTGACCCAGAGATGAAATTAATAACTTTTTAAACCTTTGTAGTTAAACCTACCCAAGTCCATGAATTTGGGGCCTGAATAGCAACCACCAGGTTCTCTCCTGTTGGAGATGATGTGTTCAAGGAGGAAATGTGGCACAGTCCCAGCTTTGCACAGCAGGGAGGGGCTGTCTGCTCTGCTGCTGGCACGGATTCACATCCAAGTCTCCCGTTGCTGACCTTTGCCACCTGTTTTCTTTTACTGGAATTTAGAAATCTGGGGCTTTTAAGTGATACAGCTCTTGCAAATATTTTTTTGCTCTAGTGGGTTTAACATGCAAATAGTGGAACAAAGCCAATGGTCCATCTCAGGCAGCCTGATTCTGGAGATTGCTCCATAAAGGTTTATTTCAGCTATTAGCTTTTGTGCCAATATTTTTCTTACAAGAAAGAGTAATAATTTTTGCAACCGAAAATTGAGGGTTTCACAGGCTGTGAGTGGAAAATTGGCAGCTGTGCTCATCTAGTGTAGACTGAAAGGCTGGGGCAAAGGGAAAAGAGTTAGATGAAAAATATAATGCTTCAATAATAGCTTTAGAAATTTAAGCTGCTGCTGTTTCGAAAGCACACCTGAAATGTAGAATAAAGGTAATAATTACATGGACAGACCATATGCAGAAAGTTACAGATGTCATCCTTCTCTGGCTCAATAAATTATTCTTAAAACTGGGGATGGCAAAGTAGTTATTTGATTTTTAAAATCTCACAGGAACTTTAGAATTCCTTTTGGCTGGTACTAGCATGCTCAAGTTCTGATTTTACTTGTACTTAGTCTCTCTTTCTTGAGTAGTTTTTCCTCTGAAACACTTGCAACAGGAAAAGGAAATTAAAGGTTGCTCTGTCATGCTTCCACAGAGCACAGGATAGTGATTCTCTGATCCTGTGTTGTTTCAAATTGAATTGCCATAGTCCTGAATACTCCTTTTGGTCAGTTGTTAAAAAAAAAAAAAATACAAGAGAAGTTTTCTCTGATTATACAGTTTGCCAGTGTAAGAAATAATTTTTAATCCATTCTAAAAATACCTTCCTGGTGTGACTGCTTTAATTATTACTGAGAGAGGATTTATGCATTTTTCTCCATGAACTTCTGGGTTAAATAGTGAATTTCTTTGGTCTGTTTACTTGACACGTGAGGTGAGGCAATTTTTACTCTGCTGCCTGTGTTACACAGGGAATGTTTCTCTGGAGCTGAGAGGTGTAATTCTAGTAGAAGTATATAAAAATAAATAAATAAAGTATTTGTTCCTTTTCACCTTCCCTTTCCCCAGTATGGAATTACAGTGAGACTGAGGAAGGGGAGAGGGAGATGAGAAGGGGAAATGCTCCATACCTGGGGAATTTGCCACTGATTATCTTCTGAGCCTTCATTCTCATGCTGAAAGATTTCTCTTTTTCCCACTGGGGAAAGAGACTCCCTCAACAGTAATTAGGTCTTTTATAGTTACCTTCCTTTCTTGGATCTTAGTTTGAGATAAGTTAGAGTTCTATTATTTTCCTCTTTGGCTCTGGAGTTGTTTTTCCTGGCCTGTTGGAAGAGTTTAATGGATACTAAACAACTTGGATTGCTGAGATCCTACTGAGCAGTCCTTATGGAAAAGCAAAATTAGACTTGTAGCTGGTAATAGACCTGCTAGAAATGGAGATGGATGTGAGTTTCCTGATCTAATTTTTTTTCTTAAACTGCTGTGCTGGTGAGTAGAATTGGAGAGAGGGAAACGATGTCTCATTTGTGGCCATTTCAAAGGAAAACATCTTAATGCAGATTTCTTTTTTCAGTGTATTTATTTTTCTCCTGAGTGAGGCCCTGTCATCCCCAAAGCTTTGTGTATTTACAGATTGCTTCTGCTGTTGCAGAGTTCCTGCCATGCTTTGTTTCACCAGGTATCCACACTTGGTGTGCAAGGAGCAGGAGGTTGCACTGCATTTGGTGGGACTTAGTGAAGAGGTCTCTTCCAGGAATCCCAGAACTGTTATTTGTTCAGAAAAAAACCAGTTTAGCCTCTGTTCTGAAATGGATGGGTTCTGAAACAACAACAAAAATCTGATTTAGCATTTGTGTAAACATGAAGTAAAAAAAATTAGGAGGTTTTAATGCAAAGGGATGTTCATTAAATCTTCTGTGTGTTGTAACAAGAATTAAAATAGCAAATATAAAGCCAAATTTATATGTAAATATTCCAATTCCAGATAAAGAAAACAATGCTCACATTTAATATTTAGGGTTTATCAGTTATGATCAGGTATTATTTTAACTGATATGATTACCAGAAAGCTTCTTTTTTATGGTTTTAAGTTTTCTTTATCTGCTTTTTTGTTTTGCAGTATTATGTGCCAAGAATCTTGCAAAGAAAGATTTCTTCAGTAAGTATGTCTTAATTGTATAACTTTGTGCTCTGGATTAATCAGATTTATGTGGAGATGGTGCATTGCTGTGGAGACTTATCTGTGTGTGTTGTTTGCACTGCATTACTACAGGAGTGCACACTACTCTGGGTTGTAGATTTGTGGACTTCAGGGTAGGAACACTGAGGGCTCATAAATTCCAGCTGAAATTCTGACTGATGGTACCACAGACTCTGTGCTGAGGGGTACCAAGAGCATCCACCTCAAACACAGCATTTACTAAAATACTTTTAGAATAATGGCAACTGTCCTTTCTTGGAGTGGGAGCTTCTAATGGCATTGCCTTGGAAGCAGCAAAACAAAGGATTGTTTAACAGCACCTTTTCCTTTCCACAGGACTTCCTGACCCATTTGCTAAAATAGTTGTGGATGGGTCAGGTCAGTGCCATTCCACTGACACTGTGAAGAACACGTTGGACCCCAAATGGAACCAGCATTATGATCTGTGAGTTGTTGTAAGGTCATAAATAAACAGCATTGCAGAGATTTGTCTAGTGAACAAATAGTGCAGGGCTGGCACTGCAAGTTCATTTTGTGTTAGCAAGGAAAGTCACATTTCATAGAATCTCAGAACAATTTGGTTGGAAGGGACCTGAAAGATCATCCAGTTCTGCCCACTGCCATGGTCAGGGACACCTTCCTCTGGTTCAGGTTGCTCCCAGCCTGGCCTTGGACTCTTCCAGGGATGGGGCAGCCACAGCTTCTTCACAGAGAAGAATTTCTTCCCAATCTCCCATCTAACCCTGCCCTCTCAGGGACTGATTGTTTTTTTTCAAAAAGAAAATCCTTGTTATTAAAGGATTGGTACTTTGCTTTTAGGTGTTTGAATTTGGAAATATTTGTGTGGCAGGTACACAGCACAAGGGTTTAGTGAGCTCTCCTGGAGCAGTGCCATCCAGCTTTTACAGAAAATTGTCCTTGTTGGAATGATTTATTTTCTTCAAATTGTTAGAACCATAAATTCTGAAGTTTTGTACGTTAATCGACTTGTTGTTTAGCTTTTAATGAGGCTGGCTGTAGTTAAATTCATGCTGCAGCAATATCAATTTCCCATGCTGTGTGAAATCACTGTGCAGTAATTCATTAATAACAGCATTTTGGGCATAAGCACTTGTGTATTTATAATAAAGAGGCATGACCAATGTACTAAAATGTGTCAGAATTTGTACCAATTACAGCACCAGTTCTGTGGAGTAAAAAGAGGTTATTATTTCTAAAATTACTCTTTTAATATGTATCTTTCTAGATACGTTGGGAAAACAGATTCCATAACCATCAGTGTATGGAACCATAAAAAAATCCATAAGAAACAGGGAGCTGGCTTCCTGGGGTGTGTCCGACTCCTCTCCAATGCCATCAGCAGGCTAAAAGATACTGGATGTAAGAGCAATTCCTCCTGGTGTGACCAAGAACCCTCCACACCTTGTACCTGAGTAGTGCATGGTGTTCCCAGCCAGGGATTGATTTCCCAGAGTTGATTTTTCCAATTCTCCTTTGCAGACCAGCGTTTGGATCTATGCAAACTCAACCCCACAGACACCGATGCTGTCCGAGGCCAAATAGTGGGTAAGAATGATCCCAGCTAAATTCCATCTGCTTGGTAAATATCCACAGGGAAAACCTGCTCTAGTCACTGCTTCTATGCTGTTTCTTCTTCTTTAACTGGGATTAAATTACATAACCTGGAAATTTTAATTACACTCCTATGCAGGAGTTTGTTTCCTCTCAGTCAATGATGAGAAAACATTAAAAACAGGGAATGGGTCTGGCAAGGCTTTGCTGCATCTGTGGAAGGGTGAATGTCACTGGGAAATGATGCATTTGGGCAAGGTGACAGGCAGAAGGAATCTTAGGTGTTAAAAAAGGATCTGGAGGAGTTAAAAGCCATTTCACAAGTTGCTGGTTTGATACCTTTGACTCATGCAAACCATTTCCAAATTTCAACAAGGCCGTGCTCATTTTACAGCAAACGTACCCCATGTTTTACTGCCCCCACCCAACCCCAGCTTTTCAGTGATTATAAATAGATTTGGCAAACTCCAAATTCTCACCCTAAGATGACATCTAGTGGTGAGCAATTTATTTCCAGCTTCCCTTTCTGGATCCTTGTGAAACCCAGATGTAGAAGCTGACATGTTTGACATTTACAGAAATAAACTCAAGTTTTGAGGGGATGGGCCTCTGGTTTCTCTTCTGCTTTTTAAAAAATTAGTAATGCTTTAAGAGAATAGAAGGAATTTTAGTAAATGATGTGATCTTGTGTGTAGGATAGAGCTTTCCTTAATATTTTACCCTGTAAAAATGTGGAATTTTTTTTGCTTTTTGCTGTTTTTAAGAATGAAGTTTTTCTTTTCTTGACCTGAGTTTGTGTTTTCTTCTTTCAGTCAGTTTACAGACACGGGACAGAATAGGCACAGGAGGTTCTGTAGTAGACTGCAGAGGGCTTTTGGAGAATGAAGGGTAAGGATTGTTTTCTTTACACTCAATTAGAAAAATGGTTTATGTGTGGAAAGACTGTAACTAACATTAGAAACTGAAGTATCAGTGTGACTAGGATATTTTCTGGAAATGTGTATCAGGCAGTAAGGTTATTAGGCAAATTTGCTAAAACTTGATTATTAATTTTTTTTTACCAATGCTGAGAAATTTGAGTATAAAAACATGGTGAAAATGGCTCCTCTTGGGTTAAAAGTTACAATACTCCAAGCTGTGAGGCAGAGAAGCAGCCATTTCTGCATTCACTTCTCTTGTGCTGGAAACTCTTGAAGTTTCCCCATTTTCAGAACGGTTTATGAAGATTCCGGCCCGGGGAGGCCCCTGAGCTGCTTCATGGAGGAGCCGGCGCCGTACACGGACACCACGGGAGCGGCGGGGGGAGGCGGCTGCCGCTTCCTGGAGTCCCCCAGCCAGGAGCAGAGGCTGCAGGCACAGAGGCTGCGCACCCCTGAGCTCAGAGCTCATGTACAGACACCTCAGAACCGGCCCCACGGCCACCAGTCCCCTGAGCTACCCGAAGGCTACGGTGAGTGGGAGATGTCACGTAGTGATATCGTGATTTCGATACAGAAATACACCATGAGATCAATGTATACAGTAATTTCACGATTATAAGCCGCACTGAGTATAAGCCACACTTCTGGGTGCCAGCAACTTTTCATTCTTTGTCCATACATAAGCCACATCTGATTATAAACTGCACATTACAATACAGAGTGTGATAAAAGGTATCTGTTCTATCACCATCTGTTGAGGGTGGGGCAGTGATCCTGATCTCAACGGCAGATATTCTGCTAATGGGCCATCCATTGAAACCAGGCAGGGCAGTGTTCTTTATCTTTTCACAACCCATCCTTCCTCCAGTGAGTCATTTTCTGCTCATGGCCATTGAGTCCCACTGTGGGACTGATAAAATTACTGCATCCCATTGGGAGTTGCTCCAGCCAGGGGGAAGAGCCCAACATTTCTTACCAAGATAAAAACAGAGGTTTTGGGACACTAAGGGAGCCCCTTTCTCCACTGGACTCCAGAGGAAAACCGGATTTCTCCACATCACCACTGGAGCTCCAGAGGGAAACTGCACCTTGTACAGGAGCACTGCTCCAACTGAGCCACATCTGTCACTGCAGGAGGATGCAGCCACCATGGAATGGGACTGCTGCCAACACCCTGCCTGACGGGTGTCAGGTTGTACTCTGACTGTGTCAGGGTTTGGGGTTTGTTTCTTTGTAGTGCTGTATTTCTATTTTAATTTCCCTAGAAAAGAACTGTTATTCCTAATTCCCATATTTTTGCCTGAAAGCCCCTTGATTTCAAAATTATAATAATTTGGAGGGAGGGGGTTTGCATTCTCCATTTCAAAGAGAAGCTCCTGCCTTTCTCAGCAGACACCTGTCCTCCAAACTAAAACAGCAACTTTTCATTCTCTGTCCATATATAAACCCCACCTGATTATAAGCCGCACTTTGGGTTTGGACCAAAATTTTAGTCAAAATGGTGCAGCTTATAATCATGAAATTACTGTACTGAATTCAAAGTAAAGCAGGAACATGAAACACAGAAAAATACAATGATTTCATTATATTTGTTAAAATCACTTTACTGTGCTTTTTGGTTTGATGTATTTTTACTTTGCCACCATAATCATGAATTGTATCCACTTTTTATGTGTAAGAAAACACAGGCTTGTGTGAACAGGAGCAGACTTGTCCCTGCTGTTACCTGCTTGCTGGGAGTGTAACCTGACAGCATGTTCCAGCCTTGTCCACACCTGCTGGGGGATTGTGGCCACTGCTGCTTGAGTGCTGGCCAGCATGGTCAGGCTTGCTTGGACTTGTACCCCAGCATGGTGGGCATGTCACAGCCCAGCAAGAAACTGCTGAGAAAAGAGGCAGTGACCAGGGGTAGGACAGATGTGTTGGTAAAGCACAGACTCCCCACATCCCCAGCACTGCTTCTTATCAATGAACTCATAAATTGCCTTATTAATGAACCTACCCAATTTTGGTGAGTAATTTATAACCCACAGCTCCTGAAATGAAAGGGTTTCGTTTATCCAAAGACGTCACCAAAAGATTTCTCTCCTTTTAATCCATGGAGGTGTTTTGCTTGTTGGAACAAGCAGCCTCCACGTGCATCTCATTCTGGAAAAGGAACTAAGTGCAGATGGGAGTTGGAGATTGGCTAATTAGCAGTTGGCTACGCCAGGATACACTGAGGGGTTGATGGTAAATGAAACATGAGGTTGTGGTATGATGCTGTTACAGAAAATTCACTGCTAATCTTGGCTGTGTATCTAGGGAGAAGGAATGTAAAGAGCTCTTTAAACTAGAGCAGTAATGCTATTTTTTCCTTCCCCCTTGGCATGTTGTGTAGGTTTGAGCCCACATTTGAGAAAAGATCAGGAAAATATATAAAAGCAACAAAGAAACCAATAGTACAGAAGATTAGGGAGGATGAGATTAAGGGGAATTTAAACCTCAGAAAGGAGCACACCAAATCTAGGAGTAAAGAAATCTAGTTTGGGGGTTTGGATTGTCTCAAAATCTAAACCTCAGAAAGGAGCACACCAAATCTAGGAGTAAAGAAATCTAGTTTGGGGGTTTGGATAGTCTCAAAATCTAACAATAAAATTACAAATTAAATATGCTGGTGCATGGATCTGTGAGTTTCCAAAGAATGTTGAAATGTGTAGTCAGAGTAAATTTGTCAAGGACAAAACAGTTCATGTTGCAAGAGATCAGTGTGATTTTCTCCTAGGAGGAAAATATTCTAATATCTTTAAACTGTTTGTTTGGATTTTTTTTTTAGGATTTGTAATTTAGAATAATATTCTTTCCTTCTCCATAGAGCAAAGAACAACGGTACAGGGCCAGGTTTATTTTTTGCACACACAGACTGGAGTGAGCACGTGGCATGACCCAAGGATACCAAGGTATGTATTTGTAGTTAAATACAGGGGGTTTGGTGTGGATTTGTGTGGCAGGATGCTGGATTTATAACAGCAAAAATCTGTGCAATAGCCTGTCTGAATTTAAAGGCAGAGCTCCCAGCAGAGGAATAGTTTGGGATGTTTCTAGTTACCTTTTCATCAAACATTAAGGATTACTCTTTTTGAAAGAAATAATTATTTACTTATGAATCATGTAAAGCAAAATGAAAAAAAATGTGTAGTCCTTCAGGAATTTCTTTTTGACAAATTCTTCCTAAAATGTTGATGTGGCTGTTTTTGGTGAAGCTACAAATATCTGAATCTTATCTACTTTTTTTTTTTAATGTAAACAGTTCAGAGTGCAAATTGAAGAAAAAATGGACTTTTTTCTTAAAATAATTGTTTCTTGAGTATTCAACTTGGAACTTTTGATTTATTAGTGCTCACTTGTGTATAACTGAAGGAGAGATTACTTGTTATCTTTAATCTTGAAATTATTTGAGTTTTTTTATGCTTTAGGCCAGTGATTTGCAGCTAGAAAATTTGAATCCTTCACATGATTAATTTAGTAAAGCCTCTTTAAACCTTAACCTGCAGTTAATCCAGGTCTTTGTGAGTAAGGTCTGGTGCTCTTCCTGAGTAATTCTGAATCTGGGCTGTTTCATGGGCCACCTGCACACCAGATTCAAGAGTGAAGTTTGGAACTCTCAGCTGCTGCACTGCCTGGATAATAGAGGAGTGTGGTACAGGATATTAGAAAAATGATAGAAAGGAGTGCAGGCAAAAGTGGTGATAAAAGCTCAGTGTGTGGAAGGAAATGAAAAATAAAGCTGAGAGAGAGAGAGAAAAGAGCTGATTTTAGATTAGCTGGTATTGTTGGAAGAAGAAATGACAGTGGTTGTTCATTTGTGTCAGTCATGTCAGGCTTGTGTGCCCAAAGCCTTGTGTCCTCTTCAAGTGATGCTCACCCTGCTGAAAGGTGAAAGCCTTGAGCCAGGGTTTCAGCAGCAGCAATGCAAGTGGGCACAGCAGTGTCTTGTGAGTCACAGCTCACACCTGTTTTAGTTAAAGGTGACTTTTTTTGCCAGCTTATGGTGCAAAAACTTAACCTTGGCATGAGGCAGAGATGTAGGTTAAAACTTGCTGTAATCAAATCTCTGCAGGACTTTCAGAGGCACAGCTGATCACAGCAAATGGTCCCAACCATAATCTCCTTTAAGGAGCCTAACAAGGGCTTGTCTGTCTGCCTGTGTGTCCCCTTGGCTCGTACTTACTGTGACACTAAGGCACCTTCAGTGTACAAAGCATTTCCACCTTTCTAAAGCCTCTCTAGTAACTCATTTATACAAATGTTGCATGGTTAGATTTAGGTGAGGAATTGCATAGAGTGGTGTCTTCAATTCTGAATCCATGCCAGCTGTCTAAAGAATACTTTACTTAACAATAGGGTTTTTGTCTAAAAATAATCTTTATGTTTCCTTCCTTCCCTTTCTTACCACTCTTGGTGTTTTCCTCAGTTAGGTGGCTGTAGCCTTAGGTATTTTCAATCTTTTTAGGTAAATGTAAATACATTCTGTGTATTGAATTCAGACACTGCCTGAAAATGAGTGATGTCTTTAGCAGCACTTAGAGTAATACCTGAAATTTATCCAGGATGAAAGGATTGAGTGAATGTGTTGCTAAAGCCTTACTCTCAGTGGTTTTTCAGTCAAATAGCCAGGATTCTAACCTTAACCTAATTAAAGAGGTGATTTTCATATTTTAAGTGAGCTCAGTATTTGATTGCTTAACCTCAGATGTGCATTAACATCTTGTTTGTTTTTCACTTTAGAGACCTTAACAGTGTGAATTGTGATGAACTGGGACCTTTGCCTCCGGGCTGGGAAGTCAGAAGTACAGTTTCAGGAAGAATATATTTTGTAGATCATAACAACAGAACCACACAATTCACAGATCCACGACTACATCACATCATGAAGTAAGAGCTTTGCCTGATAAATAATTCCTGTCAGGTCTGGAGGTCATGAGGAGCTGAAACCCTGAATGATAATTGTGGGCAGTGCTGTAGTCAGGGTCCAGGCATTGATTCTCAGTGCTGATTTTATCTAAGTTTTTTTTCTGAGACTCTTCAGAGGGGTTTTACCCTGCTCTGCCCAGGTCTGGACTTGTCTGGGTGTGAAAGTCTGCCAGGGTTCCCCAGCAGTCAGCTCATGTCTGTCTGGGTGAGCAGTTCTAGCTCTGTGCTGGCTCTTCTGGATCTGGGCTAACTTCAATCTCCCTTGAGCTCCAGACAATGGGAGTGTGAAGCCAGCTGGAGTCTGGTCAATGGGTGCTGTGCACAGCCAGTTTGGGTTTAGAGGATTTAGAAGCTCAAGCTCTGCATCATGGAAAGGCAGCTGAACTGTTGTGGAACTGCCCCTGGAAGCAGCCTGGCAGTGCTGCCTGTGCCCAAGACCAGACTTTTTTGTGTGCTTGAAGCCAGCCAGGCTGGCTCTGTATCTAAAAATTAATTGTTCTACAGCCCAGGTAAAGCACTGATGGATAAGGGTAGTTGAGTGTATGAAGCTGCAGCTATTTGGGACAAGTGTATCTTTCCCTCCTAACAACCATAGGTGCAATATTTTTACTGTGTCAGGAATCCCCAGCCTCATTTTGCATGGAGCTGGAAAAAAGTCCGTTGCAGTTGTTAGACAGTTCCCTTTTTAAAGCTTTTTTGTAACATTAGAGATCTCTTTCCATGTTGCACTCTTGAAAGTTCTCTCTGTGTGGGAGAACACCACACAAACTTTAATTACTGCTCAGCCAGCAATTTGTGATCATGCTCCAGAGCCTTCCACATATAAAATCAGTTCAAAAATGCTGAAACTCTTTAAATTTCTGTGTTACTTACATCACTGAATTTAGTGTAATGATGGTACAGCAGCATCCAGCTGAATACACATTTCACTCCATGTTCCTCTTAGAGAAGCTTGATAATTTCTGCCATCACTGTTTCACATATTCATTATTGTTATGTGTCCAGAATAAATATTGTCCTTTTCTCTTCCAAGCCATCAATGCCAGCTAAAAGAGCCCAGCCAGCAGCCTCTACCAGCTCCAAATGAGGGATCATTGGAAGAGGGTGAGGAGTTGCCTGCACAGAGATATGAAAGAGACTTGGTACAAAAATTGAAAGTTCTTAGACATGAGCTCTCTCTTCAGCAACCTCAGGCTGGTCACTGTCGCATTGAAGTATCCAGAGAGGAAATATTTGAGGTATTTGATTGATACTTTTTTTACTTCTAACAGCAGCTTTTGTCCCTGAAGAGTTAAGTAAAGCTGATCAGTGATTGTAACAACTTTGCTTCACAAGCACCCACCACATCACAGAGTTGTCACTGAAATTTGCTTCAGATTAGCACTCCAACAGTCATGTGTTCTGTAGTTCAGTGACAATCTATCTGTTACAGAAATGCAGGAATCTTAATTACTGTATTAGAGAAATCTTAGTAATTACAGGAAGAAAATAAAATAATTAATTGTACAAATGTATCTACAGGAGTCCTATCGTCAGATAATGAAGATGAGGCCAAAGGACTTGAAGAAGAGGCTGATGGTGAAATTCCGAGGAGAGGAAGGCCTGGACTATGGAGGAGTAGCAAGGTGAGATTTTGGGGGTTTTCTGACACCTCTCAACTGTAAAGTTACCCTTTAAGTGCCCCATGGTTGATACCATCCCATTTCAAATTACCTGGTAATGGTGCATGTTCATTATTTCTGCTCTGGTTTACAGACAGTGGCTGTAGCTTCGCTCTTTATAGAGTAGGTTGGAAAGTGGAAGCTTGTGATTTATAAATGCAGGTTATGAAAGTGTGATCAGCTCAGATTGTGAGCTCTCTCAGGGAGTGTATAGACCCTGCAGTCAGATCCAGATCACAGGAATGGTTTTGTTGAACACACCTCTCTGATTTCCCACAAATGGATTGCAGGAGGGTAGGGGTTCCTTTTTGTTATGTCTCAGCTGCATTCAGGAGAGTTCTCTGATCTCTTGGAGCAGGAGTAGAGATGAACTAATCCTAAAGCTAAAGTTTCAGTGAGGACTTGCCTCCCTCTTAAAAATGACAATAATTCCCTGTGGGTGGCATCAGATCTGAAATTCAGGAGCTGATTGTAGCATCACTGAAAAAAACTCTCACCTTTGTGGTGGCTCAGAGTTGTGTAAATTCAGGGAGAAATTTCTCAAATCCACAAAAGCTGCCCAATTAGGTGTCTTTCAGTGATCAATCCCTGGACAAAAGAAAGAGCCTGGAACATTCTGAGCTGCCTTACCCGAGGCAACCTTGGGTGTCTCCACTGTCACATCCTGTTGCCCTGATGCCTTTCATAATTGCCCATTAGTTGCAACTGACTCTTCCAGATCAGTACAGCTCCACTTCTAAGCATTACAACTGATAGTTCTCTCTGAATATTTTGAACCTGGGAAGTGTGTTTAAATTTAACAACAAAGGGGTATTTGTCATGGTGACTGGGGAGGTCAGAAATACCTTTAGTTCTGCTCCTGTCCTTGTGTGCTACACAAGGTGAGAGAATTTACCCAACCCCTCCTTTTAATGCACTTGGTCTCTGTCCCTTCTGGCCTCTGCTGAAAGCAGTCACCAAACTGGCAGAAAAAACAGCTTTTCTGAAGATCCCCAGTGATTGAGCTGATTCTAAACAACAGATTTTTTTTTTAATATTTCCTTATATTGTACAGGTTGCTGAGAAGGAGATCTCATAGCCTCCAATTAGCTGAACTCTGTACAAAAGCAGGATTTTTTTTGAAGCATGGCTTGTTCAGACTCAAGTAGTTGATGACATTGTCTAACAGCTTGCTGTAGCTTTTCTAATTGATGTTAATCCCTTCAGTGCTTCTAAACTAAACCAAGTCTGCCCTGAGCAGAGTAGGACATTGTGGGCTTTTAATCTACAAAAGGGCAGCACAGGAAGATCTGATTTTGAAATAAACATTCCATACCTGATCAATCACAATAATTGTGTTGTCTAAACTTAAGTGCAATTTGCACTCTCTAAAGTTTGGTTTTTTGGTTTGGTTTTTTTTTGGCAGAGAGTGGTTGTATTTACTGTGCCATGAAATGTTGAATCCTTACTATGGACTCTTCCAGTACTCCACAGATAATATTTACATGCTGCAAATCAATCCAGACTCTTCTATCAATCCTGTAAGTACTAATTTCTCAGCAATATTCCTACTTTAAGAAATGTCCTCTGCAGTTTCTTACAACTGTTCTTCTACAAGAGGAGTCTGAACTGCAGGGTAAATTGGAATAAGAAGGTGTTAAAGTCTTAAATTTACACAGTAAAAAGCAGAGGGGTTTTGTTCAGAAATTAAAAACATGATAGCCTTTGATAAATATCTGATTTGAGACGTCTCAGTACCGATTGGTTTGCACAGTGATTCTGAGAAGACAAAACAAATGAAATTCATCTTCACTGTGAGCAGGATGGTTGTGCACACAGCATTTCATTCCCACCAGTGCCACCCCAGGACTTTTAGGGATGGATCCCTTGCTTGCCCTTTCTCACTGTGCTCCTGTGCTTACTTTTTCTCTTACTGGAGGATTTGTATTGATGCAGACCCTAAAAGGAGCAGCAGTTCTGTATTAGTAGAGGGAATTCTTCCTGACATGACATTTCCTGACATTTGCACTGCAAGATGAGGGAGGTGGATTGGAAGAATGTCAACCACAGGACTTACACCTCAGCTTTCAAAAGTTAGTTTAGAAAGCACATGAAAGAAATGAGGGAAACAAGCACACTGCTTCCTCAAAAGTAGATACATTTGGATGATTAAACAAAGAATTATTTGTTTGGAATCCTCATCTTGTTGGATTCTGGAGGTTTCACAGGGATTTTCTTTTTCCAAGTTTTTCCCTTTGAGAAGTCTAGAGACTTAATCAGGTAATGCCAGAGACTTGTTCATGGTTTTTAATCATTAAATGCTTTGGTTTTGGTTATGTTCTGAGGAAAAGGGGTGGCTGCTCTTGCCCAGAGGGCTGCAGGTAACTCACACTGAACAAACCAAGGGTGCCACAAGATGTCAGTGTGTTCCCAAGGCTGACTGTGCTCTCTCCCTGCAGGACCATTTGTCTTATTTCCATTTTGTTGGTCGGATCATGGGTTTGGCTGTGTTCCATGGACACTATATCAACGGGGGGTTCACAGTTCCCTTTTACAAACAACTGCTGGGGAAGCCCATCCAGCTCTCTGACCTGGAATCTGTTGACCCAGAATTACACAAAAGTTTAGTCTGGATCTTGTAAGTACTGAATTTAGCAATCATCTCACTGTAGAGAAAATGGGGTAGAGTTTGTTGGCAATAGGGAGATGCTTTAGACAAAGAGTTTGCAAAAATATTTATATGGTGGCTGTCTGTACAAAGTTATTCAACTATTCTTAATATATCAAAGGTACTTGAGGAAAAGTTCTCATTGCAAGCTCTCCTTGCAATAAAGTAGATACTAAATCATTAAAGATTGCATGGGTATGGCAGAATATCACAGTATCAAAATCCACACTCAGGACAGAGATCTGAAGGGAAGTACAACTTTCTTCAAAAGAAATCCATCTCTGATTAAAATGAAAATAAATTAAGTAATTTGGGCTTCTGCATGCTTATAGAACAAGATCCAGCATTCAGTGCAGCTTTGGGATTCTTCAGAATTGCTTTGCATTATCTCAATTTCTTTTCCTAAATGCTGTTTAGAATTTTGTATTTAAAGAAGTTACTGATGATTTTGTTTGCTACATGTGATCTCTTCTGTGCTTCACAGATATGTGACAGCAGATCAAATTCTTGCTGAGGGTGTATATATAAATATGTGTGTGTGTATTTCTGTATATAGGGGTTTATCCAGTATCCTGAGTTCTGTTAGAATTAGATGAATATCCCATATCTGATTAAACCATACAGAAATTGGTGATGGTGGCAAAACTCCTCTAGTGTGTGAAGTGCAGGTGATAACTAAGGTTTGGCCTGAAGAATACTCAGGTGTTCAAATAACTGTCAGCATAACCACTGAGAGTTACCAAAATGCCAAAAATACTGAATTTACCCTCTGTCCATTGGCAGAGAGAATGATATCACACCAGTCCTGGACCATACATTCTGTGTGGAGCACAATGCCTTTGGGAGGATTTTACAGCATGAACTCAAACCAAATGGCAGGAATATTCCAGTGACAGAAGAGAACAAGAAGGAATATGTCAGGTACTGCAAACAGAAATGTGTCCTGCAAATGTAGTGGGAAGAGAGCAGTAAACAGAATTTTTGTATATAGTGAAACTAAGGAAGTATTTTGGGTGGGAACTCCTGAGTCATAAATGACATGAATGTTTAGGATGAAGTTCTGAATGGTATTTTGGTTTTTCTGTTGATGGTACAATAATTCATTGTTGATGGAAAAAGGAATGGATAAGCACTTCTTTCATAATACAAAATGTGTTTATTAAAAACAAGGTCCTCTGTAAAATGAGCACTTCCCAAGTGTGCTGTAAAACTCCCAGTGCTGTCCAGTTCATCAGCCCTGACTTTTCCCTCCTCCCCTCCAGGTTGTACGTGAACTGGCGGTTCATGAGAGGAATAGAGGCACAGTTCCTGGCTCTGCAGAAAGGTTTTAATGAACTGATTCCTCAACATCTCCTTAAGCCTTTTGACCAGAAGGAACTTGAGGTATGTTTTATCCACATGGATTCTTCTTCTGTAATTTGTTTGGTCCACAGTCAAACACTGATTTAAAAAAACAAAAAACAAACAAAACACAAAACCTACTCCATTTTATGTACCAGAATGCTGAGTATTTGTTTAACCAAACCCTTTTAGGTTTATTCTAGACATTCTTTGGGTTGATATTATTGAGAGGGCTACTTAAACAGGGAAAGACAAATACACCATGGTGTCCATCCAAGGACTAATGCTCAAGGCAGGTGGTCTGAAAAGGAGGAAACACTGCAAGTTTGAGGAATTTTTGGCAAGACCAGACATGTTATTTACCCTGGAACCTGTTTTGTCCAGTAACTAACATGGCTGTTTCTGTTTGCACACAGGAATTGGTTTACAGAAGTAGAAGAGTTGAGCATATAGAAAAGAGATTAATTTGTCTTCTTATGAAATCCTGAGGTGCAGAAAGCTACTTCTTAAATTAGTTCACAGTAAATTGCTGTTACAGCAATTTTTCTTCTAGTTTTGCTTTCTAGAAAAAATAAGATAACCTGTGGAATATTCAACATTTGTGGTATAGAAAGCACTAGCTTTGTGCTAGTCAGTCATGCATTTTGGTTAATCCCACAAAGTTCTTGCATTCCATTTGCTTTCAAAGACAGATTAAAAATCCATTAAATATTTCAATACTTTCCATGCTGTCAGAACAGCCACAACTCCCCTAATGATATGAGCAGGTGAAAGTGGGTGCTGTTTTGCTGGCACAGCCAGGCAGCTGCTAAAGGGCAGCTCTCAGCAATTGGATCCTTACTGTGGAATATTTTGGGAAATTTAAAATACAACACACGTTTTGTTTTGAGGGGTGACATTTCCTCTGTGCCATTTATTTGTTGTTGCCAGAGGAGGTGGTTAAATGCATGGCCAGCAGCAACTTCCTTTTACAGTATTTTGCAACCTGGTGTCATCTGGAAAAAAGATTGAAGTGATATGTCTGGTGTGTGTCAGAGATTCTCACAAGTGGGGTCAAAAAACAACTGAAAAGTTTCTGTAGCTTGTTGTGGAACAACAAAACAATTCAGATGTTCCCATAAACTGAGCAGGATTCCATTGTCACTGGTATTGGCACCTCCAGGACAATCCTGCAGCAGGACAATGATGCTGTGCCACAGCCTTATTCCACATCAGTGCTGTGCCCTCCCAAAGACAGGCTGTACCTTGCAGGGAACACAGATTTAATAGAGCAAGTCTTGTATGAGCTTCTGACTCTTAGTTGCCTGTGCAAGTTCTAACGCTGGTGAAGCACTGCTTGGGGTCAGTTTTACTGCAGCCAATCTGGAGAGATTTACTGCCAGTTCTGTACTGGTTTGGAATGTTAACCTTGCACCAAAAAGGTGAGTGAAGCACCTGACCAATGCCAGGCTTCGTGACGGGGTTGGATGTGTGTTCATAACTGCAAACCTGAAATGACTCTGGACTTCAAAGCGCTTCCTAACCTTTTAACAGCTGATCATAGGAGGCCTGGATAAGATAGATCTGAATGACTGGAAGTCCAACACCCGCCTAAAGCACTGCATGGCTGACAGCAACATTGTCAAGTGGTTCTGGCAAGCAGTGGAGACGTTTGATGAAGAGAGAAGGGCAAGGCTGCTGCAGTTCGTGACGGGCTCGACGCGTGTCCCACTTCAAGGTTTCAAGGCTTTACAAGGTGACTGATGTGGGGGCTGAGTTAATCTGTCATTGGAGAAAGAGATAAAAGTGGTGTGGTATTTACAGGCCCCTTGTAAAATATCAGCATATTACTGGATAAGTCAAGCACTTGCAAACTTTAGAGCCTGAGAGCAGATTTACATTTGTCAGCAGCTCAGCTGCTGCTGAACGCTTTGGCTGTTGCTGATAGTGATGGGAGCTGGTAAATCTGTTACTGTGCAATGCTTTGACTGCTGTCAGTTTTGGCTCATCAGTCTCCTACAGCTCTGTGCTCTGAGGTTCAAATCATTCCTTGCAAATGTGCACAGGGATGTATGGCTGACTAAAGAACTTTTTCATGTGAGAATTGTATTCCCCTCAGTGTTTGGCAACAAACCATTAGGCTTTAAAGCAAATTTCTGAAAATTGCAGGTTTTTATCAAAAATGTGGCAGTGTCCTTGGCTGTTGTGATCTCCTGATCACATTCCATTTGTTGACTGACAGTAAATTGATGTTCAAAATTAAAATACTAGTTCTATTTTACAAGGAAAACCTTCATGCACTTAGATATTTTCATTTTTGATGGTGCATCTTCATTAATATCAAATTCAGCAGCTTTCCAAAATACCAGTCGCTAAAATGATTGTCACAAACAGCCTCATCTCTTCTGCCATCCCTTCATCAGCTGCAAATATCTCAACAGATTTAGCCTAGGACATACTTAGGCTTGCAGCTGGAGCTGTAATTTCCTCTCTTGGCTTTTTATACACAGCAAAGTGCGTGTGTGTGAATGATGCTTTGTTGAAGTGCATTAACTAGAATGTCTGTCTAAGGTTCTACAGGCGCTGCAGGACCCAGACTGTTTACCATCCATTTAATAGATGCAAACACAGACAACCTTCCAAAAGCCCACACTTGGTAAGATGGAAACATTCTCCTTCCTCTCCCTTTGCCTTGATTTAAAAGAATCATTTCTGTTTGTGTTGGGCATGTGATACACACGGATGACTCCAAGTGTGCTCTGTTAGCTTGGATATATCTGTACTCTGCAGCCAGCAAAATAATTTGCTTTTCTTAAAGCTTGATTTGTCTTCTATACTATCAGTGGTTTTCATTTATTCCAGAGGTGATTATTCTGGGTAGTGAGACGTTTGTAAGTTTATTTCTTTATTTCTTTATTACAAAGAAGCGTTGTCAGATGTTGAATGTTGGAAGCTCGTGCTGTTGGTGCAGTATAGGCACAAGCTGAGCCCTTGCACGGAAATCTCACTCCACCAGAGGCAGGAAATGGTGTGAGCAGCAGCAGGCTGTGTGCAGGCAGGGCAGGGAGTGGACCTGCCTCATGTGTTACTTTCTCTTTGCAAGTCTCCTGCCTCTTCCTCTTCCTCATCCCAAACCCTGCCCTATTAAGCTGTGCATTCCTGCTGCAGAAATAGTTGGTTTTCATCTCATCTCCTTTGACCACTGAGGCAGCTGAGACTTTTTACTATTTCTATCTCTATGTAGCTTCTTTACATTTTTCCCCAATAAGCACTTGGGATCCATCAGTTTTGTTCTTTCCCTGCAGCTTTAACCGGATCGACATTCCGCCTTATGAGTCATACGAGAAGCTTTATGAGAAGCTGTTGACAGCTGTGGAAGAGACGTGTGGGTTTGCTGTGGAATGAAAAAGCAACCAAAGGAAACAGATGCTAGCTCATGGACCACCAAATCAAAAGCTAGAAGAAGCTTGCTGTGAACTTCCTGCTAAGCTGTCTGAAACATCTGAACTCTGACAACTTAGAGATGGGGCTGTTTCCCTTCCGATGCTGGTGGATTAGGGGGGAGGGTCGGGGCTTTTCTTGGTGGTTCCCAACTCTATTTTCTCCCCTTTGTTACAATAACCCCTTCCCCTCTTCTTCCATCCCCCCTGAAATGAAATGCAGCCAAGTTCAGCATTTGGCTTTGGTTACACAGGATATTCTGCTAGATTTGTAACACATATTGTGATAGGGTCAGTGACCTGTGGGGCTTTTTTAATAGGAGAATCAAAGTGTATTTGAGAATGAGCTTAATTTGCTGAGGACTTGAAACTGGTAGGTGCACCTGGTTAGTCTGTCTTAAATCAAGCTTGAGCCTTTGTAGAGTCCAGCAGGTGCAGAGTGTCTGACTGGCGCCAGAATTTGCATTGCACATTTTAAACATCAGTTTAAAAAGTGAACTTCTAGCAGAAAATACCTCCATATGAACACTTAACTGAAAGGTAAAGAAATCCAAGTTCTGCCTTAGCAGGAAGCTCCCAGTGGAAGCTGTGGCTCACCTTGAGAAAAGTGAAGGAATCTGGGACAGCTTAAACGGTATTGTATGATTTCTTTTTGGTTGTCCTGGCTGAAATTTAATTGTTTTGCACGTGAAAACAATTCTTTCCTCCTGCAGAATTACTTTCCTTAGTTTGTTCAGATGTAAGTACCTTGCAGAGAAGCCTTGTGAGGAGGAGACAGAGGATAAAAATCCATTCAATCCAAAAGCTGTGATTTCTGTGCCACTGTTTTACCCAAGATGTGTTTGTGTGACTTTAAATTCTAAGACTCACATGGAAATCACTAAAAGTCAACTTAACAGAGCAAACTCTTGCTTCAAATTTTTTGGCCTTGGGAAAAGTTTATTTGGAGATTGAGGTAAAAGGGAACTATGTAGTGAATAGATTCTAAATGTTACAAAAAGCTATTGGAAGAATTTATGACTTCAGTTCTGAAGGGATGAAAATTTCTCCAGAGAGCCATATAAGGCTATTTTTTCCAATATCTGAAACTAATATTAAAAGGTTTGTTCTCTAACACAGGGGAAACAAAAGCAAATCCAATATCTGAATGTCTTGGCTTGAAACAGGTGTCTGCTAAGGAAGGCAAGAGCCTCCCTTGTAATGGAAAATGTAACCCCCTGCCCTCCAAATTATTGTAATAATTTTGAAATTAAGGGGCTTTCAGGCAGAGATGGCAGAAATAGGAATAACAGTTCTTTTCTGGTGTACATAACAAGGCAATAATACAGAAACACTGGCTTAAACTGACAGAGTCAGGATAGGAGCTGACACCCTGTTGGCCAGGGGTCCAAGTGAGTGCTGGCTGTAGTCCTGGACTGATAGATGTGGTTCTCTTGAAACAGTGATCCTGTAGAAGGGTCTGGTCTTATTCTGAAGGTGGTTATGTAGCTCCTGTGCTCTGGGAATGCAGGAGGTAAGGGCTGCTGTGGTGTTCCAAAGCTCAGATTATATCCAGGTAGGAATTCTTGGCTCTTCCTGCTGAGCAGAGCATCTCACAATGGGATGATGGAATTTTATCAGTCATGCAGTGAGGCTTGATGGCTCATTAACAGGAGATTATTCCCCTGGAGGGACTTATCAGGGGTGTGTCATGGAAGAGATAAGAACACTGCCCCACTTGGTTTTAACAGATGGTGGTAGAATACATGCTTTTGGTTACATCTTACATTGTAACCTAAAACATTATCTACCCCTTATTCTGTTACCATCTGCATCATACCCAAACCCATACCCTCTTTAAACTCTGCTTTTATATTTATATACACACAATGAAACCTTACACACAGTTCTCACTTAAGAGTAAGTCTCCTTGTGGTACACAACAGGTTTTCTCATCTTTCCACCGAGTGTAACCTTGAGCAGAAATGATCCCACAGATGGGTTTGCTTTTGCCTGAGGTAGGACTGACTTTCACGTGTACCACAGGGAGTTTTTCTCCATCCACTGTGTGCAAGGGTTTGGACTGGGCAGGACCAGCTTGACTGATGGACCCTGGATGGACCATCCAGGTGGCCTTTGCTAAATCCACTTCCCAGTTTTTGAAGGTCCCACTGCCAAGTGCCTTCAGGGTAGTCTTGAGTTGTCTGTTGCACCATTCATCTTTCCCAGCAGCTGGTGCATGATAGGGGATATGATACATCCATTCAAAGCCATGTTCTCTGGCCCAGGTGTTTGTAAGGTTCTTCTTGAAATGAGTCCCCTTGTCTGACTTGATCCTCTCCAGGGTGCCATGTCTCCGCAGGACTTGCTTTTCCAGCCCCAGATGGTGTTGTGGGCAGTAGCATGAGGCACAGGGTAGGTCTCCAACCATCCAGTGGTGGCTTCCATCTTGGTCAGAACGTAGTGCTTGCCTTGGTGGGTTTGGGAAGGGTGATGCAGTCAATCTGCCAGGCTTCCCCATACCTGTACTTTGACCATCATCCACTGCACTACAGAGGTTCCACCCACTTGGCTGTTTGATTACAGCACAGGTCTCACAGCTGTGAATGACCCATGAGATACTGCCCATGGTCAAGTGCACCCCTCAGTCATGAGCCCATTGGTACATTGCATCTTGTCCCTGTTGACCAGAGGCATCATGGGCCCAATAAAACATTCCTTTTATTTCTGGCAAACTGTACACACCTTTTTTTCATTGGCTCTTTCCTAGACCAGTCATGGGGAAAAATTTCACCCCTACCCTGAAGATACCGAAATTATGGCATAAAACACAAAGAAAAGGAACCAGGCCACATGTGCAGAATGACTGTACTTTATTGACAAAAAAATGTACCCAACAGAGCCCTTCCCTGCACCCACACAGCCACAGAGCAGCTGAGCAGCCAGATCTAGTACACAGAAGGAGAAGGGAAACTAATGAGGGGCAGAGCTTGATCTGCAGCACAGACAGAGCATGGAATAGCTTTACAACTCTTCCAGCCAACTTCTGCTGAGAGATTTACATGCAAGTCCTCCATCAAGTCTTTGAATAGTTATCCAGAGTTCCCTGTAGAGAAAGAGAGTCTGGAGCTGCTCAGTGGTTCTTTTTGGTTGAGCTGAAACCAGAGAAACCCATCACAGCTGCCATTTCATCATTCTCTTCAAAGGTCACATCTTCCTCTGCCCGCCTCTTCTTCTCTCTCTGTTTCTCCTTCTTGTAGGCTTTGGCCTTCTCCTCCTCCTCACGGAGTTCCTTCATCCTCTCCTCAAAGTTATAGTCCTTCTTCTTCTCCTCCATCTTCTTCTTGTTCTCCTCAAACCGTTTCTTCACCTGGTCCAGCGTGGAGCGCTCCACCCGCATGGACATGCCCAGATTCCTCTGGTGCTTTTTGCCATTGATGTGATCCAAGAAGTTAATGGAATCTTTCACCACACAGTCACATACGTTACAGTAATACCCTCCCATCTCTGACTGAGGGGTACTTTTGGTGATGAAAGTGGTTTTGCCCAGCTTGGATTCCAGATCCACTTTGTAGTGGCGGTGCCGCAGGAGTTCCCTCGTGACAGGCTGAGCTGCTTTGCCATCTTTCTTTTCTCTCTCCTCCGCGAGCCGCTTCTCTGCGAGTTTCTCGTATTCATCCTTGTCCCATTTCCGGCGGAACTCGAGGTTCTTGGTGCCACTGCCTGACGCCATGGTGAGCTGGGGACAGAGTCAGGATAGGAGCTGTTGGTCAGGGGGTGGTGGCAGTCCAAGTCAGTGCTGGCTGCAGTCCTGTGGTTCTCTTGAAGCAGTGATCCTGTAGAAGGGTCTGGTCTTCTTCTGAAGGTGGTTATGTAGCTCCTGTCCTCTGGGAATGCAGGAGGTAAGGGCTGCTGTGGTGTTCCATAACTCAGATTATATCCAGGTAGGAATGCTTGGCTCCTCCTGCTGGGTGGAGCATCTCACAATGGGATGATGGAATTTTATCAGTCATGCAGGGAGGCTTGATGGCCCATTAGCAGGAGATTATCCCCCTGGAGGGAGTTATCAGGGGGTGTCATGTAGACAAAAAGAAGAGATAAGATCAAGACAAAGGAAGAGATAAGAACACTGCCCCACTTGGTTTTAACAGATGATGTTAGAATACATACTTCTGGTTACACCTTCCATTGTAACCTAAAACACTGAATCACTAACATTTTTCCAGTTTGCACACCAAGATGAGGCAGTATTTTAACAAATAACATGGCTTCAGAGAGACCCATTTATCTATCAGATATGACTAAACTTAAGCAGACTTGCTTGTATAGGATTTTTTTTCTTTGGCAAGCCTGATTTTTAGAGAGATTCTTGACTGAAACACTTAACAGATGTTATGTTTATGGAATAGTGCATTGAAATTCAGCTGTGGGTAAGAGACTGTCCTTAGGAGATGTCTACTGGAATACTTATATTTTGTCTTTTTTTAAATTGAATTTGGTAATAGCTTTAAACTGTGATAGGACAGAAAGTAGACACTTGTCAAAACCCTGGCATCTTTCTCTGTTCTTTTTTTGTTTGTTTGTTTTTGGAGGTTTTTTTGTGGTTTTCTTTTTGCAATTGACCATAATTCTTGTGATTTGTTGTCAGGAGTCTCACTGGAGGTGTAAAATTGTACCATATTGTGAGATTTGCACAGGGTGGCTAAAGATGCTCATCCTGCAGGACTGTACAGGAGAGGCATTTTCAGCCCCATGTTCTGTAGGGATCTTTTGGCACTTGGAGACCAGTTTCTGCAGTTCTGGTTGTTGGGATGTGCAACAGTTGACAAACAGCATCCATCAGTCCCAGGCTGAGTAGCAGAATCCCCACAACCCTGGATTTTCCAAATTGCTTTGAAGTCAAAGCTGTTCATAGAGTGTATTTAATCCTTTCAGTACGTTTGAATGTGCAATAAACCAGTCAGATAGGAAAAATGCAAAATGGATTATTGCCCAAAAGCTTTGCATGCAGTCTCATGTGGATTTTTCCCTAAAAAAAAGTGTTAAAAATAAAACCTAAACCCAGATACTAAAGCCCACCCCCAATAAAAATCCTGTCACACCTGCAGCACAACTGGCTCAGTACAAACCAAGCGAGGTGAAGGGAAAGGCCCCTGATTTGGAGATCTATAGGTCAAGTAGCTTTATGTCAACAACCCAGTTGACATAAGATAGTTCCTAATGTCTTTGCTAGGTCAGTGTTTTATTGAATGCACAAAATAAGAATAGGCAAGGATTGTTGTTTGGAAAAGTCCGTCTGTTTTTTGCTGTATTTAAAAGCCCTTGTCAAGGTACCTCCTCCGTGCTGACAGTAACGAGAATAGGGCACTGTCTTTTCAATTATTTCAGTTCTCTTTTCAACAGCTTCACCACCTCTCCCGTCGTGTTGTCTTTGCAATTTTGTGCCACTTCAGTGATGACAAAAGACATTTTTTTGTCTTCTTCTGTACGTGCATTTGAGGCAGGCCTTACAGCTGGTTGGGTGGATGGAGGAACAGCAAGAATGGCTTTGGAGGCATGGCCTGTTCTTCCTGTGCCCGTTCCAAGGGCAGCAGGAGTCAGCAAGGCTTGAACCAGTGGCTCTCAGAGGTCTCAATGTGTGTGTCCATTCCCACCCGGTCTGCCAGCACTTGAACTCGGTTGTTACTTCTCGAACTTGCCCAAAGAATCCCATGGAGTCCCGTGTCCATTCTGTCATTCCACGTTCCAGCTCGTGCGCGGATACTCTCGGACGTGACCCGAAGGAAATACAAGGTACAGCGTGTCTGTCGTTCCTGTCCCACGGCAAACCCCAGCAGCAGTGCCCTGCCACTGCTCCTCTGCCTCTACTCTACGCTCAGGGATGTAGGAAACCACCACTCTGCTCGTGTGTTCCGGCGGGAAGAAGCGAGACTGTAGGATGGGTGTGAGTGTTCACTTGGGCATTATGTGAGACAAGACCCTGCTCCTAAAGGCTGCTCCAAGCTCCAGACGGTGCCGTCGGCGCTCGCTCAGCGGTTTGTCCTCAGTTCAAGTCGAGGTGGTTGTAAAATCTTAAAATCCAACAGATTTTGTAAATTACTGATCCAGCCACTGCGCCCTCTGGAGTGCCCAGGTTTGGGGCCGTGTGGCACAGCAAATTCCCAGAAACACAGTATGGATCTGGTTTTAATCTGTTAATTTTTTTTTTTTGTTTTGTTGTTGTTCCTCAACCACTTTATAATGTATTTTTTTAATTTATTATTTTGTAATGTCATGTTTAAGTATTGCTGCTATCCTTGTTATTCTTCCCACTGTTTTTATTGCAGATTTATTTTGTGGAAGTTGTACACTAATGTTTCATTTTATGTCTAAATCAAAGTATTTAAAGAAATACTAGTTCTATTTAATGTGGTTATGGAACCAGCTGGAATAAACAGTGATTGTATAGTAGGCTGGACCCAGGAGGTCATGTTCATTTTTGTTACATATGCAATAAACTCACAACTTTAAACTCTTGGTAGCCACTGTTTGGTTTGTTAGAATATCTATGGGAATCAGAGGAAAAGCGTGGACAGAATATTGAAATACAACTGATGTAACGGATCTAGATGAAAGTCCTCCTCTGCAGAGAACACTTTGTTTCATTACTTCATCTTAATTTTTTCCCTTACCTCATTATTTGTCCTGATATTTTTCCAAAACCTCGGTTTGCAGAAAGAAATTATCATCTCCCTCTTAATGAAAGCTGGAGAAAGATTCACTAATGTTGATGAATCCTTGCTTTCCTGTTTGTTTGAATTTTTTTAAAATTTTTTTCCTAATTTTGCTGCTTTGCAAGTGGAGGAGGACAGGAACAAGTCTGAGGATGGTGCTCAGTGTTGGTGTGTGCTGCAGCAGTGCCTTCCCTCCCTGATGCTGAAAACTGGGGTTTCTTCTGGCCATAATTTGGTTTAATAAATAAATAAAAAAGGAGGGAGCACAACTAAAATGCTTTTTATTCTTTGAGTAATTTCACAATATGAACAAATGACCGGGGAGCTGCTGTTGCCCATTCTCCGTGTCAGTGAACGGCAGGAACTGAACAATTTTATTACCTGTCAAACACTGGCACTGTTTTCTTTCATAACTACTTTTCGTGAAGTTTTCCTGATTTCTGCTTTCCTTTTGGTGCTAAGAGAGAGGAGGATCCCTGCAGCCTGCTCCAGTGGCTGGGCTGTGCTGTAGTGGGGATACCCCAGGACTTCTCTACCACGTGAAACCTCTTGAAAACGCAATTAAAATCTCCCCATTTCTCTTAGGAAATCTTCCGGAGCTCAATGGACGCGCTGTCTCTTTATCTGGCAGCTTAGCCACTCACTTAAATCGCTCAAGTTCCATTTTCTACTCTTCTTGCAGGACCTCCCCCGCTGCAAACGCGGTGTCCCTGCCGCTCGCTCGACCTCCCCGAGCACGCAGAGCTGCGGGGGTCCCGAGCAGGGTTCCCGAGCAGGGTTCCCGTGCGGGGGTCCCGGTCCCCCCCCATTCCTGAGCCCCCCAAAAAGTTCCGTCCCGCCGGGCCCGCCCCGCACACACGTGCGGCCCTGGCCACGCCCCCTTCCCCCGGGAGCACCGCCCGCCCGGCAGGGGGCGTGGCGCGGCGCTGGCGGAGCGCCCCCTGTCTCTATGGTAGGTTCTCCGTGCCCGGCCCGCCCGTCCCCCCGCGCCGCTCTGGCTCTCCCTCGCTGTGTCTCTATGGTGCGGGGCGGCGCGGTCACGTGGCGCGGGCCGGGCGGAAGCGGCGGGAGCGGCGGTTAAATGAAGCGGGGCCGGAGGGGCGGCGGGGCCGGTGAGTGCCGGGGTGACCCCTCCGTCCCGTGGAGCCGGTGGGTGCCGGGACAGCCCTGCCGCCCGACCGACAGAGGGGCCGCCCCCGGGCGTCCCTGGGCCTCACCGGACCACTCGCTGCGGAGTCGGGCGCTGCTCCCCGCTGGGGCCTGTCCTCAGGGACGGGTCGTTCCCGCCCTCTCCCCGCGTCCTCTCAGGGCCCCGTGTCCGTTCCTCTTCCCCCGCGTCCCTTCAGGGCCGGTCCTTCCCCTCTCTTCCCGTCAGGGACGGGTCGTTCCCCCCAGCGCTTCCCTTCAGGGACGGGTCCCCCGCGTCGTCGTCCCCGTGTCCGTCGCCCCGTACTCCTCCGCTTTCATTTAGGGCCGAGTCCTTCCTCCCCGCTTTCCCTCAGGATCAGGGACACCCCCTCCAGCTCCCTCAGCACTGGGTTCTTTCCCTCCGCCTTCCATCCCCTCAGGGCCGGTCCCTTCTCCCCCTTCCCGGGTCAGGGGTTCCCTTCAGCTCCGTGCGCCACCCCCGTGTCCCCCCGCAGCCCCGAGGGACAGCGGGGACCGGCGCTGCTCTCCGGGGGCTCCTGACGCTGTCCCGGCTACCCCGGGCCCGTGTTGGTGGTCGGGGATAGCCGGAGCTCAGGGGGAGAGGAGGGTAAAAGATTGTTCTCTTCTGACCCCTGTTCAGTGTGGGAGCGCTCGGTGTCGTTGGGACATCTCGACATTTCAGGCATCTGCTGTGGGAGCCGCTGCAGGAAGGAAACCCCAAACACAGCTGTCCTCGGAGCTGAGAGATCAGTGTAAGAGATACGCCTCTTCTTTCCCTTCTCTGTTGAGCCAAGTGCCGGCCCGGCATGGTAGGCAGAGCTCAGCCTGCAAGTGTTGATGTACACTGCGTTTATGTAATGAGCTTTTCTGCTGATGGCTGAAGGCAGGTGGGGATCCCACCGAAGTTTTCTGAGGAGCTGTGGGGAACTCCAGTGTGTGTTCGTGTGAAGAGAGGAGTGTGAGCTCGCCCGGGGCAGTGCTTTGGGGTGGGCAGAATGTAGATTGGCTTAAAGAGTCATCCCATGGATCCCCGGCTTGGCAGCTGTGCTGGCTGGAGCCCTGGGTGGATAACGGCTCCTTGCACCTGTGAGCCCAGCCCAGGAGGTTTTTCCTTTCGTCTCATCTGTGCTTTATCACCTGGAGTGTTGTCTTTTGAGTGTCCTCCAATACCTTACTTAAGCATCTGTCAGTAAGAGTCTAAGAATAGTTTTCATACAAGTAAGTTTAGTCTCTGATGTTTCTGTTCAGTTTCCTATGGTTTGGTCACTGTCCTGAGACCTCTGGTGCTTTGAAAGAGAAAAGCTGATATTGCTGCTGTGCACTTTTATTTCCATAATCCAGGCATGATGCTGAGGGACTGAAGCTTGATGTCTGTGTGCTTTTCAGAGCATTCCCTCTTGTGTGTCTTTCCCTGTGGAACAGCAGGCTCTTGCTTTGCTTCGGGAAGCAGTTCTAGAGGGAATCTCAGTGCCTTGGTGGCTGAGAGGCACAGCCAGTCCTGGTCCTAAGACCCATGGGCAGATCTCTGTTTCTTTACTCTGTCTCTGTGCAGGTTGATTCCTCTTTCTTAACCATCTCTGCTCTCCCACCTGAAGCACTTTGGAGCTGTTGCAGGTGTTCTGTGGTAGCAGTGGAGGGAAAGGCAGGTGTCCCCCATCAGGCATTTAGACTGGCCTTTGCATGCTCAGCCAGGGAGGCCTCTCCTGCTTTCAGAGAGGATGGCATCAGGGTTTTTCCTCCAGCAACCTCTTTGAAAGGTGAAGTAGAAAATCTGAGACCCATCATCCTGCAGACCCACATCTTGAACAGGTTCTTGTACATCCCTGCACAAGTGCAGGGCTGTAGGAATGTGCAGCTCAAACCATGTGGTAGAGCCCATTTTACTTAGGACTTAGTAGGATTCCAGGGACAGCTTTTAATTCCAGAACTGTGGGATTTATAGCTTTAATATGTGCTTTTAATTTTTAGGATGAATGCTGTGCAAAAATTCCACTGCCTTACATCAGGCCTTCTGCAATTGTAAACACGTTAATAGATTTCATGTGCTGGGTGTCTTTGTGGTGTGACTGGATGTTAATAAACAATCATCTTGACAGGAGTTTGTGCCTGGAACACCAAGACTTGGGAAGGGACTCAGACAGATTTCCTGAAGATCTGTAGACATTCAGCCTGCTTGGAGGTGCTGCATTGTGGTAACAGGCTTTCTTCCATCTCTTTTTCTTGCTTCCTAGGATGTTTTCCTTCTGGTTGGCCTGGCTGCAGGCAGTCAGGGCATGAGCAGCAGTTCCTAGAAGAACTTGGGGCAGGTGTTACTGGTGATAAGGTACAGTCTGGATTCCAGCAGGGTGCTGGCAGCCTGTTCCTGGGCTGGAGATTCCGGGGTAGACCAGTGCTTTGTCTGCCTGAGAATGCAGTGGGCGTTCCTGCCTCTGGCGAGACTTGTGCTTTGAAATTGGACACAAATCACTGAAAAGTCCTGTGGCAAGAATAGGTGGGGCAAACACACAATTCCGGCGCAGCTGGAGAGAGACAGGAAGCATATCCCAGGGGCCAGGAGCTGATCAGCAACCTGGAGTAGCACAAACTCAAGTGCAGGAGACGTGGAGCCCTTGGGGTGTTGTTTAGTGCCTGCTGGAAGAAGCTCCCATTCATGAATTTGGAATGGGTGTCTTATTTATATCTTTCTGAAGCCATTGTGAGTGGCTTACTGTGTCTGAGTGCTGGGTGTTGGGGTTTGCCACTGGCTGCATTCTTTCTGGGACAGTCACAACTGCACCACTAATTCCTCTCACTGGAAGTTTGGGGTTGTTTTTTTGCAGATGGATTTGATCTGGAGATATTTTAAGACTCCCTTTTAAATTATTGAATTTGGACATCATTGTAACTACTTAACAATGAGGCATTAATAGTCTCCAAAGCCTGTGTGTGTGCTGAAGTGATGGTGGGGTTTCAAGCTGCTTCTGTAACTGGGATTACTCTCAGTAGGATCTATCCCAGGGGGAAAGGTGCTTTTTTAAATACAGCAGAAGGTGTGAAACACACAGCAGCCTGGGGACAGCAGCTGTCTCCCAGCAGCAGCCCAGGAGAAAAGGTCATTTGTGTACAGGCTGGGAGTTCCTGTGTTTGAAATGGAGCTGAATAACGGGCTGCTCAACAATACTCTGGAGTAGTTTTGTTTTCAGGCAGGTTACTGGAAGTGGGAAATCTGGGAAATCGGGGAGGGGTAGGCAAAGAAAACAGGAAAAAGAGGTGGGGGGGAAAAAGCCACTTAGCAGTGTCCTGGTGGCTCGAATAAGTTATCCTTGCCAAAGCACTAAGATGAGAGATAATGAGTGTCTCACTGAGCTGGGATAATCTCATTCTCAGCAGCCTTCATGTCACTTTTATAGAATTTCAGGTTTATTTTGGACTATCTCAGGAGTGATGTTTTTCCTCTGGGTCGGTGCTTAAGGGCTTGCAGTGGTTTTAAATTCATAAGGATCCTTGAGAAAGCTTAATTCCTGAAGATGGGAAATGATATTTCTGAATGACACCTCTCTCCTAATTACCAACCCTGCTGTGGTTCCCTCCCTGCATTCATGAGGGGAGCTGTCAGTGCCTGATTAAGTGGAAAAAGCATTGGGCTTTAGGGGAAGATTTCACTGTGGGGCAGCTGCTACCCTGAGCCACGACGTCACCTCACACTGCTCCTGACCCAGGTCAGTGGGAATTTAAATTAAATGTGTGCCTTGCTCTCTGGCTTTAGTGAGCCCCACTCCTGTGCTGATGCTGCCCAGCTGCTCCCAGGGTGAGTTTTAGAGGCTGTGGTTGCTCCTTGTAAGGAGAAGTGAAGTTGATGAGCTGAAATAAAGCTGGGAGTGTTTGTGGGTGTCAGGGTGACCTGAAATGTTTTCAGTCCTCGGAGGCCGAGCGTGGCGTTGCTCACCCTCAGCCTGCTCTCCCCTGCAGGGAGGCCAAGCTACTGTTTGCATTATTCAGAGAAACATTTGGATGGGATCTGTGGAGGCATCACGTGGTGCTGCTCTGCAGTACAAGGTGGTTGGGGTCTGTGCTGGCTGGAATCTCTTCTTGGGTGAATATAAGGATGAAAAATGGCTTCAAGTAATACATTTTGTCCAAAGCACTCCTTGCATAAGGCTCCTGTACTCTTTTATCCAGACTGACATGCTCTTACCAAGCTGTGGGCACTGCTCCTGTTATTCCTTGCAGGAAAGCAGGCAGGGGTTGGCTTTTTGCAGCCCTTGCAAAACCAGAGTGAGGAACAGATTTATACTTCTTCCAAATATCATCCCAAAGACATGATGCATTTCTGTGTGATGGAGAGGGAAGGAAAACCTCTCCCTGATGCTTCTTGCAGATCATTTTTGCTTGAAGGCCAGGCTTGGAAGGAGCACTGGCCCATGTACCCCTGGCAAGTACAAGCTCTGTTGGGCAAACACATTTCAGGGGGTTGGCAGAGGAAAGGGGCAGCAGTGCTGACAGCTCCCTGCAGCACAGCCACGATGCTGCTGAGGACTTTCCTCCTCTCCCTGCTCTGCTGTCATGTGCTGAAATGCAATTTGAGGGAGATGACAGCAGCAGCATAATGGGGAGGCAGGAAAAGCAGCTCTTTTTTCCTTTCAGGAAACCAGCAGGGTAGGGCTTTTAAAGCCTCCTGTGCTGCTGGGATTTCCAGCTGTGGATGAGCAAGACCTGAGAGCAGGAGCTTGGCTAATGTAAATAGTTCTGTGTAGATTGTTAAAGCAGAATCCTTTTGTAGTGGAGCAGGCTTCATTGTGTATCAAGTGGGAGGTGTCCTTAGATCTGCCAGGACTAGCACAGACCAGCTCCCAATGGCTGGAACACACCTCTGCCATGGACACAGTCTGGAGAGTGCTCCTCAGCTCAGTGTGTTTGTGTTTATTTAGCACTTTGTGGCTGGTTTTACTGACCCTCCAGCCCAGGTGGTTAAATAATCTGTCTGATATTGCAACACCCAGGAAGAGAATTTCTGTTCTGCTGTGAGGACTCACCCAGTGTTGGACATGAGTGTGTTGACCAAGGGTGGGCACAGGATTCACTGTCTGTCCTTAGCAACTGCTCTGAGTGCAGCCTGTGTAACCTCCTGGCTGTGGCCTGTGCTGGTTTTTGTCATCCTGTGTCTGTGAAATGTTTGTTTGCCTTGGGATTAGTGGGTACTGTGCAGTTTTGTTAATCTGCAGGACGTGGAGAATTAATGTGCAGCTCTTCTTTGTTTTTTAGCTCATAATTCATTCATTTGTGAGCTTTAGTAGTCTCAGAAGGGATTCATGCTGGATGTGGAGCATCTCTAAACCCAGCCACCATCTAATTTCACTGTTTTCTGTTCTGATATAATGGTACTTACCTCAAATGCAGCCTCTTTGCTTTTCTGCAATTTTAACATACTCAGACTCCACAGTGGCCACAGCCACGTGACATGGATGAAGTCAGGCTGGACAACTGTCATGAGCCTGGAAGGCTGCCCTGGGTTTTCACTGCTGAGAGTTTGCTGGGCTGGAATTGGCCACAAGGCCACACGTGGCTGTAAACAAAACTAAACCCAGTTTTCCAAAGGCTGTTGCTGGCTGGCAGGAAAATCTTGGGAAATGACAAGTGGTTATCTGTGGTGCTGGAGCAGTAAGGAGGTAGTTGCAGTTCTTCTGTGGCAGTGCTCCTCCTGCAGCAGTTCTTGGGTGCAAGAGGCAGCTGATTTTTTTATTCTTTCCAGCAGAAATTGGTGCAGAGCATGGATTTGTTGCTCAGGTGTTGGCACCTGTCTGACAAGATTTTAACTCTCAGTAGGTAAGGCCATTTAAGACTTATCACTGTGAGCTTGGCCTGTTGGCCCAGTCTGGCTCTAAACTGGCTCTTGTATATATTTAAACCCTTAATTGATTGGGTAAAAGCATCTTTCAAGGTGCCTGACCTTGCAGTAGGAGCACATGTAGTTTGTTAGGGATAGGCTGTGGCTGTATCAGCTTAAGCTGCAGTTTAAGATCTTCCCCCTTCTTGCAATTTTAATTCTTTTCTCCCAACTCCACCATGCTGGATATGTGGAGGGTATCTGATCTGAATTCTGTAAAAACATTTTCCAGGGCATTTCCTTTCAAAGCTGTTAAATGCTGGAGGAGCTCAGTGTGAGGGAGGAACAAGCTGTGCTATGGGAACGTGGGTCCTTAACAGGTATTGAAGTAAAACCCTTCAGAACATGAAGCCACAGCTTCTGGCCACTGACCTTTGGAACTGTGGCAAGTGCAGATGCTTAATGTGGCCCTAAAAAAGGGCATGGCTGTTGTAAGCAGGATATGTGACCTGTGAAGTCATTCTTTTTGGAAGTCCCTCACTCTGGGATGTTTGGCTGGAAGGACTGGTGACAGCCTTTTAAAGTCCTGTGCAGATTGACAGAGACCTCCTTTTTGCCAAGGTGGGCTGCTGCAATAAGTCAGGTTTTTTTCCTGTGTGCTACCTCAAGGTCAAGTCTCAGCTTTTGTGTTGTCAGCAGCTTTGTGAATGAGGTGAGGTGTGCTCTGCTTGAAAGCAAATTTTTTGGTTTTTTTTTTTTGTGATAAGTTCAGGTCACATTTAAAATAAAATAAAATACAAAAATACCCCCTTTCCTTCCACATTTTTTTCCTAATGGTGCTTTATGCTTGTAGTTTTTTCTGGAACAGAGCTTGCCCAGTGCAGTTTAGATGGTTTCCTGAGTCTGTCTGATGGGCAGCTGCTCAGCATCCAGGATGCCATCAGAGCCTATCAGTTCCTTGTGATTACCACTGCAACTAAACCTGATTCTGCTTTCCAGCCCTCTTGGTTTTGGTCTACTTATCCCTCACTGCTGCTTCTCACAGCAGTTTGCTGGTTGTGTGCAGCCTGGTTCTCCTTGCCCTCAGTGCCACTGCCTGTCCCAGCAACCTTAAATCCCTTACTTCTGTTTCCTCTCCAGTGAAAACAGTGCTGAGATGGGAACCTGAATGCTCCTGGAGACATTCATCCAACTTGTTAAATAACTGCTTTAAAGATTGCACTTGGATTTCTTTGTTCTGTTAAGCTCTTTAAAGTGGCATTCAGGATCCCTTAAAAAAGAAAAGAAAAAAGGTCGGGAAACTACTGAGGGTTTGGAGAGGAAATGCTCTTTTATCCTGCAGGGATCTATGAAGTACAACTAACAGAGGAACACTCTACTATTTATCCTGGGGCTCACAGGGCATTTCTCCTGCTCTTTTCCATGTGGCTGCTGGGTTTATGGAGAAGAGAAGGCAGCTGCAGTTAATGCTGTGTGGAGCTGTGGCAGGTATGTGCAGCACCTGGGGGATTGTAGAGTCCAAACCCACTTTTAGAGTCTTTAAACCTAAAGTTTAAGGTTTAAAGTGTCTGAATCTTGGTGCTGATCAAAGCAGCCCCTGGCCCTTCCCTGGAAGGGAAAGGACTTGTGAGTTCAGGGAAAGGAAACTGGAAGTAAAACTCACTCTTGGAAACAACAGAGCTGCAAATCACATGGTTTGACAGGTTCTTCTAAATGATGGTTTGGGAGATAGGCTGGGTTTTTGTGTAGGTCTGTAGCTAGGTGCTAAACTGCTGGTATCTGAATTGTTGAATCAACATGAAATGCCAACTGACACCTGTGTTTGTGATGTGGGAGGGAGCTTTTGGATTTGGAGGATTCTGCTGGATGATTTTGCACATGCCAGAGGTCTGAGGCAGGCAGGGAACTGCCCTTTTACAGGAACTACAAAACCTTGATTTTTCACTTCACTCTTAAAATAATCTGCTCAAGGTAATGGTATTAACCCTCTTTTCCAACTAGAATTTGTAGATTTAACTTTTTTTTTTTCAGGACTCAATTGGATAACGGGGAGGGTGAATGACAGATCCCAAGGTTTCCACCTCTTGTGCAGAGTGGTTTTTTTCATGCATCAAAACCACGAGTCTCATGCTGGACAGGGAGATGGGATGATATGGAGCCCTGTTATTTGGCAGAGGGACTGATGGGGTCATGGGAAAGCACTGAAGTGTCCAGAAGTTGACCTTGATGCCAATCACTATGGAATAACTCAAAAGGAATGGGAAACTTTCACTGGAGTTGCCCAGTTCTGGAAAATGAACACAGCTGTTTCAAAACAGTCTTACATTTTAGAGAGTAGCTCTAGGGAAATGCAAATATTTGGCAGGTTTAGGAAGGAAAACTGGTGCCAGTGTATGTGGCCAGGTGAATTAGGTAAAACTGAGTACCTTTCTTTCCTCTTGTACTTTGTGTTTCAGATAAAAATGGTGATTGGGTACTTCAAACAATTATGTTTAATAATTATGGTACTGTGACCTTGATGAAATGAGCTGCAGGTAAGGTTGATGAGAAGTCTTGTGATGTACAGACAGCCAAGTCCTGAGCAGGTTTAGAAAATGGAGAAAAATCTAATTGGGGATTTGAAGCCAAATAATCCCTAAATATCTGCTCTCTGGATTGCTCCTGAGTAAGCAATTTTCATTGGTCTGGAGCAGTGACAGAGATGCAGCCTGCCCTGTGTTCATCTGTAGCCTCTCTTTTTGGAGCCTCTCCTGATGTGCTCATCCCACTCCTGACTCTGCAGTTAGCAGTGGTGAGCCTGGGAGGAAAGGGCACCACTCCCTTCAGTGCTTTTTGGGTGAGGAACAGAACTTTTGGGAAGTAACTGCAAGCTGTGATTGCTGCCAGATTCATTCCCCTTTTCCATCTTCATTCATGACCTGCCCTGGAGCTGCTGGAGCCAGTTGTAGGCTGGTGTGGTTTTGGAAATAGTGGCTGCTCTGCTGGGATACTTTCTGAGCTGTGTTGGGTGTCTTGTCTGTCAGGTGAACATTCAGGTTGGATTTACTTGCCACAAAACACTTCTTGTATTATATTGTCTTATGTTTTGGTGTGGTGAAACCAGTTCTGTGGCTTTCTGCCCTAGAAATGTTACCTGGCCCTTTTTATTGTTCATTTCAGTTTCAGTTCCTTGATTTTTCTCACATCTCAGGAATCCTGTCTCTCCCTTCTCAGAGAGTGTGTGCTTAAAATCGTGTGGTAAACCAAGCCAGCTGCTAATGTGGGAAACACTTCGGGAATACTTTACAGCTCACCAGCCAGTTCTATTATTAAATGATCTTCAGGTTTGTTGTTTCTATTCAGCACATTTTGTGGGTCCATAAATTGGTGGCAGAGCTGTTGGGTGCTCTTGTGATAACTCTGCCCCTGGTGTGTGCTCCTTGGCCAACACCTGCAGCAGATTGTGCTGCTGGAAACCAGGTGGTCTGTGCTGGGAGCCACTGCCCACACACTCCTGCCTTCAGAGGCCAGGATAAGGCTCTTGGGCTGCAATCAATGAATGCTTTTTCCACTTTTCCCAGGCTTGGAACTGAGCAAACCTGCTGGCAGGAGCCCTGCTGCAGCCCCACGTGCTGACCTCTGGCTCTGTCCCTTTGCAGGGTGGGAGGCAGTGGCAGTGGCTGCCTTGTGCATAGCAAATAAGATTTGTTCGTGCCCAGCAGTTCTTGTTGGGTTTATGATCAGGGGATTTCTAATTTTCAGTTGGGATGATTCTGCTCAAGCACTGTTAAACTCTCCCTGCTTTTGCTCAGTGCCTGTTACAAGGAGCAGCCCCCAGCAAACGCTGAACCCTTTGAAATGTTTCAGTGAAATGCTTGACAGCAAGTCAGCCTCGTTTCCCTTCTGTTGTGCTTTTTCTATTTTTTTTTTCTTTTTAAGGACTGAATTTTTAGCTTTTCATTTTGGTGGCTGTCACAAGCCCTGCATTATTTAAGTAGCTTGTTTTAGCAGCTTGAAATGAGCCAGAAATTCACCTTGCTCGCAGGCTAGCAGCAGGCACGTTTGCTGCCCGCAGGCACCAAGTAGGAGTTGATGCTCTTGTGTCAGTGTAGGTGAGCAGCAGTGGTGTTCTGTGTGGGGGAGAGGCTCCAACACAGTGATTTGATGTTGCTGACATCTCTTTCAAGTTGCTCTTTTTTTCTTTTTTTTAATTTTTTTAATCCTGTTCATTTGGGATCTCAGTTTTTCCCTCCCCTGCTTTCTGTCTAGTCCTGTTGCCTTGAGCTGGAGCCAGACAAGAGCACTTTGAGTCTGGTCCCATCTTGGGTATGTGGGAGTTCAAGATTTCAAATGCTGTAAAGTCGGGGGGGAAAATACATTACACTGTGTTGAGAAGGGGGAAGTCTCCCCTTGACTGTCAGTTTAAATTCCAGCACCATCTGAAGAAACTCATCACAGCACAAATGTGGGGTGGAAGGAGCAGATTTGAGTTCTGCTCCAGTTACTGCAGTCCAGAAATGCCTTCATGTATCAGGAGATTAAATATATGCACAGCACTGATGGTGACTATTTTTAGGTTAAGCTAAAAATACATGGTGATGTTTAAAAGGATTTTGAATGAATTTTGGAAATCCTTGTGTAAGCATTCTGTGTGCTCCTGAGACCTGCTTCACCTCCTAGCAGCTGATCCCTCAGCTCATAGCAGTGGTTGGAAGCAGTGGTTTTGTGGATGATGTTTGTGCATGTCTGAGGAGCCTGTCCAGGAAGTCACTGTGATCTGAGCTGTCAGTTCAGAGAATTGCTACACCCAAATCCCTGGTGGGCTCTGGTTTTCCTGGTAGCTGTTCTGTTAATGTGAGTTCACTGCAAGAAAAACCATAATGGGGAGGATTTTATTGTCTGCACAGTGAAACAACTTGGGTGTGCTGTGTCAGAGGGTGGTGGGGCACTGAACAGCTCCCCTGGGAATGGACACAGCTCATTGTGCCTCAGGCACAGGGTGGGATTGTTGGGGTGTCTGAGCAGGGCCAGGAGTTGGACTCTGATCCTTGTGGGTCCCTTCCAACTCAGGGTATTGTGAGTTATGAGTACATGGAGTAATACAGAGGTGAAATTGGGTGGAACCACATCTTCAGCGTGGTGGGTGCTCAGTGCACAGTCAGTGGGTGTCTCAGAAATCATGGTGAGAATTTGTGTCACCTGGATACTGCTGGAGGGATTCAAGTCCCAAATCCAGCTTGATGTGCTGTGGTGCAGGTGGGAGCCTTTTAATAAAAGAAGAAAACCTGAAAAGTTTGGAAAGTGTTTATCTGAGTGCTTTGCTGTTCAAACAGATCTGGTTTCCTGCTCTTGACTGTATTACAGGAAAGCTGATGGGCATGTTGGAGCCTGCTTTATAGGTAGCCTTATTCTTTGCCTATAAATAGGCACTGAAATCACTGAGGTAGTGTGGAATAGCTTCTTTCCATCTGTCTTCCTTGCTTTTTTATTATTGTTTATGTAGGGCAAGACCCCAGGGTGGCTTTGATCTTGTTACTTCACATTCTTGGCGGCCTGGTGCTATAAACATGAATAAACTTCTTATTCATGCCACTAGATGGAACTGGCCCATGCTTATGGATATTTGTTTAAACTTGAGCTCTGTATTGAGTATTGACAAAATGAATTGCTAGCTCTTGGTGGAAGCTTGGCTTTTACCCTCAAAGCAGGGCTTTATTAAGCTGCTTGGGGTTTTATTCAGTCTGTTTTGAAGTAGGAAGAATTGCCAGTTCTTTCCAGCCTTGGCTTTTTTTGTTGTTGCCTTGACTGTGCATTAAAGTTAATGCTATTTATTATATTCCTGTTTTTAAACCACCGAGTCTCTTGGTGATGTGTGTACAGTTTCTTGTATGATTGTTTTTTAATCCCAAATTTAATTTCAGATTATTCCCTGTACCTCTTTCTTGCTGCTGAAGCTCCTCTACAGGAACCAGAGTGGCCTGTAGAAAATATGACCTTAGTCTTGTGGCTTATCCATCATTCTTGGATCTGAACAGCTGGGGTTTAGCCAGCATTGGACAAAGCACCATTTGAGCTATTTGGGAGAATTTTATTTTTTTTTCTGTGGCTGTGCTGAGCATTTGCAGTGTCACCCCACTGTGAAGCAGCCAGCCCTAACACACCACGAGTCCCTGGAGGGGAGAAACATCCAACCACTCAGCTTTGCTTGGAGCAGATCTGAGCAGACACCTGTCCAGCCCCTGTCTGCACCACTTGGTGCTGCAAGGGCTGATTTGTGGCTCTCACAAATGTCCTTGTTCCTCCCCTGCCAGGCTCTGAGCAATCCTTTGCTGTGTTTGCTTGGCAGCCTTGGCCACGCTGAGCCTACCCGTGTTCCCATTTCTCCACCTTTTAAATGGCAAGGAGTGAATTGATTTTGTTTGCTGAAGGAGTCAGCTAAGGATGGAAAAGTGCTCTGCAGGGCTAGGTGATTGCTATTCACAAGTACCAGGGAGAACAGAACTGTAATAATGTGGATGTGACCTTTTGGAAAGGCCAGGATTTGCACCAGGTGCACTTACCCAGCTCCTGAGGAACAGCACTTTGATGCCATTCTGGCACATAAAGATTTATTTCTCCTTACAAGGCAGAAGATGAAGAATCTAGAGGAAACACCCCCAAAACCTTGCTGTTCAGGTGTTTTCAAAGCACCAGTGTGCCCATGATAATCTCAGAGCTGTTTACTGGAATTAGCAGGTGCTGCTGAGGTGTCAGGGCTCAAACACAGGGGTAGTTGCATATTTGTGGTAATGCTGGTTTAGAAGAGGCCTCTTGCTCTTCCCTCATCCAATTTCCCTCTCAGAATTGGACCCCCAGATCAGGGATCAGGTGAATGTGGCTGCTTGTGGGCAAGCCTTGAAATCTTTATGCTGGAAGTTCCCTCAGGCACTAAGCCCATACTGCTGGGCTTTTTAAAGTGCTAAACTATACATTTTAATTTTTAGTATTGTATCTTCTACATCTGAATTAATTTCTTCATTTTACTGTCCTAGTTGCAAATGGTGTTCCCTGCAGAGGAAGTTAAGTAGAATTACTGAGGGGGAATTTTTACTGTTCTTGTGTACTAGCAAACAGAATTTTATAGCAGACCCACCATTTTCTTCCAGCTTATGTATCAGTAAATATTTGATAGCACAGATTCCTCTGTGCTGCAATAAGGAGATGAATACTTGACAATAAAAAAAAAAGTATTTTTTCCTTCCAGTGATCAGATTGTGCCTGGAGTTCCTGTATGTGTTCAGCCTCTGTGATAGTGCGAATGGAGAGCTATGAGCTGACAGAGCATAAAATGGAAACCTCCTGTTTAGTTTGCAGTGATTCCTCTCGCCCCCTAATCCTGTTTGGGAGCCTCTGGCTAATTCATTGTGCCTCTCTGAGAACAGGTGGGGACAGCAAAGTTTAGTTCCAAAAAGCCCAGTCCCATGAAGGAACCTGATTCCTGTCATGCTCTCCTTTTGGTGTGAGAGCAGATGGTGTTTCCTGGAATTTGTACCAAACCCTTGCTGTAAATCAGGGAAATCTCTTCTTTAAAAGAGCAGATGGTGGTAAGGAAGTGTTCTCTGGAATGTTCCTGTGCTGGTTCACAGTGCAGGCACAAACCACACACTGGCACTGGTGTGCCTGGGGTGCAGCTTCCTTCTGACACACCAACAACGTGGGGGCTGTGCCAGTGAGCTTGGAGCATCTCTGGTGTTTCTGAAGTTGTGCCTCAGCTTGGCAGCACTCAGGGAATCCAGGCTGGGATGGTGGTGTCACTGTTGCTGTTCCCCTCAGGGCTGTGTGTGTGACTTCCCTGGCATTCAGTGTGGCAGGGATGGTTGTGGTGGCATTGTCTGGGGGGTGTGGGATGCAGGTGGATGTGGCACAGCTCAGACAAGGGGATTTTGCCCCTCTCACCAATTGATGGTGGCAGAAACACCACTGTGTGGGTTGGTGCATTGGATTTTGGTTGGAAACAATAGAAGATCCACATATTGGGAGAGTTTGAGTCCTGCTTGAATAGAACTGCATCTCTCCTCCTTTTCTGTGATTGCACAGCTCCTCCAGAGAGACTTCTCAGGCCTAATTGCACTCTTCAGTTGGAACACGAGATAGCAAACATCTCCTTTCAGGTCCTGAGATGGGGAAACAGAGAAATGGTCATGTAGAGACTGCTGGGAGAGCCAAAAAAACCCCTAGCAGCTAAATCTTGGAAAAATCCCCTTAGGGTGAATCTGAGTTTGCCTGACTCCCTCATGGTTTTGTTTTATCTTCCAGTTCCTCATGTGAGCCTGACTGCCATGCTGGGGCATTGACACTGTGGGGTGCAGCTGTTTAAAATGGCAGAGAGAGGTGGGAATGAAGAAGTGATTAACCTGAACAGCTTCAGCAATCACAGAGGGAAAGGTGAGTACTGATTTGTGCCTGTTTCCAAAACACTCTTGTGAAACTCCTGCTGAGCAGCAGGATTCACAGACACTGCACTTGCAGGGAGCTGCTGGAGGTCTGTTCTGTCATATCACACACTGCTCTGTTACACTGACTTAGCCACCTACAGAAACTCTTTCATGTTATGCAGGCATGCAAAATATTTGGCTCTTGTCTTTCTCGTGTTGTACTGCCTCAAGGGAGATTGCTGACTCCTTGGGAACACTGTGTAGAGGTGTTTCAGCAGATCCAAAGAGGATTCATCCTTCTGAGAACCCCATAGGAGACAGGCTGACCCTAAATTCCTGCCCTCACAGGGCTGTGTGCATTGGCACCCGTTCCCTCAAGAGTGGAATTCACAATGAGGCTTTCTCTGTATGCCTGAGAGGTGATAAATGAACACTCATGCTAAAAAATAAACCAAAATGAGTCAGATTTTCTGTACTGCACAGAGAACATACAACTGTGCTTTCCCTAAACTCTCTATTTCTGCCTTGAATATCTCTCCTGCATTCCAGCAGCTGTTGAGTAGCATCTGTATTCCATTCTTGACAAACCTTGAGGCACAAGTTTCTCATCTAACAGCAGGATACCTTCTGCACCCACAGCCTTATCTCAGCCCTGCATAAGGTACTGTGCAAAGTCTCACTCTTTCAGAAGAGACTGAGTTGCACAAAGACCCTTATCTCTCTGCTAGAATGCACTGCACTTCAACAAAGAAAATGCAACATCCCTGAGATATTGGAAGTTCAGGATTTCTCTATAGAAGTATTCCCTACATGCCTTGATTGTAATAACTTTTGCAGCAGCTTGACTTGTGCTGGAGTTTGGGGTAGAAGATTCCTTGTGAGTGTCAGTGGCTGTCCCTGCAGTGCTGTTGTGATGAGCTGAAGCTGTGCAGGTGTTTTGCTGGAGGCTGAGGGACACAGGAGTGGATGTAACAATGCCTTGCAGAGGAATTGGTGACCTCTGAATGATTCTTCCTGCAGTGCAAATGGGAAAATTGCTTTCTCAGATGTTTCAGGACTACAGGTGCCCTGTAATTCCAGTTATTTACCTTGAGCCAACTGCTAACTTTAACTTTACTCACTGTTCTGCAGACTGGATAAACCACAGAGAGGAAAGTCTTATCACAATATCAGATTCCTCAGATGAAGAATTGCCTTTGTTGCTGGAACTGCCAGAAAAGCAGCAGACTGAGGAAGATGATGATGATATAGTCATCTTAGCAGAGGTAATTTTTCATTGTTGTAGCTGCTGTGCTCTATTCATGGCCTGTATAGCCAAGTCTTGTGCAAATTCCTGATGCATTCCTCTGAGTCCTGCCTGGTTATAGCAATCTACTTAGGATGTCTGAAATAACAGTGAAATGATGGCATTTTGCTGCCTTAATTTAGTCATAGAAGGGGAGAGCCAGACTGTGGAACTGCATTGTGTAGTTCAAATTCTACTTGATGAAGATTGTAGCTCCCATAAAGTTGTCTGTGTGAATCCAGCAAGGTGGAGTGCTTTGCAAGAGGACTTGGTCTTCCACTGAAGATATTTTCAAACCATGCCTTGTTTATCTATGTACTTTGTATGCTTTATATTCCTCTGCTATTTGCATTCATGTTGGGCTGTTTCAGGCACTGATAGTTTTGCAGCATTTCATGTCTATTTTGTATTAAGAATATATTCCACTTTCCTGTTAAATTAACCAGAAGCTCTGAGAAAATGGGTTGCAAAGCTGACCTTTCTGCTTCTTAGTTGAAAACAGCAGCAGAGAACACTCAGGCTCTGTTGGCATACAGCAGCCTGTCTGCCAGAGGCAAGAACAAGGCCAGAGATTAATGTTTGGAGCTTTGGTTCCTGCCTGTTTAAATAAATTGGTGAGAACACAAATATGTCATTAGTTATTTCTTCCCTCTCAGATTATTTTACTGGAAGGAAAGTGGGTACTGAGGTGAGCTTGGGAAATTATTCCATTTTGGAAGTCCTGTGCATCCCCAGTTCTGCCAAAGGTTCTTGTAGCACCTGGGGACAGGCTGATGAGACAGATATGTGGGTTGCAGTTCTGTGCTTTATTAAGCATCTTGCTGAACAGACTGTTTATCAGTTTCCCAACAGAAATTGTTTTAGATGCAGAAGTATCTGGAGCAAGGATTGCAGACAAGAATTCCTACTTTCTCTTGTTGGTGTCCTTTTCAGACCCCAAAGCTTCAGCAGCCGCTGCGTCCCAATGTCATCAGACCTGCTGCTCCGTGGCAGGGGGCAGACCCTGTGGGAGAAGCAGGATCCAAAAATGCTGTGGGACCTTTGAGCACAGAGCTGCAGGAAGAGCAGCATGCAGCTGTGCCCTGTCAGGGAGATGGGAATAACCTCGTGGGGAAGAGCAAAGCTGGACCAAGCAGGGCTGAGAGTGTGGACACTGCCCTGCAGCAGCCTGGACCGTCTGAGCTGAATGGCCCCAGCTCTGAACTTCCAGGGCACCAGGAGCCTGGCCCAAGTTTGTTGCCAGTGATCAAGATGAATCCACAGCCTGCTGCTAACACAGAAACCATTAACCTGGAGAATGCAGCCCTTCCACCTCACCAGGGGGACAGGATGGAAGCTCAGGAACGGCAAGGAAAGAACTTGGTGCCAGAGCAGAAACTTGAAGGAATAGCTGCTAGAACTACCACAGAGCAGGAGGAGATCCAGAGCAGGCAGCTGGAACCCAGGCACTTCCCACCACCAGAAGATGAGCCACGGGCTGTAGTGAATGGTTTTGCTCCTCAGCAAGGGCAGCCAGAGGCAGACCCAGGATCTTTGAGGGCATATGGAGAGAAGGCTCCAGGGCCGGCCTTCCCCCGGCCGGAGCCGCAGCAGGACGGGATTCCCGGCCCTGCCTCCCCGCAGCCGGCTCATCCCCCCGAGGAACCGGCTCAGGCAGCAGGGAGGGACAACGAGCAGCCAGGGCCCGCCTTCCCCGCGCAGGGCTCGCACGAACTTGGCTCCGGGGACGTGCCAGAGCAGGGAGCTGCTGGGCAGGAGCAGGACCTCACTGCGCTGCTCATCAGAGAGACAGTAAGTATTCCCAGGGCTCCTCTGCCTCCTTGTGCCTGATGTTTTCAGACAGGCTTTTCAAGGTGTGTAGAGTCTCACGTGCTCAGAACACACAGCTGCAAATCCTCTTTGCTTTGGCTGAGATTCAGCCATGCACCAGGTGAGGAGCATGTGATGAACTGTCTTGAAAAACTTTCATTTAATGTGAAATAATCTGTGTCCGTTCCCTGAAAGGTCCTCTTGGATCTGCTGGTCTGATTTTGTCTGGTTGGTTCCTAACCCAACACTGTAGAGCTGGTTTAGGATTGGATATAAAGCTAAATGTGCAAATCTGGGACACTAAACAATGGCAGAGGGATACAGGATGCAGTGGAGAAGCTTTGGAGACACATGGCTGAGAGTCAGGACTGCTTTCAGTGCCTCTCCTGCAGGAGTTTGGTCCCTGCTGTGTTAATGCCACCATGGTGACCAGGGGTAAGGGCTGCCCTTGCAGTGTGGATTTCCAAGGAGCAGCTGGACAAGCACCACGAGGACTTGTGTCTGTAAACTCCACGTGCTCCATGTGTGAAGTCTAGCATGAGGGACACTGGAATGACAGCAGCCACCAAGGACACTCCTTATCCTTGGGTATATTCAGCAGCTTGGGCACTCAGTGTATAGGTGATAAACAAAGCTAAATAAAAATGTGGTGATTCATGTGTGTAATGTTTGCACACCCCTCCCCTTGATTGCTGGGGAGGAAGGCTTTCTCTTAATGGCTCATTGAGTATTTTTTTCTTGCAAACAGGCCTATTCTTATGTGTCTGTATCTTCCGCTACCTCATGCTCTCCAAGTCTTCTCTACACATCCCATATCTAATTCTACTTGAGAAAACGAGTTGAGGGAAATTTTTTAAGTAGCAGTCCAACAAAATTCAGTTTTTCCAAGTAAAACCCCATTGATCAGTGCCTTTGAGATGGGTTAGAGGCTGTTCTTGCATTGTCAGGGGTGCTTGACAGCCCTGACCAGTCCAGTCTTGCAAAGTAAAATACCACATTGTTGCCACACCTGTACAAAAACCCCAGAGAGAGCAGCAAACACTGGGAGAGCCTTCACAGAAATGCCATTAAAGGTTTGTTGTCTGTTCTGCTCTCATTGCTGGTGTGTCTGGGTTCACTGGGTGGGTGTATCTGTTGTTAGCTTAGTTCCTTTTGCTTTGGAATGTTGTATTTCAGCACATAATTTGGAGCTCCTCGATGGTCATGCTGAAGGTAAATATTCTCTTTCCTTGTGTTGTAGCTCATTTCTTCTGAGCCTGAATCTCTCATTAGGCCAGGTGCTGTTGGCTTTTCACATCCCTGCCCTGACTCTTCATTGATGAAGAGCTGTTAGCACCCATCCTGTGGAGCAAGGCTGGATGGCTCTCAATGATCTCTTGACCATTTTGCCCCGAGTCTGAGGATTGTTGGTTAATTATGTGTAAATCCTTGTCCTGGGTGCTACATCTGTTACACACCTTCTCTAACACCTACATAACCTTTAGCTTTTCCTACTATAGGAAGCAAGATTCCCAGATGTGAAGAAGGAATATATTGAAGAATTAATCCTTCTCAAGAACTGCTATGACTTAAATGTGTAAGTATAAGAACCACAGTGTATCATAACTGGAACACTTTGCCATGTCCCCACCTGCCAGGGATGCTGAAACCAGGGGCCTTCAGCACTGCCTAGATGGTGCCAAAGAGCACAGATTATTTTTTTGTACTTCTAATAGAGCTGTTTTTAAGTCCTTTCTAGTTCTGTTGTGCTGTAGCTTCTCTGCTTTTAAGATAATTTACTTATTTAAAGATACTACATATAATTTTGTCTTGCCTATTACTAGGGCTCTTGAAAAGAGGGTTAGGGTTCAGGTGTTAAGGTGACTGCTATAAAACATAGTATGGAGATGGGCTGGTGAGTTTTGAGGTGGAGGAAATAGTTTCCTTCTTCATTTCACTGATTTTTGGACTTTTCCAGGTGAAGCTGACACTGGAGTCCATTATTTAGTGTCACAGTGTTGGCTTTTATCCCTTTTACTTGCTCAAGTAGCAGTGGTGCTGTTTGAATTCTCTCACATCGCTTTTTGGGAGTAGAATAGAGCAAACACATTTAAGGGCTGGTAGGATTGGCTCTAGAGATCTGATGAGGGACTGATTTTGGTCAAACAGCAGAAACATGAGCAAGAAAATGGAATTAAAAGAGAGGAAAACTAATGTGAGGACTTGCTTTCCAAGCTGCATTAACACCTCGGGAATACCTTAATGTTCATCATGCTGGAGATTTCTGGGAGTCATGTTAGAATCAAAAGTTGTTAGAAAAGAGTGATTAACCTTGGTGCTGAGTTGCATCATCTCCCTGCCCTTGTGGGCAGAGCTGAGGAGAGAAGGATTGCGTGTGCTGGCACCGAGGGGAGATGGTTTGAAGTAAATCACTTGTGACTGCTGTCTGATGCTTGGTGGCCTCTCTTTCTCTCTCTGCAACTGTCTCTGTTATCTCCAGCGTGTCCAGACTGGTTACTGTGTGCTCCAAGAATGAGGAATAGGTGTTGCTTGCCAGAGTATTCATTTGTATAAATCCAATGCCCTTTCCAGCTAACCAAGGCACTAATTAAGCAGCATTTAAGTATGTGAGGCTTAGATTTAGTCATTGGGCCTTAAATAAATTAACTGGTGAGGAATTAAGGATGATCCCATCCATTGGGCATAGATTTCCTGTTCTGCTTTGCCTGTGCTGTGAAGTTGTGTGTCCCAAGTAGGACTTCTTGGTTAGAAAGTCAGCAGACTAGAACTTCTTTCTGGTCTTTGAAAAGTGCTTTCCCTGCAGTGGTGGAGCAGCTTTGGGGTGCCCACACTATGGACTGGAGTGGATAGTTGTGGTGGGAATGTAGAAGACAAAGCAGAGCCATTCCTTGGGGCAGTTGGGCTGTTCAAGTTGTGCATCTCCTTCCAGATTGTGTGAAAAAAACCTTTGTGTCCTGGGGGGGATTTAGCGAAGCCTGATGGAATTAAAGCCCACTATTGGCTTCTGTCGGTCTTAATGTGCTCCTTCCCTTTTTTGCTCCTGAAATCTCTTCTCTGCCATTGTGTGCCACAGACCCAGTGAGATGAAAAGGTGCTTCCAGGCTTCCCTGTAGGCCAGCTACAGTGTCTGCTCAGCGGTGCGTTACCCACTTACTGGATGATAAAGATTTCTTCTCCATATTTTTATTCCTTTAACCAAACCATCTTTTGAGTTGTCACTGCAGCTTTTGTGTGAGAACAAATGGGTCAAAGCACTGGTCAGCCTCGCTGGCAGGGTCTTTTTGATCTCCATGGTGTGTCAAGCTGAATCAGGCTTGAAATATAATAACTAAGGGTGAGTGGTTTTGGGCAGGGGTGAGGCTTTTAACCAGCTCTGTGTCCTGTGGTGCAGATATTAATGAACAGTGCTGTGAGTGTGGGTGTGCTGTGCACCAGGACCCACTTAACTAATTGTCACACGCTGGAGGTCAGCATCCCCCAAAATCCTCAGCGTTGAAATGGCAACGTGCAGGAGAGTTCAAATGTACCCTGGCTGAAACCCTCTCGTTAGAGGCACGATCTGAGCTCCTTGAAGTTTCTGTTTTGTTGGATTAAAACAGTTACCTTTTACCAAAGGGATGGTGGGAGCTGGAAGCTATTAAATGCTCGATGCCAAGATATTTGTTGTTTTCCCCAAAATGATCTTCTTAAAACTTTCAACTGATGTGAAAGATAAGATGGGGGAGCCCCTCTTAGCAGGGTATCATCTATTCAGCTTTTGTGTGCAGGAGCATTCACACTCAGTCAAAAGCTTCTGGCTCAATATGTCAATACCTGATTAAACAAAAAGAAATGCCCCTGCTTTGAATGTGAAAGCAGAGCTAAAGTAATCGTGCCTTGATAGTGGGTTAATGCTTCGAGCCAGTTCAGATTTCTTAATTAGGGACTGATTTCTGACATCAGGAATGTAAATTAGCTGCAATTATGTCTTTGCTGCAGCCTAGCACCTTCTCATTCCAATAGTTTTACAAATGTTAATTGCTTGTCCTGGCTCTTTTCAGAAGGATCTTATTCTGCAGCTGGGGAAACTGAGGAACAGGTTGTGTTACCCAGCACAGCTGCTGGGTGAGGATTGAGAGAAAGCTGTGGGAGCCTGATTCAGGCTGCCCTTTCAGAAGGTTTCCGGAGTGTTTGTGCCTCTCCACCAATGGGGCATTTGAAAACCCCTTGCTGAGTCTTTTCTAAGCTCAGTTAAACTGCACTTACCTGACAGTTGTGGCTGTTTGTGGTAGGACCTCAGATATGCTGCATTTACAGGCAATTTTTCAGCAATTTTAGTGGTTATTTTCTAAGTGCTGTTCTCACCAGACCAGTTTCTAGTGGAATTTGGATAATGCTGGTGTGATTGCAAGCTTTGTTACAATGAAACCTGTATTCAGAGTTTGTGTTCCATGCAGGCACACATCTCAAACATGATTTTCTCTGCTTTAGTCATGGAATCACAGAATAGTTTGGGTTGGAAAGGCTATTAAAGATCACCTAGTTCCAGCCCTCTGCCGTGGTCAGGGACACCTTCCAGGCTGCTCTGGCAGCTTTAATGAGAGGTAGACTGAGAATGGAGGCTTTGATTCAAGTCTGAATCTGTTATTAGTTTGTTAAGGAAGACATGACCCTTTCATGGCTTTTGTAGGGATTTTTGTGCTGGTTTTTTCCATGAATGATTAGCAGCTCATCCATACAAGTTTCATGTATGTAAATTTAATTGTTGAAAGACAAACCCATTTGTTTTTCCTTCTGCAGTCACACAGCTGATTATTTTTCACTTAATTCTGTCATTTCCTTGCAGTTTGCTCTAGTCCAGGACCACCCTTGGTCCTTACAGGCCAGGCTTTGACTGTGACCTCATAATTATACCATACTAAAAATTGGACAAATGAGAAATGAACCTGAGCTCCCCAACTCTAAAATAACTATATTTATCTTTTCAGACTTTGTAACTTTCTTCTGGAAAATCCAGATTACCCAAAGAAGGAAGGCAGAGTGGTTTTAAACCCCAGCAGCAGCCTGCTTGCCAGCCAAGATGAGACAAAGGCAAGTGAGAGTATCCACATCTCCTGCTGCCTCTGGGCAGTCTGTTCAGCCTGAGTGGACCTTGGGATGTCTGCTTTGATTAGTGTGTGTTTGCAGAGTGCTTGACTGAGCCTGCCTTTCACAGGAGGCCTCTGGGTGTGTGTAAGGCTGCGTTAAATAGCAATAATTAGTTGCTTGCAAGATGACTTCCAAGCCTTTCCTGTCTGGCTGTGCCAGAGCTGCACAGTGTCAGCTCCTTTGCCTCCAGCGAGCCCCTCTGCCCTGCCTGCCTGTCACTGCCCCATCTCAAGTGTTCATTTTGATAACTAAGACAAGAATTCCACAATCATTCTGTCACATGAAGTAACCTTGGCCCTCGGGCCTCTCTTGTGAGGCCTTTAGGCATTGCCTTGCAGCCTCCTAACTGCAAATCTTCCTACAGATGCTTGGCTTTATTTGTTTTAAAATATCCATTTAACAAAAAAAAAAATCTCTGAGCTGCTTTGAGGATGTTAAAATAGCTTTGTGGCCTGAGAGAGCTGTTGAATACTTCTTTCTACTATTGGAAGCATCTCTCTACCTTGATGTAATAAAGTTGTTCACTCTTCATAGTAACCTAAATATTTTCTCCTTGCTGTCTCAGGCAGCCACACACCATGGTTTTAAACTACATTTTACCTGGGCCAGTAGGCTTTGCACCCACACTGTACTAAGGTGCTCAGGGTTGGGTGCCACATACCTGAATTTTGGGTGGTCTTGAAGAATGACATGATCACTGAGAGCCATCTGTGTGTATTTATAGCAGCCTTTTAATATTTTTCATTTTCTCCTCAGGTGCCTAAAGTGGACTACTTTGACTTTTCCAAACTTGCCCCCCTTGACCAGCGGTGCTTTATTCAGGCAGCTGATCTCCTCATGGCAGATTTCAAAATGCTGAGCAGCCAGGACATCAAGTGGGCACTGCACGAGCTCAAGGGACACTATGCAATCACACGAAAGGTGCTCCAGCTCAAATCTGTTTTCTTTACTTTTCTTTCTTTCTATTCATGGCTTATCTCCCACATCTGCAGAGAGCACTGTGATAACTTTGGCCTTACTGTACCAGCTGCTGTGTGGTTATGGGTTTTATAATTATCTTCCTTTCCTTTTGAGAAGTTTTAATCCATTTAAGTAGAAATTTTCAAAATGTATTGGCCAGACAGAATCCTGCAGGAAGTTTTTACTTTCCCTAATAGGAGAGCTGGGGAAACACGAGCTGGCTCATGGTGACTGATGCATTAAACTGGGAAATGTTCCTGTATGTCTCCACTGAAGTGCAGTGTAATTGCCAATAAACCCCTGACATTTAGTTAAATCTTAAAACATTTAACTGTTGCTGCTGGTTAACTGACTGCATGGAATTAAGCAGTCTGAGTATCACTGTCCTGTTTTGTCTTATTATGACTTGTGGCATGAGTCCTGTGCTCCTTATAAAAGAGTTTGACTGTCATGGAGATGCAAAGACACTTGTTTGAAGTATCAGCAAACTGGATGTCAGTGTGGGTTCAGGTTTTTAACTTAGGTCTGCTCCTCTGCTATGCCATTGCTTGAGCTTTTTTCTCTATGTTCCAGGACTTAGCTAAAACAAAACTTCTTGTCTGTTCACTTGATTGATTGAGCACTGAGTATTTGAAGTTCAGCTTTTTAAACAATAAGCCAAACCCAGCAATAAAAAAAGAAGCCAAACCAGCTCTGTGTAATACAGCTGGTGCCCACTTTGGTATTCACAGCTGAGCTGTTATGGGGTATCATGCTTTGTTTTTATGGAATAATTACTTTGAGTGCATAAAGCAACAAGGTGAGCAGAGGAAAGGTGTGTATTTGCCTCCCTTTGGAGTGTTTGGCTTTCCAGTTTTGGATCATGTTTGTACTGTGCTTCAGCTTGAATTAAGTGCTCCTGCTTTCTCCCAGGCACAGGATTTAAACCTGTATGTTGTTTTCTAGGCCTTTTCAGATGCCATCAAAAAGTGGCAGGAGCTGTCTCCCGAAACCAGCGGGAAACGAAAAAGGAGGAAAGAAATGAATCAATATTCATACATAGACTTCAAATTTGAGCAAGGTAAATGCCAAGCTCTGTGTATTGTGCTCTCTGCATTGTTATTGTAAGCAGAACTGGCTTGCAGCAGAAAGCAACTCTTGAAAGGGGATGTGGTCCCAAAAGAGTTTCTGTCACTGCTATCGGTTTTGGAGATGCTCTTCATTAGCACCTCTGCTTGGTAAGGTGCTGTGTGAGCTGCTGAAAGTCTGCAGCTCGTGGCGGATGGAGGAAGAAGGATTTCAGCTTTGTTCTGTCTGTTCCATCCCTTTTTATCGAACCTTTAACTCTGCTTCAGGGGATGTGAAAATTGAGAAGCGCATGTTCTTCCTGGAGAACAAGAGACGGCACTGGAGGTCCTATGACAAGCTCTCCCTTCTCCCACCAGTGCTGCTGGAGCAGGAATTCTATGAGCAGAAAGTGAAAGAGATGGCAGAGGTGAGTGATAGGAGCTGCTTTGATCATGTACAAATCTTCAACAACTGTCAGAGTTTTGGCCCTAAAGGTGAAAAATCTGTCTCTTACAAAAATTCAAGCACTGAACCAAATATTGAATAACTCTGTTTTTCTATTCCCTACCTGTTAACACATATGTCTCTTCCCAAGTAACTCAATTTTAAAGGAAAGAAGCCAAGCACAGAATTTCATATTTACTTAAATATGCAGCTGCTGCTTGTGCAAACACCATTCTGGAGGGGGTTTATTGCTATGAAGTGGTGAAAACTTTCCTAATTAACTCCTTCCTCTAATTGGTAGCAGCTTCTCTGCTGCTTTAGGGCTTGTAATTGCAGCTCAGTGTTGGTGGTGAGTAATGGCCAGGCCCCAGGCAGTGTCCACTCACTCTGTCAGTCCTGTGGCTCCAGAATGGTTTGTCCTGTGCTGAGAACTGGGTGTTTTGAAGCAGAACCTGCAACACCCACTGCTGTGTTGTCTTCCTCTCCTAGGCTGAGGAAAGACTGAACTCACAGCTCTGCACTCACAGTCCTTTCTGATGTAGCTCCCTAAAGATCCTTGTCTCTTAGGCAGATGGATGAGGTCTCCTTTGAAACAAAAAAACTCGTGTTCTCTGGAGGGGCCCATTGGGTGAGATCATCTCTGCCCATGGAAACCTGAACCAGCAGCCCTCCACAACACAGAATTTTGTTCTTTGTTCTTGCTGCCTTTGCTTCTCCCATCTGTTTTGGCTGAATCATAAATAGCTTAATGGATTGGAGGGATGGGCTGAGTGATGTTACAAGCAGACAGCAAGCCTTTTATGGTGGTTTGTGAGTCCTGAGATAATGTGAATGAGTGGTGAGTTTGGAAAATTGCTTTGTCTATGCTGTAAATAGATGCACATGTCTCTTGCAGCATGCAGACTTCCTCCTGGCTCTGCAGATGAATGAGGAGCAGTATCAGAAGGTCAGTATCTCTAATGTTGAGTTCAGCTTATGCACAGACACTGTTTTGCACTTCCTTCACAGATTCTTTTAGCTCTGGAATGGAGCTTTTCTGAAGCTGAATTTCACTGTGCTGCTTTTGCTGAGCTGGCAAAACCTGTAATGTGTGTTGGCTGGCTTTTAGGAAAGGTAGACAGGAGCTGAGGCCAGCAAGACAGTATTGATGCATGTAATGATCTGTAGTAATTCAGCTTGTATCTTCACTGCTCAGAACAAACATTGCAATAGAATAGCATCAGGTTTGCTCTTGTTCTTGCCATTATGGCTGTATAAAACAGATACACTGTTGGAGTTTGGCCAGTGGGAAGGCCTTCCTTGTTTGCAAAAAGAATTCTTTAAAAACCTGAAAATCAGCTCTTCTGCTTCAGAGAAAACGCAGAGAACAGTTCAGCAGCTGTGCATTACATTTTGGTTTCAATGCTCATTTCCTTTTCAAACTTTGGAAAAGTGGGCTATACTTACTTTTTAGCACTGGCAAACTTCTCCACCCCCACAGTTAAGAGGCCAAGACAGGGTCTGCCCAGACAGATGGTAAATGTTCCTTTAGAGGATAACAGATCTGAATCTTGGTTTTCCCCAGGAGAGTGGTGTGTACCCTCAAGCTGCTTCCCTGTGCCTGCAGCTTCCCAAACCCAAGATGCTGCTCTGCCTGTGAGCTAAAAATTATTGATCCCTGCATGTTCTGTAGCTTTTGGAACCTGTCAAGCAGGACATGTAGATAGAAAGTGACTTAAAACTGAGTCTCTGGTTGCACTTAGGGAATCTGGACCACCAAGTATGGTATCAATGGGATGCTGTGTATCTGTAGCTGTTTAGGATTAATGCTGGCAGTGGTTTCTGGCTGTAGTTGTGTGTGTGTGTTGTTATAGCTGTTGATGTTTTGATGCTGGTTCCTCTGGTGGCTGCAGGATGGGCAGATGATCGAGTGCCGCTGCTGCTACGGGGAGTTTGCCTTTGAAGAGTTGACTCAGTGTGCAGATGGTCACTTGTTCTGCAAGGAGTGCCTAATTAAATATGCTCAGGAGGCAGTTTTTGGCTCTGGGAAGGTAAGGATTTCACAACTGGAGGAGGGGGAAATGGGTCATTGCTGTTGGGAGATGACATTGCTGTTTGTGTAGTGCAGTTGATTAAAACAGATGTAACTGCACTTCCCAGGAAATATTTGAATGGAATTGTGTCCTGAAATCTGAGTCAGTCTCGCCATCGAGAGGAGCCAACAGCTTCAAAGATCACAATCTGATCTTTGCACAGGATTTCAGGGTTACTAACCTCCAGTTTTTTTCTCTATGCTTAGCAATTTGATTACTAGGAAAACTTTCTCCAGCGTTCATAGTAAAACAATAACTCGTTTGGCTTTTATTTTCTAGTAAATAAACCAGTGATATCTGCACAGAGAACACTTATCTCTGACTTGGCCTGTCTCCTTCTACCTAAGAGTGTTTGTCCTTCATAATATCACTGTCATCCCAACTTAATTGGGGGTTTGGTTCCTCTATGGTACTACTAACCTCCTTAGTCTCTGATTTAGCTAGCAATTATCCTGGTACTTAGCTGAGCTATAAACAAGTCATTAACCTGATCTGAAGTGTATCTGCTCCTTTGCCTCAGGATATGATGCTCAAATTGTGGGATGCTGTTGTACTCTGGGATCCATTTCATGTAAATGTATAAACTGGCAGCTGTACTTTATGTGACTATTGAAAAGAGCCAGCATGCAAGCACTGGTTCTCAGCAAAAACTGAACAATAACAACGGGCTGATATGTGGTCCCAGTGGACTTGGAGTGAATTGTGATCCCAGCTGGCAACAGCATCTTCCTACCCAGGGTTTGTTTGAGGCCTGATTTGTTTGATTAGTCTTGTTCTTTCCACAATGCACCCATTATCTGGCAGTCAACTTAGGTAGATTAAGATGAGATATTGGGGAAAAAACTTTGTTTTGGAGCACTGGCACAGGTTACTCAGAGAAATTGTGGATGTCCCATCTCTTGAAGTGTTCAAGTCCAAGTTGGGCAGGGCTTACTCCAAGTTGGGGTAGTGGAAGCTTTCCCTGGATGATTTTTCAAGTCCCAAAACCCAAATCATTCTGAGATCTGCTGACTTTAGCTCTTACTCTGGCTGAGCAAGGCTCTGCACTGATTTGCTTGGAAATATTCTTGATCCTGAGTTGCTTTTTATTAATGTCATACTCAACCTGAGGTGGTTTTTTTTCCAACCCCAGTCAGAGCTCAGCTGCATGGAAGGCAGTTGCACGTGTTCCTTCCCCACCAGTGAGCTGGAGAAAGTGCTTCCAGAGAACATCCTCTGCAAATACTACGAGAGGAAGGCTGAGGAGGAGGTGGCTGCTGCCTGTGCAGATGAGCTTGTCAGGTGAGTGTCCCACAGAGAATGCTGCTCTTACTGCTGTGGAAAATTGTTCCCTGAAACCCCACATTTGTGCTGACTCTGAGATAGGTGGCTTTTAAAGAGCTGGATTATAAATTCAAACTTCTGCCTTCCCAGGTCTGTTTTTATTCTGCCTTTGACTAGGAGCAGATTAAAATTCAATAGACTTGTCTCCCCCAAGACTTGCTTGCCAGCTCTATGCTGATCCACTAAATTACATGGTCAAAAGCAGTGCTGAGCATATAATATTTTGATTGCAAACGGGGAAGTGATTGAAGAAATATGAGCAAAAAGGCAACAGTCAGCACATCCTGGCAACAGGCATTGGGTTGGCAGCCTTAGCAACTTCCACACAGCTATTTGACTAAATCAGCTTTCAGCAAAGCTATGTGTGGCACTCTGCATTAATGGCATCTTGTTTTGGGCTTCAGGTGTCCCTTCTGTAACTTCCCAGCTCTGCTGGACAGCGACGTGAAGCGGTTCAGCTGCCCCAATCCCCGCTGCAGAAAGGTAACTGGGGCTTGTTCACATCTGCTCTCTTCTGGAGTGTTGGGCAGGAGAGCTGGGAATACAACTCACCCTTCCTAGTAGCAGGATCTCATGTGGCTGCACAGGGCAGCAAAGTGTTTGCTGGATCCTGCTGATCTTCTATAGAATTGGGTGCCTGGACAGGTGAAATTCAGGAGAGAGGAGTCCTTGTCTTTTCTTGGAAGATGTTGGCTACAAAAGCCTACAGGTGCCAGACATTGTTGTCTTACATATACTGAAATGTTCTGGTTGAACATGGAACTGGGTGTTTGTAAGTCAAAACCAAATTCTTGTATCTAATAAAACTCTTGGAGAATGGGCTGGAGCAGCCTTACATGCTATGTTTGAGGGAATTGGTATCTGCATTTTTTTATGGGGTAGCTTGAATACAGATTCAGCTGGAAGTGACAAGAAAACTTGTTTGAAGAGCTGGCTGAAATGTCAGCCATTCAAGGCAGAACTTTGTGCTCTCCCCAGTTGCTAATGGCCATAACAGGAGAATCATCAAATGTGGGGATGGAATGGGGAAAACTTGCTGCTTCTGCACCACCAGTTCTGGGGAAAAATAAAAGCACAGAAATTATTTCCCAGGACCCTGCTTACACCTGGTGCCAGGAAGGCAGGGCAGGATCAGTGCTTTGCTTAGTACAGAGCTGCAAGGCCTCCTGCATCACTGTAGCCACAACAGTGAATTCTCATGAGATCTGAGATTCCTGCTGCTCACTGAAATTCCTCCTGAGGGCATTAACCTTACCCTTGTAGCTGCCAGAGGTTTGGGTTCTCTCATTGATGTAGGGTCACCTTTTGCCTGTATTGAGAAGTTAATAGAAGGTTAAATTCTGTTGTCTGGAGAAGTTGAAGTTGCCAGCACTGAGCTCTGCAGTCTCACTGAACTTTGTAGTGTGAAAATTGAACTTATTTGGGGGAGAAAGCTGCTTATGAAATATGCACAATTTTGTTTTAGATCCTGATCTCCAGATAGGTTTTGTTAACATCTACCCTTCTCAATGGGGAAGGGAATATAATGTTAATTATTGTCCCAGTGTTGGAGCAAGGAGGCTTGCTAGCACTAGGTGGCAATGTTGATTCACATTTAAATCTCAGTTTTTTCTAACTGTTTTTGCAAAAGCCGAGTTGTTTTCAAAATGTACATATGTCAGCACTGCAGAACAGAATTTGGACTTGAAAAACATGAACTCTTCAATGGGCAGAATGAATTGAAGTTGCTTTTTGCTTAAAATGTGTAATGCAGCAGAGTAACTGTGATAAGACGGATCAGTGCTGAAGTGTTCCTTTCCTACTGCTTCATTTCCTTCCTAGTGTACTGCCTGTTCCCCCCCTCCCTGGGGTTACAGCATTCCAGTGGGCTGGATTTCTGGTTTCCTGGACAGCTTGTGTTGATTCATTAGCTGAAAATCTGCTGAGTAGCTTTGTGCTCTTCTTAGAAGTCTTTAACGACTTTAGGATTTGAAGTCGAGGGTGAGGAATTTGGATAGCAGGATGTGGTGTCTCAGCATCAGCTGCAGTGGTTCTTCATATTCCTGCTATCTCCTCTCTCTCCAGAATGAAGGATTTCAGTTAATGCTCTTGCTTGCAGGAAATGTTTGCCCTAAGGGAGGAAAGGGCTAATCCAGGGAACTCCACAGAGGTTGGAGAGGATGCATTGGCTTTGCTTGCAGTGCCTCTGGCAGACTTGGTGGTGGTGATGACTGATCCTGGAAGGAGTCCCTCTCTGGTTGGAAGGACTGCACTCACACAGCTGAACCTAAAGCAAGGGGAAGTGTGGAAAGGGGAAGGTCAAAATGTCTCTCCCAACATCTCAGAGCTCTTTGAGGGTGGGGAGAGGAGGACCAGATGGTGATCTTGTTGTATCCCTGTGCTCCATCACCTGGATCGTTTGTGTGGCTTTGGGAGTTTGTGTTGATACCCTCAGGGTCTCTATTAAATCTTACAGGGAGGTTCATTCATATTTGGGCCAGCTATGGATACCTTGTAAAGCAAGTGATGTGAACCAGCTGGAATCCTTCCCTTTGGCTGTGTGTCTGTATGCTGGGCTCAACAATAAGAGCTCTGCACATACCCAGGTCACTGCTTGTGCATCTCACCTGTAGTTCCGGTGATTTGCACCTTGCAGGGACCAAAATGTGGCTGATGGTAACTTGAGCAACAGGCAGAGCTGCCCTGCCTCCTGTGAGTGCCTGTCTGCACAGGGAGCATGCAGATGAGCTCACACCATTGCCAGGGCCACTGCAGCTCCAGCTGTGTGGCATCAAGTTTGGCTCCTGGTTAGGTGGCCAGGCCTTGAATCTTAACATGACAAACAGCAGGGTGGAGGGAAAGCTCAGTTAGCCAAAGGAAAGTGTTATCTGAGCCACCCTGCAGATGCATTCTGTGTGTGTGGGGCAGAGGCAGCTTTCACTCAGGTTTGGCTGAGTATTGAGGTTTTGCTCTGTAATAAGCTGCTGACTGCACACAGAGCCAGGCTTCCTGGTGACAGGAGGGTTTTCCAGGCTGCTTGTTCAGCCTCCATCTTGGAGGGATCCCTGCATGGAAGCAGCACTCAAATTTCTCATCTCTAAGGATGCACATTTCTCCTCCCAGCATACAGAGCAACCCAAAACTGGCAAGTGTGGTAAAACAAGCAAAGGCACATGTTGCTGGTTGAGCTGTGCAGTGCTGGAGGAGAGTGTGCACTTCTGCATGGTGGGGGAAGTGCTGTTTTCCACCAGAAAAGGAAGTCCATCCTCTCTGCTCAGCCTCCCTCCTCCCAAGACCCCCCAATGTTGAAGACAAGGCTTTTGTTCCCAGCTGCTGCTGCCGTCCCTGGTGCTGTGTTGTGGGAGAAGGGAGATGGTTTTCCTTCTTTGCAGTCTCAGCACAAAGCACTGCAGGGCTTTCAGCCAGCAAGAGATGGGGAGCTGAAAGCTGCTGTTGCCATGGAAATAATGCATGCACGGAGCAGCAGAGAGCTTGAAACCCCCAGCACTCATTTCATAGCCAGGCCACATTGCAGGGACTTGCATTACCAAGACTTTTCCTTAAAACTCCTTTTCACAGCATGAAATTTTTATTGCTTGATGGTACCCAGTTGTCTGGGTCAGTGCTGGCAGGATGTTAGAGGTGATGGCACGTGGCTGCATGGTGTGGGATGGCATTGCCCTTGGCCTGGGCAGCTGCCATTCCTGTGTATCCACAGTGGGTTTGGGCACTGCCTTCAGCATTGATGTCCCTATCTCAGATGGATAAAATCTCTGCTCTGTTGCCTTTCATCTTCAGCTTAGGCTCTCTGGCCACCAGCAATCCTCACATGTTTTAATTAGCAGCACTGAGACTTGGTGTTTCAGGGCACGCCTTTTTAAGCTGCTCTGTGTCTCAGGATTGATTTGGAGGTGCTGGCTAGGAACAGATGCACCCAGCTGCTTTAGCCTTAATTTTCTGTTGGAAGTGAGACAGGTTTAAACTTGCACTGAGCTGTGCCTGAACACAACTGCTCTTAGCAGGGCACCAGCACCACTGGTAACGAGTGCGAGTCGTGTCTGCATGGCTCTGAGAGGAGTGGTCTTGCTGAAATAAATTACTGCTTGATCAACAAGACCTGAAGTTGCAGAAGGAGGTGAGGGGGATACTGTGATCTCTGTACCTGGTGCAGCAAGGCACATGCAGCTGCTTGTGGTTCAGAGGTGGGTAACAAGGTGATGATCCAGCCAGGAGTGTTTTATGGAGTGCAGGGGAAGTGTTTGTGTTATCCAGCACCCAGCAGCAGGGGATGTGTTCAGGATGACACAGCTGTCCAAGGATGTCATCCAACACATACCACAGGGCCCGTTACTTCTGTGCTAAAGGCTGGGCTCTGCTGCCCAGAGCTGCCCTGCCCAACTCCAGATGTGCTGTGGGTTTATAGAGTATCAGGATTTGTAGCTGGCAGGGTTCGTGTGCAACATGGAAAAAAAGATTGTCCTGGCTGGAGAAATCGAGCTTGTCCAGAATGCCTCAGGGTAGGATATACATATGGAGAATTACTTAATTCTCCTTGTTTTGCAACATGTTTTCCCAGCTGTTGAAGTCTGCTGTCTCATTCAGCTTCCTGACAGCAGTGCAAACATTTTGAAAGTCCTGTGGCCCCATCTCGTTCTCTGTTCAGACATTCTTACTGCTATTATCCGTATGTTTTTCTTTGAGCCTGTTTATTTGGATTTGTTTGTTACTTGGAGCTTTAGTGCAGAGCAGAAGGTGGTAGTTGCCATGGCAGACCCTCTCTAATTTCTTCTTGGTGACAATGACCTCAAGTCCCAACTCATGTGTTAAAAGACACGGGAGGATGGGAATTTAAAGAAAACTTGTTGGGACAAGGAAGAGAAGGAAATGTGGTGTGGGTGACATTGTTACATGTCTCTACAGAATTGTTTGGGTTGAAAGGAGCCTTAAAGACCATTTGTTTTCACCCCCCACCATGGGCAGGGACACCTTCCACTAGACCAGGTTGCTTAGGGCTTGAACACATCAGGGAAAAGGCTTGGGAATGGAGCACTTATGCCTGTGTCCACTTGGATCTGGAGACCTGTCTCCCACGTCTCCTCTAAGCCATCTTTTCATGGCTCTGCCATCTTCCCCCGAGCTCTGCATCCCTTCCACCTCCTGCTCTGGAGCTCTGGCTGCTCCCTTTTTAAACTTGCAGCACACATGGGAACTCTGTGCGGTGCCAAAACCACAACAAATGGCGAGTTTCCGTCTGTCAGCTCTGCTCAGCCCGGCTCAGGCTCTCCACGGCCGGGCAGGCGATTTTCATTTTTCTTCCATAAAAGGACACGGCAGCTGGGCTGCGGTGCCGGTGCCGAGCCGGGCAGGGCCGCGCGATGCTATCGGAGCCCAGCGCGCCTCGCTCCCTATCTCCGCACAGGGATGGGCCCGAGGGAGGGACCGAGGTCGAAGGTGGGGTTGAGGTGATTGCAGGCAGCAGATAACACCCCTGGAGGTTTTATTGCCAGCTTCTAAAGGGAGATAGATAACAGGAGGGAGCTCGTGGTAGGGTGAACCTTAGAAGTTCAGTCTCGTGGAGGATGGACATGTGCACTGAACCATGTGGGCTGTCCCATTGAGGCAGGGAAAGTCAGAGTTGGGAGATCTCCTCATGCCCAAATTTATGCTGGGAAAGCTCCTTATCCTGAGAGGAAACTGCACTGGGAACAAGGGATAGCCATATGCCAGGGGTGCTCTCTTACACCTTGATTTTTGCAGGAGCAGTTGCAAGAATTGAGTGATGCCAGCAGTAAGTTGGTCCTAAATGCCCCTTTCCTGAGAAGGAGGTACAATAATCAGCCCCAAATCACTGCTTGCCAACCTGTCACCCTTTGAGACACATAGGAAAGGGCTGTAAGAGCTCTGAGAATACCCCACCTGGAAAGAGGGTAGGAGTGGGCTGGGTTAATTGCTGGCCTGGGTGGAGAGACTCCATCAGTGGGAGCTCAGGTGCTGCTGCTGCTTTAACAAGGTCAAGTCTATTTATGCAGTGGTATGTGGAAATGCTTCACTTGATAAATGAGTCTGACAGAGGAGGAGAGGGTGAGGCCCAGCGTGGAAATGGACCTGAGGAAACAGGTCAGATTAAATGGGGTATCTGTCTCTTGCAGGAAAAAAAAAAAAGCTGCTGAAAGCAGGAACTCAAACTAGCCCCTTTAAAAATGGACTGTGTAAGTCAGTGCAATTTTGAGCAACAAAGCTTACTCTTGTGCTTGCTTTCTGCCTTGTACAGCAATATCCAGTCAGTGAAAAGGCAATTGAAAAGGCTGTTCACTGACCAGTGAGTGCCTCTGTCAGGTCCAGACAAGGTAGCAGTGCTTCCTTCCATTCATAGCTTTATCCTTTGCTGGGGGAAAGGTTCAGAAGTAATAAACTGAGTACAACTTCATGTGGAGATGGAAATTTAAGCTTCAGCATCTTGTTTAGCCTTTTGTTCCTGGGCACAGGGAGCCCACAGCTATTTAGGCAAAGGGAGCACTGAGAGAAGCAGCACACCTGTGGTGGTCAGGTCTGGTTTGTGATAACTGTCTTTGAGATAAGTGATGGATTCCATGAGGAATTGGATAAGAGCACCCCTGAGTGGGTTGGGAAAGATTGTTGGCTGCCTTCAATGTGGAGAATTGGTGGAGTGGCCTCATAGCCAAACTCTTGGGGCTGGAAGGACCCTGAAAGCTGCAGTTGTGCTGTGGCTGAGACCTGCTGGCAGCTTTTGCCTTTTCCTCCTCAATCCCTTTGAAAATGAAAGGGACAAGAGGGTTTTCTTCCTTCTCATGCAGACAAGAGTGAAGTAATGTAACATGGTCACCCTAACATCAGGGAGAAACCCTAAATCTCTGTATGGACCAGAGTGCTCAGATTCCTTCATTTGTTTGATTTTTTAAACAGTGAAGCAACTTTGTTCAGTCACTTGTCTGTCCCCACAACAGGGTAGCAGTGCCACTGAGTGCTCCTGGAACTGCTGTGAGCTCGGTGCAGGTCCTTTCCACAGCAGTTTAAGGTTAAAACCCTGCCTAGTGAATTTGCAGAGTGTTGGAGCAGGGCTATCATTTTGCTGCTGCAGTGGAAATGGATGTTGGAGGGGATGGAAAAAGGCTGTTCCCAAGGCAAATTAAAAACATTGTTCTGACCTTACTCAAGAAGCTGTATCTTCCTTCTCTTTCCTCCCCCTCACATTCCTGTCGTAGTAATCACTGATCTCTAACCTCAGCTTCATCTGCCACAGCTAACCACTTAAAAAATGCACTTAAAAAACCCCATACACCTCATTTTGCTGTACCTTAGTGCTTCCAGGGCAGAGTTATCTTTGAGGGGCGTGAGTCAGCAGCAGAGGTTTGGAGTAGCATCGAGTCAGGGCACTGATGACTCCTCAGGCCAGAGCCTGGGATGGCCTAACCTTGCCCAGGCACTGTGGGGAGGTGTTTTGCTTCTCCTTTCTGTTTGCACATAAACAGATTTCAGCAGATGACACAGTCATCAGACTTCCTGAGCTAACACAAGGCTGCTGCAGACCATGGCCATTCTGGAGGCTGTCAGTGGAGTTTGTTTCCTAATTTGGTCACAATGTGTTCAGGGCTGGCCTGCTTTTCTTTTTTCTTTTTTTTTTCTTTTTAAAAACACCCATTCTTTTCTCTCATTGTCGTGGAGGGGAAGCTGTTTGTATCTGAGAACCTGCAGCTCTTCTCACTTCCTCTCCACAGAGGAAGTGATACTTGAAAGGCCCAGAACACCATGCAGTTCTAAAGCTGATCTTTCCTTTTTTTTTTTTTTTTTTTTCCTTCCTTTGCCATTCTTCCATGAGTTTATCTCAATGAGCCTGCAGGGCTTTTATGTTTTCTGGGTAGTCATCCAAGCCCTTTGTGCTGGAGGACTTTGGAGTAGTTCTCTTAAGTATCAGAATGATCTGTGCTGCCCTTAAATTAGAACATTGATAAAATTGATTTATTGAAATGCATTATTTCAAGAGGGAGTGACGTGTGTGATTTCAGGTAACGGAAAGAACACGTGTTGCCTCATCACTCACAAGAGGCCTGATACCCTGTAGGAAGCTGTAAATGCCAATCAGCAGAGAAGACCTTTCAGATCAGAGTTTAATTGTTTTACCAATATTCCTGTTGAAGATCTTTGCTTTTCAGTGTTGGACCAGAGTCAGCCCCAAACCAGCCACGCTCCTGGCATGCAGACACTTCAGCACTTCACTCTTCATGTGAGTTTTCATTCAGCAGTAGGAACAGCCAAGGAATCATCACCAAGCCTACAGGCTCCCTTATTGCTTTCAGTTTTATGCTGGGCTTAGCAGGAAAAGGAGAAAATAAAAGGAAAAAGCAAGTTCCCAGGTGATGCAGTTGAGGATGCAGTGCCAGCAGCTTTATTCAGGTCATGGGCAGGATTGAGTGCCTCAGGTGGGGGTGAATCTGTTGTTCTCAAGGGAGCTGCTGTCAGTTGGAGAGGATTCCCAAGCCTTGGAAGCCCAGGAAAATGCTGGGTTACCTGTTCAAACCCAGCTTTATTTTAGGTTCATAGTACATGTCATAAACAGTTTCAGCAGAGCCTGGGGTTAAGGAGTGCCCAGAGCAGATGGATTAGTGGCATTAAAGGTTTGGCTGTAGATGGGCAGGTACAGGCTGGTCTCTGCAGAAATTCTCTGCAGAGGAAACTTCAGAGTGTGTCATGTGTGGGATCCCAGGTTACTCCTGGCCTCTGGAACATGAGTAACGGGAAAATGGGAACACCAGGTGGTGAGGCAGCAGGTTTGGAGGGGCAAAGGGAAGGTGAAACACAGGTTTGCTTCTAATTTAGTAAAAATCACCTCTGTGTGTCATTCCTATTTGCATATTATCCTCTAATTAGCCATGACTGACTCACCCATCACTTCCATCTGAAAGGAATTACATGTTTTGAAGTGTATGGTTTATAATCTCAGTAGGCCAGCAATTCTCCTCCTCTTCTCCTTTCCCCTTCCAATGTCCCCCAAAATGCATTCTCTTATTGCTTTTAACCTTCAAGCCTCTCTTCTTCTGCTCTCTGTTACTACTCTTGCATTATTAATGGACTGTAGCAATTCAGCCAGAACACTGACATTACTAATTACTACTTGTAGCAGAGGAATGGGGGAACAAGATAGAAACTGGGTCAGGAAGTGTTGTCGTTATAAAATGATAGCAGCAGAACTGTTTGTATGGGCAGCTTTGCATTGGAAATGCCTCCTTCACCCTGGAGCACACCTGTGCACACTTGCCATGCACATCCTCTTTGCTTGTTTGCTGTGTGCAGATGGGAAAAGCATCTCACACACAGAGAAGGGTTAATGGACCTGTAATTTCCAGCAGCAGAGAAATGGAGTGATGGGTTGTGTTCTGCCTGGCAGCACTTCAAGCATCACAAAATTCACGTGCTCCTCGTTGCTGTAGCAGGAAGCCCCTTCCCCTGTTGGTGTCAAAGGCTGAGGAAGCAAAGTGGCTGCATTTATTTTTGCATTCAGTGAGAGCCTGTCATGCTCAGTGCGTTCACATTGTCCTTGGTAGCACCAAGGGCATCCTACAGCAGCAAGCAGCTCACTCTGCTCCATGTGAGAGAATGTGGCTGCTATTAAACCTGAACATTATTTTAGGGACGCAGCAATTAACCTGTGAATATTGGGCATGAGGAATTGCCTGTTTCTGGTTAATGGAGCTGTGCCTCCTCACTCAATTGGGCAAAGCATCCACTTGGGAATCTGGCATCCCTTGGAGGCCTGGTGTGAACAGTTGTCTGTTGTGTTAGCTTTCCCCTTGAGAGGGGGGCACGTGTGAAGATGGGAGTGTCATTGACTGTAAAATGTATCGACTCTTATGGCAAGTGACAGGCAGAGAAGGTCATCTCTAAACACACGCTGTAGTCTTTGAATAGTCAAAACAGCCAAAATGCACAAGTCAGCAGTAAACTACAAACCCAGAACTGATCAGAGTGTGCTGGCAAAAGACAAATCCCTCTCCAAAAAACATGCTTACAAAGAAAATAGACAAACTGAAGGCTGATCCCTCCCAGAGGCATAACTTTGGTTGCTAGATGAGAGCACATCTCTAGGTGAAACGTCTGGCTCGAGGTGGCAGATTCCTGAGAAGTCTCCTGGAGACAAGGAAGGGACCATGTGTGTCTTCCCTGTCCCTGCTGCTGGTCCCAGAACGTGTGAGTGCCCCTCCTCAGCTGGGAGCCCCAGCTCTGGGTGGATGTAGGGAAGCATCAAAGCAGAGCTGGGTCCCTGCCAGGCATCCCCCTGAACCCAAATCTGCTTCATTGCCATTCCCAGGAAGGCAGAGCCAGCACAGGAGCAGCGTGACTCCCTCGCCAGTCAGATGGTAACTCACACAAAGCCAGCTCGATATTTAGGCTGGGCAGACTTGACAATATCCCCTTTCAAAGATTATCCCTTAAACTGTCCTAGTCACACTCCGCCTTGGGCGCCTGCCTGAGCCTTTTGTGAGGATGAGCAGTATTTAAAGGAGAGGCTGGCTGCTCTAATCTCTGCTCCGTGGGCTGTAAAACCCATCCTGCTGTAGCTCACCAACTTTATTTCTCTTGCTGATCATTATAAGTGTCAGGCTCTTAAATCCTGGCTCATGTTTTATCCGTGGTGTTGGTGGGGCTGTCTGTTATCTCGAAGCAAGCCCAAAGCAGGGCTTTGCTGCTGCATTTGAGGGAGAGCAGACATTCCCATGAAGTGGGAGCTGGTGATAGGCAATAATTTCTGCTGTATTTAATAAAGCCAGTGTGAAGCTGGAGAGGTCTAGAGTTTACAATCCCAGTGTACTTTTTTTTAAAAAAAATAAAAGTAAGTACTGATTTGCCACTGAAATTGAGCATTGTCAGTGAGGCAAGGACTCTGTCCAAAATTTCATGTGCACGTATTTAATTAAAAGGCAAGAGGGTTAATGAAGCTTTGAGTGCATAAGGCCTCATTCCCTGAATTTAATTTTCTTTAATTGCTCCAGAGATTGAAATTCCCAGCTGTGGTTGTCCCCTAACATGTGAATTAAGGAACCGGAAAGGGACAATTTGATTTGTCTCATTCAGTGCCAGCTTCTTCCCTTTGACTGATTTTTCATCTTTTTGGTTGAAAGGGGGCTCGATAAAAATCCTTAAGTCAGTGATTCAGCTTTGTGGTAGAATTGGCAAATCTGTGACCTGCTGATACTTTGAACACTGGGAATGATCTGAAAAACAGGGAGTGTTTGTGCAGATTGTTACTCTTCCCTAATGTATTGTAGAAGATCACAGCAAATACAGTTTTATTCTTTTCTCTCCCCAGTACACATTCAGGATTGGTGGGGTTAAGTCAACAGAATTGCATGGCACAGCCCCTGTCAAACCATGCTTCATTAACATGCAGTTTCAAGATAAAAAAATTTTTAAGGGTGGTTTGGGGTCTTGTTTCATGTTTATAGGGGTGTTGGAATAGTGGTCTGTGCCCTCTGTGAGTGTCAGGGTCTTTTTGTGAGTTTATAGTCCAAGCTCTGTGAAAGGGCAAGGCAAAAATCTAAAATGCAGCAAATTCATGGACTGGTGAGGTGATCAGTGATGGGAAAAGCCTGTTCCTGACTGCATTGTAACAAAAGCTGATGTCCCTTGCTGAATGCCCTGTGTGTGGTGTGCTGGGCCTCTATTGTGGCAGTTGCTGTTGGATATTCCAAGGCTGCTGCACATTTTTGTGTCCTAATGGCCTTGTTAGCAGCTACAGCCTTGGCTGGGTGGTTAATAGCAAAGGAAACTTCCAGCAGTAACAGAAGACATTGGGGGGTTAATTTAATGCACACCTCACACTGGAACAGCAGCAGCAAGGAGTGTTTGGGGTTTGCCTTTTGGAGGTCTTAGCTGTCAGAAATCCTGGGGAAAATATGTAGTAACATCCCCTTGATCTGGTGGAGACTTGCCCTAAGCCTGCAGCATGCAGTACTGATAGATAAGCATCCCCTGCCTGAACAGGTATTTCAGAGCTCTCCCAGGTGGCTGCAGCTAAGCTGTGGTGTCTGTGGTTCCTGCAGTGCTTTTGGGGGGATTGTTTTGGATGAAGTGTGCTTTGCTTTCAGGAAGATATCCTGTCCCTCCTTGTTGCTGTGGGACAAACCACCCTGCAGGGATCCTTGCCCTGGTCATGGAGCTGGAGGGATGTGAGGGTGGCTTTGGCACCCAGCAGCAGCCTGGAGGTGTGCATTTGATTAAAATGGACCATTAATCATCCATATCTCCATATTGAATCTCTGCCTCAGCCTGTAAAAGCCATTTGGATTAAAAAAATTTAATCATTTTCTGACATTCTTTCACCCATCCTTATTTCCAGCGAGCCTGCTCATCTTCAGCTAGGGTCAGCACGAATTCCCCTCTCAAAATTGCACTTCTGGCCTGGAGGAATCCACCTTCTATGTTGCTACCCAGCACCTTTCCTGTGCCTTGATGGTGTGAGTGACCTCTGCCCTGTTGAATAACTAATGGCCAGGCTGGAGTGCTGGGGGTCAGGAGCTCCAGGGCGTGGCTGCTCCTCCTGCTGTGGGCTGGGGGAGCAAAGGTGATGCTTTAAGTGGTCTCTGTGCTGCTACCACTGTAAACAGAGCAGATGTTTCCCTGAGCCAGGGGAGCATTAATGGAATGCCTCAGCCCTGGCTGATGTAAAACATGGCAGCGAGTTTTGGGGATGAGGTCAGCGGCACTGAAAGCCGATGGGAGTTTAATATCGAGGCAGCCTCTCAGAGCCCAGGGGTCAACTGAGAGAGCTGTGCCTAATGGAAAGGCAAGTACACTTGTCATAAATCAGTGCCAAAATGCTGGACAGGCATCACTGCTGCTGGGTACCACAGCCAGGGATGGTTCTGTAACCACCCATGAGCTCTTGTTCCTCTCTGGGTGTTCTTGGTGTCTGTGTTTGATTTTTTAGAAGGGACAAAGAGGCTAAAAATGGAAAGTTTGGGGGAAACTTTACCTCAGTGTACAGTGAGAGCCCTGCCTGCCTCACCTCCTTCACCCTGTTGTTCATGGAATCCTGTGGTTGCTGCATCCCATCCATGTGGGGAATCCCAGGAGGGCAGCCAGGATATTGTTGGGATTCCATTTTAAACAAGTTGTCCTCCTGCTCAGAGGAGATGGATCGTGTTTCTGCTCTGAGGTTGCTAGGAAGTCCTGAGGCATCCAGGAAAGCATCGAGGAGCAGGAGGCAAAGCAGGCTTGGCACTGCTTAGGGATCATGTGTTTTTTTTAAAAACAAACAAGTCTTGTAAAAAGTAAAGAGCAGCATTTTGTGAGACAATGAGAAATCAGTTTGCTCTTGGAGCAGAGCATTTCCCGTGAAGCTGGATGCTGCAATGTGCCATTTGCCAACAAGATAAGATGGCTGTATTTGTTCTGTGATTTATCCCCTGTGAAGCCAATCTGAAAGAATGCTTTATTGCTCTATTTATTTTTTCAAAAGAAGCTTCTTTGACCTCATTTTTTTATGTGTAGGGAGCATGCATGCCTTTAAGCTAAATCTCAAAGCCTGGTCAAAACTGGGGTCTGTCTTCAGGGCTGCAGCTTGAAACACAACATCCGTGATGCCATTCAGGAGCTGAGAGGTGAGCAGCTCTCCCTGAGGCTTCTTCTGATTGAAAACCTCATATGCACCAACAAAGCCAGTCTGCAGCTTAAAGGGTTTGGGGTTTTTTTTCCTTTCTGGGTCCTCCTTTAAGGGCAGAGGTTAAAACAAAGCAGATGCTCTTCGAGGCTGTTGCTGTTCAGGACTTGGCTCCTGACACGTGAGGGGAGGATGCTCCCTCCTATTTGTGAAAGAGCTGCATGATCCCCCTGAGTGAGAAGTATCAGTGCTGTTATTGCATTGCCTCCATCCCTTAGTTTGTTTGTGCAATTATCCATGTAAGTAAAACCTGACAGTGCCTCCTTCCAGCTCCTTCTCCCCAAAGAAGGGAAAGGATTGCAGCTATTGGAGTGGCCTGCAGGGAGAGGGATGGATTTTTCAGGTAGCTGGAAGCTGTGCCAGGTTGGGTGTTTGCATGGTAGCCTGCTACTATATTTAGTTTCTCTTGGCCTCCCAGAATGAGTGCATTGAACCTTTCTAGATATGGAGATAGGCACAGCACCAGCCAGCCCTGAACTTGGCTTGCCAGCTTCTGAGCTTTATTTGTGGTTCAGAACCTTGGTCTCCACTGGTGTGTGTCTGGGATGGAGGATAATGGGATGAGGTTATGTGAATAAGAGTTGGTTTTGTAGCTGTTCTCTCTCAGGTAATAACTGGGGTGTTTTTTAAGAAAAGCTTTTCTTTTGGAGGGTTTTGTTGTCCTGTAGCTTTAACCCTTTGTGGTGTTTCAGGTGTGCAGAGTGAAGAACAGGTGCTTTGCAGGAGTTATTAGTTGCCTTTTTCAGCTTTGTACCCCAAGCTAGCATGCAGATACTTTCAGACACAAACTTCTTATGCTCTGAAATCCTTTGAATAATTTTGACCTACCTACCTATGCAGTTAAATGAAACATTTTTTTCCTTCCTGGAACTTCATTCTGGTTGCAGCTGTTGTACAAGCTATAGATTTCTGGATTTGTCAGAAAACCATGACTTCAGACCACTGGGATTTTGGTGGGTGGGTGAAAGTGCTAACAGATTAATGAGTCTCACTTAGCATCTCCATCTGCCAGACTAAACCTTGTTCTGCACAGGAGACTTAACACAGCTGGTTTGAGCTGGTCTCTGAAAGCAAAGCACCCTTTACCTAGTCCAGGCTGACCCCTGATACAAAAAAACAAGCACTGCAGTGTCCTGGGTATAATAATATTTGCCCAGAGAAGTTGTGCATTCCTCATCCCTGCAAGTGTTCCAGGCCAGGTTGGACAAGGCTTGGAGCAACCTGGGATAGTGGGAGGTGTCCCTGCCCCGTAGGGGGCTGGAGCTGGATGAGCTTTCAGATCCTTTCCAACCCAAACCATTCTGTGCTATATCTCCTTTCCTTTTCCTAGTCCAAGCACTACACTGAAACTCAAGGTTTGCAAATGAGTAAAAACAATGGAAAAATGCAGGGAAGGAATCCCCTGAGGACCAGGTAGAAATAGAAACCCTGGGTCCTCACATGGATCACATCCCTTTTCTGCCATTTAAACTCACATATTGCTGTGACACTTGCAATTACTTTCCCTGTGCCTTACCTCCATAAGGAGATAAATTAAAATGTGTGGTATAAATGAGATATCTCGATGCCAACAAGGGTGGCTCCTACCAGGGGGAATGCTTGGGAACAGCCATGTGTGTAGCAGTGCTCTCACACTGCAGTTGGCTCCAATCTCTGTCGCTGTGAGGGGCAGCCTCAAGGTCCAGCTGTGAGCAGGAATGAGATTCCTGATGAGGCAAGAGCTGCTGTGCATTAGCTGTAGCTGTTGGTTTTTCTGTTCCCTCCTGTGAGCTCTGAAAGTTAAATGGGAATGAAGTAGCTGCTGAATAAGAGACATGTTATCCCTCGCCTGCATCCGTTTATAGGTGGCAAGTTGCCATGGCTAAGACACTGATCAATTGTTGCTCTGAAATCAGAGGTTATTCTTCAGCTTTTTTTTTTCCTAGAGAAATGGGATATCTGCCATCTCTAGTGCCCAGGAAGTATCTGCAGAAGTGAGTGTTGGTATTAGTGTGGGTGCCTGCACATACACACTCTCCTGCTGTTCCTGGACACGAGCTCTCTGATTTTTTCCTTGCCTGTGAGACTGGATAAACAGCCCAGAGGCACTGGGGAGCTCCAGGGTGTGGGGGAAAGGCTGGCCAGGCTGATTTGGTTATGTAAAACTAAAAGGCATTTACTCAGTGCATTGGGTGGACTGTTCTTGTGTGCAGTGAGTTGTGCAACTGTGCAGCCATACCAAAGCAGGCTGAGATCCCCTGACTTGTCTCCCACATGGAATCGTTACAGCTGCTTGTCAGGAATACACAAAACTCCCTGATCTGCCTGCATGTGTTACTCCAGATTGCTTTCTGCTCAGAGTGCCTTTGCAGTATCAGTGAACCTTCTTGCAGCTCTCTGTGGACTTGATGACACGCTATCCCAAAAATTTGGACTGGTTCATTTTTCTGAAGTACCTCATCACTGTGGAGAAGTGAAAGCAAGCAGTGCCAATTACCAGGAATGCTGTTGGAGTCCTTAGACTCACATGTTGGGCATATGGAGTCAGATCACATTTTCTTTATATTATGATATTAGTGACACCAAGTGTTTTGTTCTGGTTCTTAGTCAAGAATGACAGGAAGGTAGAAGCCCCTTAGAAGAAGTTTAAAATTATTCCCTGCAGTCTGGAAAGCTGCCTTACAGACAGCAAGATGTTAAAGCTGAGTCTCTGAGGAGAAATGTTGAGATCACTTGATGAGTCTGTCAGGGTACACCTCCAGAGATGTGTGTAACATTTTAAATGGAACAGATAATGAGAAGATAGTATTAAAAGTCTAAAAGGCAGAGCTGGCTGAAAACTCGTGCTTTGAGTCATCTTGGAGCTTTTGGATCAAGTTGGAGATCCTGATGGAGAAGGGGGAAGGGGGAGACTTTGGTCTTAGTTGTAAATGGAATAAAAAGAATAGATGCTTTCTAGGACACTCTGTTTAATGGTCACTTTTGGCTCATTCTGAGTTGAAACCTATTGCTGTAACATCATTATCTGCCCCCTCAGCATTTCCAGCTGTGATCCAGCTAGATTGGCCAGGCTGAGCCAGCCTAGGTGTGAACATGTGGCTGAGATTCATGGAGCTGAGGGACTGCAGGGAATGGGAGCCTGGATTCAGCAGGTAACACTCCCCTGGGAATCCTGTGTGGTAATTAGTGCTGCCAGGGGAGAGACAACCCCAGAATCTGTGAGATTCAAAGGCCACAGTGCAAATTCAAAGAAGAATTTAGAGAGAGCTTTTAGATAAAGTGCAGACTGTGCCTGGCCCATGGGGAGCAGTGTGAGGAGCAGCATTCCTGCCCTGTCCATGAGGAGCTTCCTCCTTGCCCTCCACTCTAGATGGACCCTACTGACCTACACTGGGTCATGCTAATTATGATGGTGAAGGAGCTAAGCAGCATTTTAATATTCATTTTAATATTCAAATGTGAGAGGTCTGTGTGAAAAGGGCTCTAGGTCATCACTGCATCCAAAACTCTGCTTTTGACCTGAACTCTGCTTTTGTTTTTGTATGGTGCTTTGTTAGATGGCTTTTGTTCAGGCTGAGGGTAGTTGTTCTTGTGTATGTACTGAGGGAAAGGTTTGTTATAAACTATAACAGGATTTCTCCTGCTGGACCAGTGCATGTGGGTGTGTGGGGAGGTTCTGCTCTGGGTTATTCTCTGCTCCTTTCTTTTTGTGATTCTCCACTTATTGCTGGATGCAGATGTTTATGCATATATTTAGGAAAGGCTGGTCTGGAAATAAACTTCTCTTTGCAGCACTCCACCTCCCTCAGCTTCATATTTTAAGTCTCTTTGTTCTCTTATAGTAATTTTCCAAGTGGATTAGTGCAGGTCACCAAGGCATCCACAGCAGTGAAATACAGCAAGATGTTGCTGTCATCTCCCAAAACACTCCAGCACTCACCCCATTGCTTATCAACCCACACTCCAGTAATCCTAATAGCTGTGTCAGAGCAAGATTAACAGAAAATCCAGGCAAATATTTATGGTTCCCTTCAAGGTATGTATTAATCAGAGAATGTGGAGTAGATGCTTCATGAGGAGAGCTTGGAAACCTTGTTCATGTGGGCTGAGGAGGGATTCTGCCAGGCTGGGTGAGCTGCTGCCAGCTTGGGGAAGAGGCATGGGGCAGACAATGCAGGAGAGGATGCAAGATTCCCAAGTGGAATGGGGAGAGAAGCAAATGAAAAAGGGAGGGTAAGGAGCTGTGTTTGTTCTCCTCTGTGCTATTGCAGCATCATATGGCAGCTCAGTAGTGAAAGAAAGCAGAAAAAACAAAGACAAAGAAGAGGAGGAGCAGGTTGAGAAGAAAGAAGCAGAAGAACCATGCAGCAGGGTGGCATCTGGGCAAGCAGCACTGGTTGGGAGGTGGCAGTTTTTAACCATGGTGAAAATTGGATCCCTTTTGTCTGTGGGGCTGTGCAGGTTCCTGGAGTTCATGGAGTGATGTGAGGGGGCTGGTGAGATGCAGCTTCCTCCCACAGTGTACAGCTGGTCCCAGGAGGATTGGGTGCCTGACTCCAGTCTTGTAGTGGTGAGGATGCTTCCCCACTTTTAAAACATCTCATAAAAATATCTAAATTAATACTTCAGCACAGGCATATCAATGCTGACCAGAACTATAAGAAAATCTAGTAAGGAGCGTGGTGGATGCTGTAGTTGAGCTAAAGTCAGGCAGAGATCAGTCTCTGAAGGAAGAGCTGGAAAAGAAATCTACTCCTGGCTGTAGCCCTAAGCTCTGGGAGGTGTCTGTGCTGTCCTTAGTGTGCTGTAGTCAAAGACTGCTTTGTGCCTGGAAAAGATAATCACTAATGCTTATAAATATGGCTTCCTCTTTTCCAGAGGGGGAGAAAAAGCAGGATTCCTTGTAGTTTGTGTGAGTTTAGGGGGTGTTTTGTTCTGGCTCAGCTGCAGAGCTGTGACACCAGAGGGAGTAGGTGAGCCTCGAATAGCTGCTTTCAACAAAAACCAGCAGCAAATAATCACAGCCTTTGCAAGAGGTAAATTAAAACCATCTCCAGCCTGGAAAACATGCACAGCTCAGCATCTTTTCTCCATAAATATTTCCCTGCTGTTGAATCTCTGTAACCCCTTCAGAGCTGTGATCTTCCCAGCTTTAGGTGAGTCCCCTCCTCGCAATGTGCTCCCTGACTGGCTGCTGGGCAGGGATTTTGGAACTGAGCTCTGTGGCTCTGTCAGAACTTACTGGCTTGGAGAAGTCAAAGAAGTGTTGGTATGAAACCAGTTTGGCCTTCCTGCATGGCATTGGTCAGCCTGACATCCCCATGGAGCAGTTGTTAGCACTGGAGCAGTGAATTTGGTTTTTTCCTTTACGTGTTTGTTGTTACAGCAGCACTTCAGCTGTGAAGGAGATTAGGCTCAGTGTCTTCTGTCCCACTGTAAATGTGGGGCTTGTCCAATCTTTGCACTCAGCAGGACCACTGAAGGAGCTGGAAGTGTGGGAGTTTAAAATGTGTGATCATAGCCAGGAGGTTCTTTCCCACCTTGTTTTAATGGCACTGCATCCTTGCCCTTGCAGACACTGTGAGGCAAACGGGGAATTGTGCTCTGAGCAGCTGAGTGAGCTGCCATAAGAGGGCTCCAGAGCCCTGTTCTTGGCTGTGTTCCTTTGTGGATCCACCTTCCCCTTTTTCTTTATCAGTATGTCCAAACTGCCTTAGTAAAACCTTCTTACACCTGCTCTGAATATTCTTTTTTTCTTGCACCACTCAGGTTATGATCCTGGGTCTCTTCATTTTAACCAGCACAACAAAAATGCCTTGAGTAAATTTTTTTTTTCTTTGAATAGAGGAAATTTGACTTAGGAAGACTCTTTCCCTTCTTCTGGTAGAGCCATAGCCCCATAGCAGGAGCTGTTCAGTCCAGCTGCAGGAGGGCAGCCCATGTTGAGAGGTTCATCTGTATGCAGGGTGCTGCCTGCCAGTCTGGTAATGAGCACAATGAGCCTGGGGATGGGCTTTGGGCAGGGGAGGGAGTCCTGTTGCCATGACAATACAAATTGCAATGGATGACTCTTCAGATAAAAGCATCACGTTTTTAAAGGAGGAAAAAAAAATAGTGTGAAACAATAGCAGAAAGATGGTGTGAGGGGGAAAAAAAAACAGTGTTAAATAATAGCAGAAAGATATGGTGTGAGCTCTAGCTTTGAGGTACAGCTTGGGAGAAGAAGATGGGGCTGTAGATACTGATTCTGAAAATGTTCTTCCCCTCAGGGTGTGGAGGAGCATTAAGAAAATGAGGCAGGAGCCAAGCCTCCTATGAATAAACATCTAGAAAGTTTTCCTTGCAAATATTTGGACGTGCCCTAATGAGTTGCAGTAAAAGCTGAGTGCTGACTGCACCCAGGAGGCTCTGGGGCTGTGCACTGATAGCCTGGGTACCATGAGGATCCAGCTGAAAAGGTGGGAATGGTGCAGAAGGACAGCTGTCCATGTTTCTGTGATTCCTCTTTGTCACCACTCTCTGGAGCAGTCACTGTGCCCTGGAAGGCAGAGCAGTAAGGATGTATTTACAGAAGTCCAATATACCAGTCCTGCTCTAGGGGCTTTTTAGGAATCTGCCTGCTGATCCTGTTTAGGTGGAACATTTCTAATCCTGCTGTGAATCCTTGTTACAGACAGGTTTTGTTTTCAGTCATGACTGGTGTAAAATCTGTTTCTACTTTGAACTGGCACCTTTTTAACACAGACTCCAAAGAATCACAGTAAAATGGGCTTTTTTTAACTGTCACTCTCTCAAAACTTTTCACAAGGTGAAACTAAACTTACCCAGTTGCCTGTAATTCAGGATGTGTTATGATTCCACTGATGTCACAGCCAGTTGTGTTGAGCACAAATAGACATTCCAAGGAAGGATGGGATAATTAGAAGCAATCCAGTGATTCTTGTGACTGTACAAAAATAACCAGACTTTTTTAAGGATGAGTTATTTTTGGGAGCCTCGTGTCAGAAAAGGGCTTGTGGGGTTTTGCATTTGAGAATAGTAAAGTCAGATGTTATACTGCTTGGGGTTTTTTTTTTGTTTTTTTTTTTTCCCTGTGAGTAAGATCTCTGCTGAGGGTCTTACTTTATAAAATAAATTGGCAGTTTTTGGGATAAGTAACACAGGCCATGGCTTACTGGCAAGGGAACATCAGCCTCAGATTTAGCAGTGGGACCCAAGTGGCCCAACAGGAGGTAGTGAAGGTCAGATTTAGAGATTTAGTAAGACTGTTTTAAACAATACATCCAAAGAAAGCTTGCAGCCTGGAGCTGACCTGGATTTCTTTTGGTGGTTGTGACTTGTGGAGGGGGAACTTTCTCCTGTCCTGTAATAGACTCTGCTCTAAGCCAGGGTGTTTTTCAAGCTACTCTTGAAAAGCTGCTCTTCCAAGGAAGAGGTTCTAGGTTGGTGGCTAAAACCAAAAAGTGAAGTTTTTGTGTTTCCTGTTATAATATATCCTCTTTGTGCTTCTGGGAAGCCAAGCAATAGAGTTTATGTATTTAAAAAAGGAGAGAGGTTTGAGGGTCTTTGTCTGCTGGGCAGCATCTAACCCACCACACCAAACCCTTTCACAAAGGATTGTAGAATGTGTTACAAAGATTCAGCTTATGGACCTGAAGATGGATAAATGAAATTGCAGATAAATATTGGAGTGTGCTCTGCTAGTGGGACTTCCTGGAGGTCAGGGGGAGGCTTTGCCCAGAGTGAAGCAGTTTGTTCTGAGGTCTGATGTGGGACAGAGCAGTATTTTCTTCAGTGTGAAGGGGAAGAGGACATCTTGTGGTGTTTGGTTTTCCCTTCTGCCTGGAACTCTTTGGTTTAAGAGTCTGGTGCTGGGAAGGGAGGAGGCACCATTCATGCATGTGGAGCCACTGAAACTGCAAAGCAGTGATTCCTTGGCTTACCCTAAAATTATGAAGCTCCAACTATGTAGCTTCCTCAGAAATAAAAGCCTCTCCTCCAAAAAGATGTATAAAACTACAATAAGTGACATTTAGGGATTTTGAGATGCCCTATGAGCATCACACTGACTTTTTTCCCCAAGCACCATTGTGCTGTTAATACCTGACAAACAAGCTCAGGTTAACTTTTACTTCTGGGCTCATAATCTGTTTTGTGGTTTCCACCCAATACTGCTGCATTGTTTCATGTGATTCTGAAAGTGAAACAAAAATGAAATTGTCCTGTCAGCTTTTCTTGTTGATATATCTAAATATGAAGTCCAGTGTGCTGTTGGAGAGGGATTTTCTCAGTGCAGAGGCATTTCACCTTCATCTCTGTGTTAATTGAGTTTAAGTGTGGCTGTGGTTAGTGGTGTAAATGTAAAAGAATGCTTTTCCATTATAAAAAAAAAAAAGCAGAGTTAATGTTCCTGAATGAAATAACTTCTGACTCCCCTTATTTTTCAACTGAGCATACCCGTAGTTGAGGTCAAGAATTCAAAATAATATCTGATGGAAGAAACCCAGAGGTTTGCTAAGCAAACACAAACATGCCACAACTAAAAGGCCAAACCCATTCTCGATGTAAATGAAATTTTCATCTTGTTAATTCCAGCATCAGTAGGATTGTGTGTACTGGGTCACCAAGGAAAAGGGTGCATCAGCAGAGCCTTGACAGAGCAGAACTCCCTAAGCTCCCTGTTTGCTGCTGCTTTTTTCCTTTCCCTTCCCTTTTGTCTTCCTTCAGAATGAGCCATCTGTGCTCCTGCACGGTGCTGGCGGAAGGGGAGAAGAGCCCTGGAATCCTTATAAGGTCCCGGCAGTGGCCTCGGCTGTTTCCGCAGTTTTAAGGAAGTCACTGAAGTTCCTCTTAGTTGACTCTCCTCACAGAAATGTGACAGATGGGTCTTTTGCCTTTTATGGCCAATAAGCCTGGTTTCCCTTTGCAATAAAATCCTGGGTCAGAAGTGGAAGGGAGAAGTTGGGCAGGAGGAAGGGGCTGGTCTCACCAGAGCCCGCTGGGTGGGGATGGCATTTGCAACATAGCAAATTCTAGGCTAAAATAAACCAAGTTACAACATCCACCCTGAGGTGATGGCTTTGTTTGTCTGAAGGGTGCCATGGATTTTCAGTCTTGTTGCTTAAGACAGCAATTAGGAATTGTGACTCTTTAATTTCATGGGGAGAGGTTTATCTGCTCCAAACCCAAAATGGTTTTCAGTGTCTGATTGAGTTTAGATAACTTTGATTGAGTCTAGATAAGCTTGGGAGAACAATGCACACTTCTTCTCTACAATCTCCTTTACACCAAGTGAAATAATCTTGGTTTCCTGTGGATGTCTCAGAATAGTTTTCTTCCTGAGCCCTAAAGAGCCATTTTGTGCCCCAGTTAATGTCTGTGCCTGATGTTTGGCACTGGTGTCACTCATTAGTGCAGAACAGGTAATGTCCCTCTGGGTGGTAATTGCTGATGACTGGGACAGCCAAAAGCCAGCTTTGTCAGCCAATATCTTTTACAAATCATCTCTGGCTACAAATGGTTTGATGAATTTGAACCTTAAAAGTATTTTTCTAATAAAGTCAATCTCCTGTTTCTTGCTAAAAGTGCTTCATATCCTGTTTCACGAGGTTATTGCAAATGGCTCATTTGGCACTCTGTTAAACTGCTCCTTTTTTAAGTGGTACAGCTCATGTTTCTTCCATGCAAAACCTGTTGGCTGGCAGTTTATTTTTGGTTCTTATGTGGCACTTGAGAGACAAAAAAGAGACAGTAACTGGTTAGGAGAGTCTGTCTTGGTGCTCCCAGGATTGTTTCACTCCAGCCACCCCTCACTAGATCCCAGTGTCTGGTTACAGAGGTTGGGACTTCTCTCTTGGAGAAGGGTGTCTCCATTCTTTGCTGGTTGACAGTGGGGTTTGCTGCCATGGAAAACCTCTTCCCCAGGGTCATTAACTGGTCAGCAGGAGCTAAATGCTTCCCCATGTGCTGGGGAACACTTTGGAAGGAGTTTTCAGTAGCATCCGCATATTCTTCAACTCTGTTTTAATGGTGTTTGTGATCATGCTTTTTTCTTTTTTCCTTCCTACCCTTGTCTTTACAATAGACATCCTGAGAAAATGAGAACAGGATCTGGAAGTTGCTCTGGGGCTGGGGAAATGGCTGAAGCTGGTCTGTGTCTAAATACCTCCCTTGTGCTGCCAAAATGGTTGATTTAATCTTTGGGTATCCCACCCTCTGCATTCTTGTCTGTGGCTTGTACCCCTGTGAGGGTGTTGGACTTAATCCTTTCAGAGGAGCTGCATAGTTTAATAATCCAGTCTCTGGATAACAAAACTCCACAACACCAGTGTTGATCCTTACTTACATCCAGCCATGCCAAAGCTTTCTGTACTCACAGTTTTTGTATTTTTTCCTTCTGTATGGGTGCAGGAGGAGGGAGATGATTTGTGTGTGGTAAAGGTGATCCCCATCCTGCACCAGGAACATCACTCCTCTGTGGCCTGGGGTGTTAGGATGGCTTTCTCCTGAATCAAGGAGAATTGTCATCAGCAGCACAACATGAAATATTCGTTTGTTTTACCGTTGTCGTTGGGTCACGGCAGAAATTACTGTTCTGCTGGGTCTCAAAGATCACTGGAGATGAGGTGCCTTGTGCTTTTTGGGGGGGTTTTGAGGGTTTTTCTGCTTTTACAGATAACAGGCTTGCAACATCTCTGGTTTGTAGACAAGTCATGCCATGCAAATCGTTGAGCAGCGTGCTTAATTAACTTCATGTGCTCATGCAGGGGAAGAGGGGAACCGGTCTTTCCGATGGGTGTCAGTGAGAAAGGGAACTCTTCACTGGGGATTTCACAATGCAGGGTTACAGGGTGCTGTTCCAGTGTCACCCCTGTTGTGTGGGGCTGTGTCCCACACAGCTCTGGGAGCCCACAAACCTTGCAGGGGTTGCAGGAGTTGTTCCTGGCCCCTTTTTTCCCCGGCCTCCTGCCTGCTCTCACGTGGCTGTGCGGAACTCAGCTTGTCTTGCTGCATTACCAGCTGCTGTTCAGAGCTGCTGCAGGTGCAGAGGCTCCTTTTGGACTTGCTAACTCAGCTTAGCCTCAATGTCTGCAGATCTGAGGTGGTTTTTCTCTTAGTCCAAAGCATTTCCAAGCCCACATTTTTATAAAAAAGTGAATTGAAAGGGATTATATGACTTAACTGAAAATTAAATTACAGCTTAAACAATTTTTCTACTTAGAAGACAGAATGTGTCCTGAATTACCCTCCTTTGGCAGGACATTGCAGCCCTGCTCCATGAACCTGCCCGCTCCCCACGGGAGTTAAGGCGGCTTTGATCGGCTTTGGTCAAGATTAGGCTGGTCTGGGGTCAGCAGCCACTTGGCTCAGTGGCCTTAGGTGGCTCTGTCCTTTGTGCCTGGCTCCTTGTGGGTCCTTCCCAGTGTCCCTCTGCTCCCTGCAGCCTTGGGAAGGCACACTGCATTGTGCAGGGCCAAACAACATAGCAGAACTTTTAAAAAACAGCCACAAATTGTGGGGTTGAGGGGTTTTTTTCACCACTTCTGCACCAAACAGAAACCCAGGCTCAGCTGGTGGGTTCTTTAAGTATGGGAGAGAGTGGGAACATCACTCAGGGGCTCTGGAAGAGGAATCAGTAAGTTGCCAGCACATCTATTTCCCTGATTAGTCTTCTGCTTTGTTTTGTTGTCTACTTGTCTGCTTGATATATTCTATAATCATTATTGTTATTCAGATACCTGTACAAAATAATAAGTTTTATGCCTCAGGAGGAAATCCAGTGCATTTGTGCACTAGAGCTCAGGTGTGAACTCTTTCACCACGTGGCTCTGCTGGGTCATTTTGGCTTTTTCAGAGGTTCCAGCAGGCTGCTGCAGGGCCGTGGGTTCTGGTTTCTCCACTGCCTTTTTTAAACACAGCAAAGCAGCCACAAGTGACTCAGTGTCACCTTGGTGAAGGTGCAAGATGAAGGTTAGTGGTTCACAGAGCCATTTTCATACCTCTGTGGTAAATATTGTTGCTATAAATATTGCAGGGCTGGCTGCCCTGTGGTTCACTTCAGGGGTGCAAATGTGTCCTGTCTGTGCAGTGCTCATGTGGGAGCAGCAGGTAAGAAGTAACTGGAGCACACAGGCATTAAAGCAGTAAATCATTTGAATTTCTGAGTTTACAAGAAGGCCAGTTATCCCTTTGCTTTCTATTTTCTCAATCCTTGCTCATTTTCCCCAACATTGTTTTTTATTTTTTGTTTAATCTGGCCTGTTTAAAGCTCGGAACTTTACCTGGGGGAGTTTTCCCTTGTTTGGGTTTCATTTCCCAGGCAACACAAGCTGTGCTTGCCAGTGTCTGAGGGTGGATTTGTACCCAGACCAAAGCTGTTTACCAGCATCAGTTCACCTTCCCCCATCCCTTGCTGGGGTTGTGATGATCTGGAGTGTTGGCTTCTGTTGTAGGTAGAGATTGCAGTTAAAAGGCTCTAAATTGAAAACAAGGAGTGTTAATGGTACTGAATTACCATCAAAATTATTGCAAAGACTCCTTAAAAAGGGTTGTAGGTGTGTTACATAAACCTGGGTCTCCATGAAATTTTTGATGGAGGAGAGGACATCTCTAACAGTTCCTCTTGTTGATCTTTTTGTGTTATAATAAAATCTGGGAAATTATAGGGGGAGAGAAAACCACTGAAAAAACAGGAGCAGGAGGAGCTCTCTCCAGGCTCTGCCACCCAAAGGGTCGGGGTTTGTGTGTGGGGTGGGGTGATGGAGGAATTTGTTTATGGTGTGGTGGGGTAAGAGGGAAGTTTCAAAATGAACTTCAGTAATTGTTCCTCCTCTCAGTCTCACAATGCATCGTTAGCAGGCACCTCTGCAGATGAGATAACTTGCTTTTGTTAGCCTTTACCTTCTGGGCATCCTTGGGTGCAACCCCTGGGTGACCTTCCGGAGTTATCCTTTAAAAATCAAGCTGATTGTCCTGAGCTCTGAATCTGTCTGTGCCTCTCCCAAGGTTTCTATTGTTTCCACCAGTTCCACAGTCAGATTTCATCACTTAGTGTTACAGCAGCATCCCTTTTTCTGTGAGATTGTGCAGAGGATTACGTGGATAACCTCCTGGATCTGCTCTGCTGAGCTGAGTATGGGAATGTGCACTGGGGGAGGGCAGGAGGGGCAGCTGCTGAGCCTTTGAACTCCTCTGGAGTATTTAATTATTTACCTTGGCTGGGAAGGCAGTAGCTGTTATCTGCAATCAGTGCAACAGATCTCAAAGCTGTGCTTGACAGCTACAGATGTGCTTCCAGTAGGATGTGCTGGGTTCCTCTTAACTTTTTCCCTGGGAAGGAGGGGTATGACCTCAGGTATAGTGATTTAGCCAACACAGAGTCGGTGTGAGGTCCCAGGATATATTTAATCTGCCTTTCTAAAGTGGCCAAGCAGTGTTTTGCTCTGCCTGCACAGCAGGTGGACTCAGGTTGGTGCTGACCACCTCTGAATATGTCAGAGTCCCCCTGTACCCAGACTTCTCAGTGTGCTGATCTGAGAGTTGCTCTGAGTGACACCAACCTGCTCAGGGCTGGGAACCAACTTCTGAAAAAAACGCAATATTTTGGTGAGGAGAGCTTATCCTTGTGAGAAGCACTTGTTCCTCAGCTCAGGGGAGGCATCCTGGTGTGATGGATGTGTGATGCAAATACTCCAGTGCTCTTTTCTGCAGCCAGCCTGCTGCCTGCACCTTTTGATGTATTTCTCACAGCCCTGGAGCTGGAGAGAAAGTAGCTTTGAAACAAACATACTTTTTTATAAGCATTCCAGAGAATTAAAAAAAACCCATGGTTTTGTTCAAGTTCAAATTAACTATGACCTTTCTCCATGAAAGATCTGTTTCTCATGCTCAGGTTACCCTGAGTGTGAGATCAAGGAGCAATTTCTTGTGCTAGTGCTGTTTCCACCTCTGGCCAGCCACAGGGTCTGTGATGCTGAGCAGCATTTCTTGTGTGAAGCTGCAGATATTTTTTGCTTCATAGGTCTCTAACCACTTCACCCACACCAGCAGCTGTTCTGGCTTTTTAAAGTCGAACTCTGGGGAGGGAAAGGCTTACTTTGGTTTGGTCTGTGTGTTTCAGAAACTTCTGAATTACAGATAGGAGATAATCCTAGTGACTTAGGCAAGAGGTGGGAATTACCACACATTTCTGGTCCTGGGATTCTGGCACAGACAGCCCAAACCTTCATGGGAACCAGACTGGAAGGAAAAGGATATTGAGAATCTCCAGTATTGTAGAGATGGGGAGGGGACTAAAATATGCTCAATTTAACAACAACAGGCAAAACAAGACATTGGTTTAGGTTTTTGTAATGGGGTTTAATATATGGCTATTTAGCCAATCTTAGAGATTTGGCTTGATGGAGATCTTTTCCAGTCTTAATTATGATTCTGTTCTATGATTCTTGGTGTGTTTTGGATATAAATGCATGTTTTTCTCATCCAGCTTTTAACTCCTAGTCACTCTTAGGTCTCTATTTTTCTCCCCCAGCACATTCTTACAGCCTAATCCAAGCTTGTGCCTTTGCTTTATTTCTCCCTGTGACCTCTCCCCTCTCAGAAGGACTCACAGCCGTGCTCAGGAGAGGAATCCTCACTTTTCCCCAGTTTCCTTTGCTGCTCTCAGTCCCTGCTGTGTGAGCAGCCACCGCTGAGCGGCAGCGCTGCCTGGGGAACAGCCGAGCTCCCGGGGGAGCTCCAAACCCACAAACCCACAGCTGTCCTCCCTTCTCCATCCCCCAGCCAAGGCATGGCACTCCCTTCTCCACCCTGCCTGCATTTTGTGTTTGCTGCCCATCACAATATTGCCAATTCATGCTGGGAGGAGCTTTCCTGCACTGGGCAGTCGGGGATCTGTGGGGTTGGGGTCACCCTCCCTGTGCTGGGGGTTTGTACATCTCTAAAGAGGGGTCTCTTACCCAAATGGGTTGTCTTGGGCTGGATTATAGCCTCTTTATCCCAGCTTAACACATAGGAAATCCCAGAAACAGCCCTGAAGGAGTGTGTTCATGTGAGCTTATCCATGCTTTAAGGTTGTATTCATTTAGCCACTTGTGCATCAGTTTTAGTTAAGGTTGGTGCAGCTTTATGGACAGTGAGACTTTGTGGGGAGCAAGACTCTGTGGTTCTTTGTTTTCCCATTAACTCATCTGGTTGGGAATTGCAGCTCTTTAATTAAAGCAGCACGGACTGGCCCTGAGGTGCTGTTCTGAGGCACTTGCATTCACATCTGCTTTTGGGTAAAGCTCAGCCTCTTTGGGGTCAGCCTGTGCCATTGCATGTCCAAGAGCAGGAGGAAGCAGCAAATCAATCACTGGGGCTCTGTCCCAGGCTGCCTCACCTCCCTCCCAGCCAACATCCCCACGTGTGCCATGGGCAGAGCTGCACCTCTCCCTTCCTGGGGGATGCAGGGAATCGTGGCAGCACAAGGATTTAATTACCCAGCATATGGAGAGCTGAGGGGAGCTCAGAGCCACCACTGGGAGCAGAGGGCGGTGACGACAGCGGGGCCATCGCCTGTTGTTGTTTAAGTGGAGTTTCCCCCACCCTCCCTGCATTTTGCTCACTCAGTGAATGGCTCTGTGTAAACTCCTACAGCACGAGAGGGAATGCCGTGGGCAGTGGGGCTGGGATCTGGGAGGATCATCTGATGTTTTTGTCCATGTGGCATTTGTTTAGGTTGCAATTGGGAAAAGTGATTTCTGTTTTACTGTGGCCAAGAGAATGTGGAGACTGGCAAGGAAAAGTTGACTACTTGGGATTTTTGCCCCCCTGCTGAGTGGGATGGATTTTGGAGTGTTATTTTTAGTTGATGGTAGAGTAGGGAAAAAGTCTGGGTTGTGTTTAAATTTGTAGCATGCATTGGAAGTACCAGCAGAAGTGCTGAGGAAGGTGGTAAATTCACATTAAACACTTCCTGCCACCTTCATTTAGTGCTGGGACAATTAACAAGGGTGCTGAAGGATTGTGCTGCCCACACTAAAAGCAGAGTGTCCACCCTTGGCCAGGCTGGCCCTGAGCACAGAAAGCTGCACATCCACCACTGACCCTGGGAACAAAGGATCCTCCTGAGCCCAAACATGTTTGTGTTAATCCCGGCTGCTTCCTGGCAGGCAGGAGAGGAAACAGAGCACTGCCTCTAACAGATGTACAGTGAGGAGATTACAGGGTGCCATTAAACACCCTCTCCATCACATCCTCCCTGGCCCTGTGCAGCAGAAATGGACTGTCCCAGGCTGCCTGCCAAGCTGGGGCAGATGTAACAGGCAGCAGATTCTTAATCTCCTGTCTCCATGCCTGGTTTGGAGCTGTTTCCTACTGCCAGGACTTCCTCAGCACCTAAAGCTTGAGCTGCCTTAGCTGTACCTGCCTGTGAGGAGGAGTGGGCTGGGAGAAGGCAGAGAACTCATGGAATTCTCAGCATCCAGAAATAATGCATTCAGCTGAAGTGCTGTTAAAGCTAAAACACAAATACTCTTATCTGAGTACAGCAAGGTTTGCTAAGGAACCAAGTGCTGAAAGAGTTGACAAGGATCTTTGTTTTGGTGGACTGAGTTGCTTTTTGGCCACTATGCTTGGAGTAGGTGATTTCAGGACTGGGAAGAGCTTCTTCCCTCTTTGTGGGTTTAGGTGGTGCCTTATATTGCTGTAGCCAGTCTAGGTGCTCAGTGCTGCTCTTCCCATGGAAATAATCAAAATCAGCTATTCCACTGTGTGTTTAGGTTAATCAATATGGTAACAGGAGAGTATCAAATGAAGGGCTGATTCTAGAGTAAAAGAAAAATTGGAAATTTTGTGGAAATTGTAGCACTCAGAATTGTCATTATGTGAGATGTGGGTTGGCTTTGACTCAGTAGAAATTAAAAATGGTCACTTTTCCTGGGCAAGGGCTGTGATCTCAGCTGTGGTATCAGAGCAGTAGCTGTTGTCTGAACCATGGGCTTCCTCCCCAGTTCTGTGTGAAGGGATCCAACAATGTGCCATTGTTTTGGGTAGAATAAAGAGGAAAAAATCCCAGCAGATTCTGCTGATGACGTGTGGTGCATATTCCCAAGCCTGCCATGGAGAGGACGTGGCTCAGCCAGAGGCAGCACCAGGTGACACTCGGGACTCAGGAAACCACAGGACTGTCCCCTTCACGGGGTGCATTGGCACAGGCACAGCTGCCTGTGGGTTTGCAGCTCCTTGAGGACAGCAGAAGTTGGGAGGGATCCCAGAAAGGCGCACAGCTGCGGTGTTCCCGCTGTGCCGCGCTCACACGGGGAGCCGATACCTCCTGTCGAGCCATCCCCGGAATCCACACGGCCATACCTCTTCCCTTTCTCCTTGCCTGCACAGAAATCCCTTTTCCTGAGTGCAGGAGACAACTGTTTGGCAAATAACAGCAGCCTGGGCTCCAGGGAGAGCACAGTTTCCAATAGCCACCAGGCTGGAGGCAGGAGCAAAAGGGATGAAGGTCTAAGTGGCACCATCTGCTCCAGCAGGGCATCACTTGGGCAGTAGAGGAGGCTCCTGGAGTTAAGTAATTGGGAATAGCAGGCTCCTGGCTAGAAAATGTGCCAGCCCTCGTGGCAAAAAGCTGTTAAATCTCTGTTGCTGGCGTGTGGAAGTGTAACAGGGCTCCAAAGGCTCTTTTTAACCCTTGATGTACATAAAAAAAAAAACCAACCTCAGGCACTTTTGATCTCGGAATGGCATGTGGCCAGGTGTTGGGAATAAAGGGGAAGGTGGGTCCTCACAGAGGTATGTGAACAGCTCCAAGTCTGATCCTCCCGTGCAGCCAACAGCCAGATGTGGCCTGCCAAAAATGCACACAAAATGGTGCCTGTTTTAACAGCTTCAGCAGGAAAACACAGGCTGTGATGAATGATTCATGAGAATCAATAGAACCCGAGGCATTTACTACCCCTTAAAACCAGTGCCTGCCTGCCAAGGGGTGCATTTGCAAGGTGAGTGATCACAAAATCCTCTGCTGAGTTTTGGGATGCAGTCACAGGCTTGCTGCAGCCCTTACCCTGCTGTCTGCAAACACAGCCAGGCCCAGGAGCCTTTCATTCTCCAGATGAAAGCACGAGCAGTTGGGCATCTCCCAGTGAGCACAGATACAAACAAGGCCCCATTTTGCATCCCCCCCTCCTAGGGTGGCTTCCTTGGAAGCTTTGGCCTTCATCCTGTTTGTCTGATTCATGATCAAAAGAGTGTTGCTGCCTACGTGTGTCTTGAAGCATTTTCCGCTTTCATATCTCGCATAAAAGTCCAATTTCTTCATTAAAATAAAATGAAGGTAATGCAATCAAGTAAGATCTGTCTCTGCAGTGGTGGTATTTTGCTGATAGTGAGACCAGGGCTGGGCAAAGCTCTTTTAGGACTTTTTCTGGTGTGCAGGGGAAAAGGATGCTGCATAGCCAGATGGGTTTTCCTGCCAGGGGGAAGATTGGATCTGAGAGTCCAGCCATCCTGAAGATGAAACAGTTGGATCATAAAACATGTACTTTTTTCAAGTCTGGTCTAGATGTTTTTTAATCTTCCTCAAATTAAAGGAAAATCTCTTGTTTGACCCAAAACAAAATTGTTTTCTTTGGCCAACTGACTGAAAAAAATAATCTCTGTCCTCAGTGTTGGTCCAAGCTCCCTTCTCAGTTGTGCCTCACAGAAGTCCTGCTTTATCCAACTTCACCAGTCCTGGATTAGAGCCTTGCTGCTAAAGAATTTGCCAAGAACAAGAGAGTGCAGCCACTTCCTCTAAGTTTAGTCCAGCTATTCTGGTTAAGTTTGTAAATATTTGCTTGTACTCCATCTTGGTTTTATTGATGTTTGTCCACACTCTGTGTTTTTCAGCTCTTAAATCATTTATTTTGTGAGATTTTGCAGAACAATAAATATATATATATATATATATGTATTTGCTCAAGTGCCTGGTGAAGCTGAGGTTTTGGTGTAAATGCAGGATTTCCATCAGTGGTGGAATTAGAAACCCTTTATAAAGGTGAAGGATTTTAGTCAGGAAACAGATGAACTTGATGTCCTTTGGCACCACATTTTTACCTCTGCAGTCTCCTCTGGGTTGTGCCTGGTGGAACTGGTAGCTGTCCCATGAGTTTTAGATGATTAGGATTTATGGATTCATTTTATATCTGTTTTCTTGTGCCTTGGAAAGACCTTTGGCTCCCATTATCTGTGGTCTCCAGCAGAGGACAAACCTGCAGACCACTGTAGCATCCTGCCAGCCCCACCCTCACCTGAGAACCTGCAGCTTGATGGGGGATTTGTACAGTTCTTAAAGCTGTTAGTGCTGTGCTGGGTCTGGTTTTTAACCCTTTAATGTTTGTTCTCCTCCTCAGGAAACGTGTCGGAAGTGCCAGGGGCTGTGGAAGGAGCACATGAATCTCACCTGTGAGCAGCTGGCTGAGAAGGATGACATCAAATACAGGACATCCATGTAAGTGAAACTGCACAACCAGGGGGAAACAGGGAGTAGGATGAGCTGGGAATCACAGTCCTTGTCTCTCAGTTTCTGCTGGCTGGCACTGCCTTCCCCAGGGAGATCTGGGGATGGCAGAGCTGAGGGGTCAGACAGCTCCCAGGATGGGATTTCTGTCTGTGAAAGATACTTGGCAGCAGATCCAGTTGGCAATTTGAGAACGTGGGAAAGTTGTCACCAGCCCAGCCTGCTCCTCTGGCTGGCCCAGTGTCTGCAGGCTGGCACCTGGTCCTTCTCCGAGGTGAGAAACCCCCATTAGCATTGCTGGGGGGAGAAGGGAGGGAGGCAGAGGAGTGGATTGAGTCACAGACAGTCCTTGTTACCCTTTGAAAATCTGCAGTGGAGACCTGCACTGTTTGCTCAGCTGCTGCTTTGTGGGGAGAGGATGTGTTTTCCTCCAGAAGCTTTTGCCTGTTTCTAAGCAGTTTGTAGGAATTGTAACAAAGTGCAGTCGCATTTTGATATATACAGATGTAAATCCTGACTGTTAACCTAAAACCTTTTACAGTTTCATTTCTCTCTTATCTACAATAAATTACAAATTCCTCTGCCTTTAGGAAACAAGGGGATTTTCATCCATGGAGTTAAGTGTCTGGTGCAGCCAAGTGGGACTTGCCCACATTGCCCAATCTCTTTTTTCTCTGATTTAGAGTGTCTGGCATGAGTAGAGGTTGGAAAGCTCCACCACTGGGATTTGAATGACTGTTGCTTGCTCATCCCACAGTCCCAAATTCAGAACAAAATCTTTACAGATTTGATATGATTTTTTTTCCTCTGCTGATCCTTTCCCTGTAGGAAAGAGGGATGAGAGGGAGGAGGAATGAGCTGTCATGTCCCTAATAAGGAAAAAAAAAACAGTTTCAAAACCTTCAGCAGATTGTGTCTGTGGATAGATGAGTCTAACTGCCTCAATACAATAAAAACTTCCTTTTGAAGCCCTGCATAAGGAAAGGGAAGCCCAGCTGGATTTCAGGCTAAACTTCCTGCCTTGCTCAAAGTTTCCAAAAAAAAAATCTGCAACGCCAGCATCCTGTTGAGTGGCGGAGGGAAGAGCAGCTGCAGCTCCAAGGAAAGTCACTCTCAAGTTGGGTTTTTGTGTCTATTTTTAGCACATCTCCACATCCCTGGGTGCAGGTTGTCCTGTGTGGGAACCTTGGGTGTCTGCAAGGCTGGGAAGTTCCCACCTCACCATTCCCTGCTCCCTGGTTGTGCTGATGGAGCAGTTTGTGGGGCTGTGCTGGAGCCTGGCTCGCTGCTGTGCTCCTCAAAAATACCTCCCTGCCATCTCCCAAGCGTTTGTTAACTTTGCAGATGCACTGAAGCAGCTGGGTGGAGATGCCTGGCTAAGGATGATCCTTCCCCAGTGTCAGAAGAATTGTGCTTCCCTCCATGAAAACACGCTGGCTTTGCTCTGCTGGCATCAAATTTCACTTCTAGGTTGTGAATTAAAGTGTAACGTGATCTCCAGCGGTCAGAAAATTGGCCCTCAGGATGATAATTTATATTCTTAAGTCTTTTAATTAAATGACCGAGCCTTTCTTCATTTCTGTGCCAAAATAGTCTTGCTGTGAGCTGAGCCTGTGCTGGAGCGCGTGTCCCTGCCAGGGTGTCCTTTGGGAACAAGGTTTGAGCTTTGTCCTGGATTCCCACTTGTGCCCTGTTAGATGAAAACCCATCCCTTAGACCTAAAGCAAAATGTATGTAGGGAATCTTAGAGAAAAGAGAATGCCTTTGTGAGGAAACATGTGATTATTTTTCAGTTACTGATTTAAATTTAACAAACACTAAGTGAATCTGGAGCATAGCAGCCAGGCTTGGAAAAGAACTATATGGTCGTGGCAACCATGCAGCCAGAGCAACAGGCAAACACAAAAGCTGGAGGTGACAGCCAAATGTTTGCTTTTCCTGAACTTTATCTCCTTGGCTGTGTTTTCCTTCAGCCAGCTCAAGCATCCATTGCCCTTTGGCCCTTGAACTTGCATCTCAGATTCCTCCTAAGCCTCAGCCTGGTGCTTTGGCTCTCATGGAAACCAGGATCAGGGCTGCAGCATGCAGCCAGTGATTGACTTTTTTTCACTTATTTTGTTCTGGAGTTGTTGTGGGCTGGCTCCAAGTGGAGCTGAGCCCAGAGCTCCTTGGAACAGCGGTGAACTTGTGGATGGGATCAGAGGCGAGAGGAGGGGGTGAAAGCCTCGCTGGGGTAGTGTAACAGTAATTCTATCACAGGCTGGTGAGTGCAAACACCCCCTTGCTAATTCCCCCTGGTCTTGCAGAGAGGAGAAGATGACAGCTGCCCGGATTAGGAAATGCCACAAGTGTGGGACGGGGCTGATCAAGTCGGAGGGCTGTAACCGCATGTCGTGCCGCTGCGGCGCCCAGATGTGCTACCTGTGCCGGGCTGCCATCAACGGCTACGACCACTTCTGCCAGCACCCCCGCTCTCCTGGGGCTCCCTGCCAGGACTGTGCCAAGTGCTCCCTCTGGACAGACCCCACAGTAAGTAACAAAGGGTTTTTGTGAATGATTCTCACCCCACTTTCAATCACCGTCCGCACCGGTGTGTTGAAATGCACACATTCCACTGGGGGAAGATGGTTTTAGCCAGCACAACTTTTACCTTTCTCAAGGCAGCTAAAAAACCACACTGGGATCCTGCACCAGCACAGAGCCACATCTCACCACAGCTTGGAAAGGAGCTGGTGTTGTTTAGGGAAAATCAGCTCCTGTCAGATGAGGGCTTTGGCTGGCAGTGCTCTGAGTGCTCCTCTGTGGATGGAGCTGGTGGGGAGCAAGTGCTGGCAGCAGGCACAGTAACCAGCACTGGGATTATTGGGACCCATTCCTGCTCTTGCAGCTGAGATGGTGTTGGCATGGCTTGACATCTGGAGGCAAGGGGAGTTGTGGTTTTGGTGCCCAGATGATCTGACTGCTGGCTGTGAATCCTCACTGAGGCTGTCACAGAGATGGACCCATCAGAAAACTGCCTGTGAGCCTGGGGTTGGAGTTGGGTCCATTCTCAGGGCTGTTGTCAACAGCTGCACAGGGAGAGCTGAAGTGTGGAGTGAGCTGTGAGAGAAGCTGCAGTAATTTAATACAGCTCCTATCTGTGACAGGCTTGGGAAAACTTGCTGCAGCAAGTAAGTTTCTGTGAATAGAGGTCTTCAGTACTGTAAATCCAGGAATGTTGGAAGGAGCAGCAGTTGAATTTCCTGATTTTAATAAAGCCACAGAGCAGCATGAATGTAAACCTGCCTTCCCAGGGTTTGCCTGAACTTCCTTTTTCCTGGTGGTTCTTTGTCTTGGGTCTCTGCAGCTTTCCAGGCTGTTCCCAGCCCCCCTGTCTGCAGGGAATGTGCACAGTCCTGCCTCTGCACAGAGCCAGGGAAAAGCCACTCTAAATCTCTCCCTTCTACCTCCAGGCTCTTGGGGATCTCCCAGCAATGTCACAACCAGCATAAGCTTCCAAGTCTTCTGCTTGCCTGCTTTTATTCCCTGAATTATCCTGTCAATGTGAGCTGTTAAACTACACACAGACACCTCCTTGCAGGCACCCCTGTAGCATTTCTGACACCTGGTTCTGAGTTTCTTGGATTCCTTTTGCAGCAGGATGTGATGCAGGGCTCGCTGGCATCCGTTGTTCCTGTCAGGCTGCTGAGTGTGCTGGGGGATGGCATTTGTTCAGAGCCAGAGAAAACATGAGGCCTCTCAAAAAAGCTCGTACTGTACTTTCAAATAAATAAATAAATAAGCAGCACAAAGAGGCCACTGTCACCAGGCCCTTTCCACCCCTCTAATTAACCAATGTTGTGGCAAAGAAAAGTTTCCCACTGTCAGCACAGAGCTGGCACTGCCTGCTCTTTGATTATTTAATTATTTTTTGGATGATGGAGTGCTGGTGGGCTGGGGAGGTGAGGCTGGGTGACTGTCCTTGCTGCAGTGCAAAGAGTAACACAAAACTCAGCTGTTGGCTTGGAGCTGCAGTGGTGGTGGGTACCTGTGTGCATGGTTCTCCCTCATAAGGGGCATGGGAACACCAACCCAACCCCTCCTGGGTGATCTGTGCTCTCATAGGAGACATGGAAACAGGAGTTAGCCTGCTAGATGTGCTAAGGGAAACAGAGTTTGAGTCTTGACATGGAGATTTGAAAGAGCAAAAGACCATTGCATCAGTAGAGTTCTGTCTTTTAGCAGGGATAGTGTCCATCCAAGACATGACCTTTAAAGGATCTGGTTTGAGTCTAAATCCCTCTTATTTACAGCAGAATTCAGGTTTCTTTAAAATAGGCAACCTTTGTTCTTTTCCAAATGTTTAATGTTTTCCCAGTCTGAAACAATTCTTGTGAAAGTATAAGTAAACCTATTCATTAACTTGGGTTAAAAACAAATTAAAGACAGTCCTCTAGGAATGGCAGCATCTGTTAGTCTTTGTCTTAAATGATCTTGAGAGAGTAAAGCAGAGGCTTCAACATTTCCCATAATTAAAGGTTAGTTAAAATCTTGTCCCTAAGCTGTAATCAGGCTGGAGTCTGATTTAAAAGTATCGGTGCAATATTTGCTGGCTCTGAGACAAGCTGCAGCCGTGCTGTGGTGAGCAGCTTCCAGGGGGGGCAGGCAGCAATTGTTTAATCCCTGCATTTCTTCTGCAGCTAATTGGTGCCCTGCACCCCTGTAGGAGGTGCCAGGAGCCCTTCCCAGGCAGCTGCTTGGCCAAAATAAGTCCTGGTGTCCCCCAGTCCATGCGGGCTCTGCTCTGCAGGAGGGGCTGATGCAACATTGCCAGAGACAAAGGAAGGGAGCAGTGGGGATAGAAAGATCCAGAGGAGATGGTGGAGGGCCTTGAGGGGAAGCTCTGTGAGGAGTGGTTGAGGCTCTTTGGTTTGTTCAGCTGGAGGAGACTGAGGGGACACTCATGGTGGGCTGCAGCTCCTCCTGAGGGGCAGCACTTGGGCAGGGACAGGACCCAAGGGAACGGCTGGAGCTGTGTCAGGGGGGTTTGGGTTGGACACCAGGAGAGGATTCTTCCCTCAGAGGGTGCTGGGGCACTGAAGAGGCTCCCCAGGGAATTGATGATCCTTGTGGATCCCTCCCAGCTCAGGACACTTCATGGTTCTACAGGTTGGCTCTGGGTTGCAGGGGCTGTGTTTGCCCTGATTTCTGAATATCTCTAGCAAACCCAAGGCTGCTTATATGCATTTCATCCACTTTTTGCAAATCCTGGGATGCAATGTGATTAATGCATTCTGGCTGTTTTGGTAAACCAGGTTCTGCTCTCAAATGTATTGTTCTGAATTTAATACTCATCTTTGGGCTATCAGTAATATTGCACAGAGGCTTTTTTTTTGGCTTTAAAGTTTTAAAATGTTTTCAGTAAACTCTTAAAACCCTCCCAAAGGCCCATCGTTAAAGTTCAAAGCAGAAGACTAATCATCATGAGGTGTTTGCAATTATCCCTCCTTCTGGTGTTGTAAAAAGATGATGTTGAGAGAAGACTCTGTAAAACTTCAAATGCATCGAGGAAATGCATGAAGTGCACAGTGGATTTGGATGTGGGGAGGGGAGCAGCTCCCCTAAATTTAGGATGTGGGGTTTGTGGTGGGTTTGGGGTTTTTTTCTACTGCTATAAAACGCCTCAATCATAAGCATATGGTGAATGCAGGCAATTCACAGAGAGCCATGGATCTGGAATGCCTGTTGCTAAAATAACTCTGCATTTCTCCAAGGCGCTGGGTCCCCGTGGCGGCCCCCCTTTTCCTGCAGCACTGCGGATGCCCTGTTCCAGTTACAACACTGCTTTTATCCCTGCTTCCTGCTGCATGGAGCAGCACACCACAGACAGCCCGTGCCTGCTCTTGCTCAGGCTCTCCACAGCTGATCTGGGAATGATTTGAAACAAAACCCCTCAGTCCTTTGGAAGCCTCCGTCGTGAAAAATCATTTCAAGTTTATTAGGAACGGCTGCGGCCACACGTACGTGGAAAAAAGAAAGCAGTAAAGAGGCAGAAAGGGGGAGGCAGCGGTGCTGAAGCACTTTCTGAACAGGGGAGGGGTTGCAGAGCCCAGAAATAGGCACCAGGACTCTTGTTTTCCCTCTTTTCAGGAGGCGGCAGCCGCTTCCCGGTGACACTTAATAATTAAAGATAACGAGAAGCGCAGGAGATAAAAACAGAGCTTTCAAAAGCTCCCTGGATGGCACTTTTGTTCTGGGCAGAGGAGGTTTTATTTGGGGGGAGGTTGTCTCTGTGTGACTTGCTGAGCTTTTATCTCCTTTGCTGCTGTATTTTCTCATTCCCAAGGGCAGTTTGTTTCTCCACAGCTCTTTTGCTGGTGGCAGGGCCCTGTGTGGGTGCTGGATGAGGCTCCTCTGCAGCAGCATTGTTGTACCAGGCCTCCCTGCCATGAAAAGGTGCCTCTCTTAGCAACCCAGCCCTGCTCCTCGGCTAATCCATCCACAGAGCCAGCCATCCGTGCTGCTGTGATTGGCTCCGTGCTTGCTGCATTCCCTGCATTCAATGGCAGAGGGCTGAAAGGAAAAGCTCCCTCCACTCCAGAGCCTTTCCCAGGTGGGGGATGGCAAGGGCAGGCTCCCACACTGGCCAGGGATGAGCATTTTGTTTTCTTTGGCTACAGGATGGGCTGCACAGAGCATCTCACTGATGGGGCTGGGCAAAGCTTGGTCCTGTTTGTCACTTGAAAACACAGCTGCTGCTAATGGCCACGTCTGCTTTCTGCAGATAAAAAGGATGAATGCATCTCAGAGATCCTTTGCATTTTCCTCTTGGCCACCTCCCTTCTCCCATGATGCAGCACAGTGTGGGGAAGGGCCACGTTGTAGCATTGCCCTGCATTTCCTCTCCAGCAGAAAAGCCAAGTTGCATCTTTGCTCAAAAAACTGCCCAGTTCTGAGACCCCCCCCAGGGTTGGGAGGTTGCTTTTATTTTTTTCTTTTTTTTTGCTTTTTTTTTTTTGTCTTGCTGTAGGCAAGGCAGCTGACAGGAAGATGACTGTTAACTTGACAAGATAAATGCCTTCAATCCACACAGCCTGTGAACAGGCCATTAAAATTATAATCTAATCCTTTATTAAGGGACTTGAACCCGCTCAGGGAAACGGACACAAGAAGCTTTTGAAATCCTTCTGCAGCCTCCACCCCATGTGATGTTAAAAGGTTTCTCACCACAAAACCAGCCATAAGTGTGCTAATGAAATCTTAATTTTCGGTGTGGGTGCTTTACCCCTCGATGAATCTGTCATCTTTCTAATTACTGTGGTAATAAAAACCAGCCTTTGCTTCCAAAGAATTAGAAGTGTTTTGCAAGATTTACTAAAATAGCACCAGGACTTGTTTGTTGGGTTTTTTTTTAATTCTGACCTAATACACAATATGTATTAGGCAGAACTTGTGGCATCAGCTTTCTTTCAGAACATCCTAAAATTATCTTGTTGTTTACATATCATCAATTATTTTGTTCCATCTGGGATGTGGATCTTTCCTAAATACTGCAGGTATTGAACAGTGCTGTGCATTCATCACTTGCCAAATTTAATGTCAGCCTCTTAAGCAGGAAGATTCTTGTTGTGCAGTGTACTTTTTTGGTTTTTTTATATTAATGGATACCAATCTTTCAGGAATACTGGTGCAAAAAAAAATTCTAAGTCTTGGTATGTGGGATTAAGTGTAAGCACTTCTTAACCTTCCAATGGGAAAATACTTTTATCAGCAGAGAAGCAACAGGGCTGATAAGTTCTGTTCTTGGAGATGTGGTTTATTGTGGCTCTGCTGTGATTTGTGGTTTCAGAACTAGTCAGGAACTCCTCATCCTGATCCAGGTCTGTTCCTGGCAGGTTTTCACATCCAGGATGTGCTGTGAGCTCTGCCCCTCTTGGAGCCCCCGAGGGGATGGGGCTGAGTGGGGGTCAGTGGCTGCTGCACTTTGTGGAGATGTGTTTTATGTTGTCCTGGGGAGCTGCAGGGGTCACTTTGGAGGTGACAGATGGGGTTTGCTGTTCCCTGTTTCCCCTGGTGCTCTGGGAGCTGCAGTAATCAAATCCAGCATCACCTTGGGTGAGTGCAGCTGGCTCCAGCCCCGGGGCAGATGGATGTGTCCAGCCCCATCAGAGGGAGGTCAGCTGCAGTTTAAACTGGGAGCTGGAGCAGCCCTGGCTGCAGAAGGGTCTGGTGAAGTTCTCTTTGATGTGTAGAATGTGCAATTCTGTGCAGGGCTGACTAGAGCTGCATTGGGGTGGTGACAGGAAGGGGAAGCACCACTTCACAGGATTAATCTGAGATTTTTGTTGGAAAGGACTTTAAAGCTCATCTTGTTTCACCTCCTGCCACAGACAGGGACACTTCCACTATCCCAGGTTGCTCCAAAGCCCTGTCCAACCTGGCCTAGAACACTTCAGGGATTCAGGGGCAGCCACAGCTCCTCTGGGAATCTGTGCCAGGTCCTCCCCACCCTCACAGGGAAGAATTTTCTTTGTAATCACAGAATTAACAAAATGCTTTTACTTTAGTCTAAGTTAAAGGGCACATTCCTAGGCTTTAAGGTGAGGTTTATTCTCTGTGTGAGGAAAGGAAATACTGAGTGATCTTGCTCAGCTGAGCTTAAAATATATTTCTTGTCACATAAACCTTCAGGTGCATCTTCTCCAGTATGTGGCAACAAAATGGGAGTGGTGGCTGTGTCTGTTTTCAACAGCATTGCAAAATACAGTCTGAGCAGGAAAAAGGAAAACAAAATGAAGTCTTAAAGCTTGAAACCAAGCTTTGAGAGCACTGCTGGGGCAGCAAAAGAGCAGGGGATGTTTGGTTGCCTGTGGAGCATGCCCAGGTGGTTTTCCAGCTGGGAAAACTGATACTTGGGGGGTAGTTAGGCATTCCACAGGGGCTCAGAAGAGCCATTCTTCAGCAGCTTTTATGGAGATAGATAGGCTGAAATTAACAGCCCATGCAAGCAGCCTGCTTGGGAAAGAAAAAAAAACAACCCATGTCCTGGAAAGTCTTAATTTTAACCATTGACTCACAGAATAATAAAAGGGAGGGAAGTATTGAATTTGGGCTTTCTGCACGTTAAGATAACTTCAGTCTCCCAGGGAAACCTTATCTGGTGGTGGAGGAGGGGACTTCTCCATAAGCTTCCCAGGCTGTACATGGGCAGGACTGTCAGCTGGGGACTGGGAAGCTTAAAATCATTTCAGTGTAGCTGCATGCACGAAGCAAATTTTGGATTTAGTTCCAGAGCACTCTTCAAAATAAAGGATATTTTTCACATTAAGAGTGTTCAGGAAGAAATGTATGTGTTCAGGCAGTACTGAAATTAGGGTGACTAAAACAAGTAGAGTCTTGTGCTTTGTGGAGTTGGGGCTTAGGGTTCTGTCCTGGAGGTTTGGCTGCTCTCCCTGAAATCTCCAGGTTTGGTTTCATCCCCACAGACATGCAGAAACTCACCTGAGGCTTCATTGCATTGTTGGATCTCCCTGATGCTCCTTTGAGTTAAGAGAACTGAAGGTGATGAGAGGCAGAAGGACAGTTTCAGTTTCTGGCTTGTCCTTGTGTTCTCAGTGAGCAGCAGCCCTGAATATTCTTGCTATAACCTCTAGACAGACATTAAAGAAACATATTTCGATTTATGCCCTTCTCAGAGTTACAGATAACATCTAAATGGCACCATTTAGCTACTAGAGCCAGGATTTAAGTTGTGTTAATTCCAGCTGTTGGGCCAAAAACTCTACAAGTGCTAGGATAATGTAAATATTTAATAGACTATTGCCATTAAAAAGATTAACAGCTCTTCAGAGGGGTGGAGCTGGATTGCAGTTCTCTGGTTTCCATCAAGTCAATGAATTTTAGTGCTGATCTCCCTGGAAAGCTGATCCAAGCATCTTGGTCATACTGCACAGAGTGCAGGTTATTTGTGCTGCTGCAGTTCCCCCATCACAGCTTTGCTTTTGGGTAAATCTAGGCCAGCCTCACAGGAGGATAATTCAGCCAAATTAGTCTTTTCTGGTTTTTTTTCCCCATGAAAATGTGCTGAAAAGAAAAGAAGCATTGAGAGAACAGAAAGCTGCTGCAGCAGGAATTATCCCACTGATTCTTGGTATTCCTTGGTTTCTAGGAAGATGATGAGAAGATAATTCATGAGATTCAGAAGGAGGCTGAAGAGGAGCAAAGGAAGAAGAATGGGGGTAAGTCACTGCCAGGATCAGACTGGAGGATGGATGATGGGACAGCACAGAGTTCCCACCTACTGATGGTCTCTGGACCTTCACTGGGTTCTGTTCCTCCTGGAACTGGTCTGTTTTTAAAGTGCTTTGCTGGGGTTGTGAGCAAGCACATGTGGTGCTGTGGGTGTCTCTGCTTGGCAAAGTAGCAGAGGGGCAGCAGCACCTCTGAGCTGTGTCTGGGGGGCACAGGGCTGCCCCACATCCCACAGAAGGAAATGTTCCCCTTTGTGGGGGGGTGATGGTGAAAGGAGCCAGGCTGGGGAGCTCATGGAGCAAGGAGCCAGCAGTGGGATGTGGGATGTGCTTGGAATGGGGGGTGGCAGCAAAGATCACAAACTGAGCTCAGGGCTCTGTGCTCTCCCCCGTGCAGAGAACAGCTTCAAGCGCATCGGCCCTCCCGTGGAGAAGCCCGTGGAGAAAATGCAGAGGATGGAAGTGATCCCCAGGCCGGTGCCCCAGAACTTCCAGCAGCCGCGGATGGCGCCGTACCCGTTCGTGCACCCCCCGTTCCCCCTGCCCCCCGTGCGGCCCATGTACAACAACCTCCCCCTGAACATCGGGCCCATCCCCGCTCCCTACGTGCCCCCCCTGCCCAACATGAGGGTGAACTTTGACTTCCCCCAGATCAACGTGCAGCTGGAGCACAACCTGCCTATGCACTTTGGGCCTCAGCCCCGGCACCGCTTCTGACCTGCCCCCCCCAGAGTCACCACAGGGCAAAGCCACCCCACAATGTCACCCCCTCCCCGCTCCAGCCCCTCTGGGGTTTAGCCAGCAGCCAGGGGACTCCATGTCCCTGCACTGCACCCTCCCTAGGGCTTCTCCAAACCTTTGCAATCCAACATTTCAACCTGTGCTCTAACAGGGTTTGGTGCTACGTTTCCCAGGGCTGGAGATCCCCCCTCAGCTGGGCATCCAGATGTTTTGTTTTGACAAAGCCTGTTCAGGCAGCTGTTGGGAGGAAAACTGAGACTTTGTGGAACACAGGGAGCCAGCAGTTCCTTGGGGAATTTCCAAAAGTCCTGTCTTCCTGCTGGCCAGAGCAGCAAAGTGAGTCTTGGGGGAAGGGAGGAGACACTTGGCATCTGAGTAAGACCTTGAGGAGTGAGGGAACAGGAGGCAGCTGCCCCAGCCTCCTGCCTGTGGTGAGGCTCAGGGCTGGGGTTCCTGTGTTCTCCAGCATCTCTGCATCCTGCTGGCACCTCCCAGCAGAAATAAATCACTCAAAAGCAAGTCAGTTTAGCATTTTTAGTGTTCCTCATTCTCCAAGCAGAGCGAGGGGCTGCAGCAGCCATCCCATTGCTGAGGTGTTGGTAGGAAGTCCAGACCCATGTTCTGTTTGGGGCTGTTAGGAAGTGGCAGGAGATTTGGGCACCTGGACTGAACTTTGTGCCCTTTGAAGGGCTCAGTTTTTCCCCCCAAAGGTGTGTGCCCCTCAATTTCTGAACTGTGGCCTTTGCTTTGCCATTCTCATCTGGTGTCCCAAACCTCCCCCAGCTTCTGGCAGCAGTGCTCAGGCAGCTGCTGGAACCACCTGGAGCCAAAGCTGTGCCCTTTATTGCAAAAACTGCCTGGGAAACACCCAGATAGACGTGTAGGCAGTGATGTGTCCTGTGGTAGGAAAATTGGGAATGTTCCCCAAAGCTGCAGCAAGTCCCTGTACCCAAACCCTCACAACCCAATGGGCAGCTGGAGCCTGGTGCTGCAGGAAGTTGGCTGCTTCCACAGCACCAAATAACTCATGAAAATGTGTGTGTCAGCTTAACTGGCTTTGGAAAAGCGTGTTAAAAGTTAAACCTGAGTATTGCTAGGCTTAGAAAGTGAGGGAAAAGCAAAACTTCCTTGTGAGAAGTGGGGGGTGCAGTGCTGGGCTGTGGGAGGAGGGTGGCACAAAGCCCTTTCTCCACAGCCCTTGGCTGTGCTGTCTGGTACAGGCCCCATCTAGAAAAGAAAATGGTTGGAGTGGAAAAAAAACCTTCTTCCTAGGAATGTTGGGCTGGCTTTTAGCAGCCCAGTTGTGCTGTTGTTCTCCAAATGTTTTGTTCTGGCCTTCATGCTGTTCTGTCCTGCTGGGAACTCTCTGGGTGCATTTACCCTCTTGTCATTCCCCCCTGTATTTCAGCATCCAGGTGTTTTGTGAGTTTATTTGTTTTTTCAGGTAAAATTCCCTGTCTCCACCTCACAGCTTCTGCCAAAGCCCCACGTGCAGCACCCTGGGACCCCGGATCCCCCTCGGGTGCGCGGGGAGCACTGGGCACGGGGGGTCAGAGGGATGCTCCTGCACAGGGGCCTGGGACAGCAGCTGGGGACTGTCCTCCCCAGGACAGAGGGACTTCCCTGCCTTTTGGAGCTGAGTGTTTTTCCCCTTGCCTGTGGGTCAGACATTCCCTGTGGAGCGCTCCTCTGTGCCGTGGCCTCTCTGGCATTAATAACCAACTGCTGTTCCCTTGCTGCTGGAATTTTCTATTTTGAATGAGTTTATTCCTGGCAGCAGTCTGGGGGCTGCAGGAGCTTTATCACTTGCTGCTCGACTGGGCTTTGACCAGGTTTAAATCCTGCCTTGCATGAGTGGTTCCTGCAGCAGCCAGGAGCAGGAATCCTGTTGGATTTGGGCAGGGAGAGCTTTGTCATAGCAGGTGCTGAGAAAACAGATCCAGGTCAGAAGCAGCAGTGGTGGCTTCCCTTATGGAAAGGAAATCCTGTTTGTTTAATAGCTGAGGTTTTCTGGGCTCAAAGGCTGGTTTTGATGAGCCCTTTCAAGCTCTCCAAGGCATTTTCCGTTCCTGGTGGGTGCAGGAAGGATCAGGCAATGGAGGGAAGGCACAGCTCAGCTACTGAGCCAGTGGCCCAAACTATGAAAGAAATAGGATGGTCATCCAGCAAAAAATGGTGGTCCAGTCCCATCTTTTGGTGCATGTCCAGGGATGTGTGGGCATGGAGAGCAGAGCCTTGGCAGAGGGAAGTGGGAATGTGGAGCAGAGGGGCTGGGGAAGTGGCAGGGGAGGTTGGTGGCTGTGATCCATCAGGGTCACTGCTGCCCTGGCACAGCTGCCCTGCTCCTGGAGGACACAGAGGGAAGAGAGGGTTCCCTGTATCCCCTGCCAAAGCCAAGGGCTTACTTGTGTCTGAGAGGATAAATCAGTGCCTGGTCTGTGATGTGCAGGTACACCATGCCCAGCACTGCACCTCTCCCTGAGGAAACACCCATGGCACCAAAAACTTGCAACCCAAGCATGTGGCTGCTTCCCCTCTCAAGATCTCAAGTTGTTTCTGAATCTGTGTCAATTTATTAAAAAAAAAAAAAAGAGAAAAAGCCCAAAACTTACTGAGCCACCCAATCCAGCCTTGACCTGGTCTCTAACTCCAGCATCCCACTTTCCCTCCTGCCCCACAGTCTTTGGAACCACTTGTTTAAAGGTTTTGAAGGCAATGAAGAGGTTGCTGTGCCCAGGCTGATCCCATAACAGGTACTTCTTACAGCTAATTGCAGTGTCCCATTTACTTGCCTTAAAGGTGGAGAGAGAATCTTAGTATTTGCACTTAGCAAAATGTTGTATTAAAAGAAAAATGAAAGACCTGTAAAGATGTGCATGTTCTGCAACTTTGTATAACAATAGCTGGAAAAAAATAGGTGGTTTATTAAAAAAAAAAGGATAAAAAAACAAAAAATATTTTTCTTTACCTTCTGGTAGTAAACAGTTCTAATATTCTGTGTGTAAAAAGTTCCTGTATTATATTGTAATTTGAATTTTTGTAAATACATTTGTGCACTCTGGCTTTCACCTGTGTGCTTTTCTTACAGCCATGACCTTGTCCTCCCATCCTGCCTGTGCCAGCCTGGAGCTGGGACAGTGCCAGGGAGTGGGGCCAGATCCCAGCCTGTGCCAGTGGAAACTCCCCAGGTTTCAAGGCAAAAACCCATTTGACCCTCCTGGAACAGCTTAACCTGTTCCATGTGCTCCAGGGGAAGAAAATGGGATAGAAAATGGTTTCCAGTCACTCCTTCAAATGGAAACCAGGATGGGGGGAGAGGCTGAGGGGATTTCCCCTCTTGCTGGAGTGATGGTGAATGATGGTAAATGCAGAATCCAGCCTGGAGGGGGAAAAAGGAAATGTGTGCTGGCAGCTGGGGAGAGGGGAAGGGGGAGAGTCCTTCCTGCAGCTCCAGAGCCCCTGCCCTGGGTGGGCACCCCTGGCAGAGCTGCCTGCTGCCCTGACTGGGTGTCACAGTGTGGTGTCACAGCCAGGTTTGCACACACAGATGTCACAGTGAGCTGCTCAGCATTTCCTGCACTGCCCTGATTTCTCCCTGTTTATATCAGGACTGCACATCCTTCCTTCCTTCCTTTGGGGCTCATCTGATGGTGCAGGTCCCTCTAGGCAGTGCCATCCCCCTGTCCCCGTGGGATGGGTGCCTGGGGGGAGCTGGGCAGCCACCCCCCATCCCAAACTTTGCTTTTTCCAACCAGCTTTACATTTCCCAAGGCAAACAGGAGCTCTCAGTGCCCAGCCAGGCTGTGGTGGTGGCAGGCAGGGAAGCTCTGGCTGCTCTTGGTGCAGGTGCTGGGGGTGCTGGGCTGATTTCAGCTGTCTGGGGTGGGCTGGGGGCACATCCTGGCTGCTTTGGCAGGACCTGGGTTGGGCTGGGAGTCCCTTCCCTCTTCAGTCCTTCACTTTGCCCTTTTCCACATCCCCAAGTAAAGGAGGCTGATTGCTGACCCCCAACCACCCACACACCCAAATCCCTGTCCCAGGACTCTTCCCTCCCATCTGGGCCATGCTATGGAGGTGAAACACCTGAACCAGGAGGAGAAGCTCTGTGGAGGCACAGCTTTGCTCCTGGCTGTGAGGGCAGCAGAGCTGTTTGCACATGAGGTGCTCCTCACCCATCCATGGGTCACCCATCCCCAGATTCCCTGGGCTCAGTGATTCCAGGCTGCTCTGGGCACCTCCAGAGCTGACCCAGCCTCCAGCTGCCTTTGGCTCTGCACCCCTTTGGAGCCTCTTCATCACCACTCCCTTCCCACCATCTCCTCAGCTCTCTAGAACCAGAACACCTTTTGTCACACAAAGGCTCCACCACCCCAAATCTCCCCACTCAGGCTCTTGCTTCATTAAGAGCTGCTGAAGCCCCAACAGACCACACGCCAGCTTGAATCCGAATGCAGGTTTTATTTTTTAATTCATCTTTCTCCATTTGAAGCTATTTTTCTTTTTTAAGTTATACAAATGGCACTTACAAAAAAAATAATAATAATAAAAAAAACCAAAACAAACCCAAAACTTAAATTTTTCAGAGTGAGATGTTTTCAGAGAGTCACGACACCCGATAAGAGGAAACAGGAGAGATGTTTGACCTAGAGTCACACGGGAGAAGCCAGAGCAGGAATTACTGTGACAGGGACGGGGAGGAGGTGACACGGGGAGGGGGTGAAGGCCAGCCAGAGTGTGTGTCAAGTCACAGGGTCACACAGGGCTGCGAGACACTCGGTCCTTGGAGGGCAGCGCGGGGGCGCGGGCAGCCCCTGGTGTGAGCGCAGAGCCGAGGTAGAGCCAGCCAGGATCCCCTGCGCCCGCCAGGGACCCCAGCCCAGAGCTGTCCCCTGCCTGGGGCCAGCTGCTCGCTCTCCCAGCTGAATTTAGCACCGAGCTCCTGCGGAGGGGACTCCCTCCTCATGGCTTTAAGGCTGACGAGCCCCTGCCTGGCTCCGGCAGTGGGGACCGGCCCTGGTTTGGCACGGCAGCGATGCCGAGAGCACCCTTGGCGTGGGGTGGCACCAACACTGCCCCTCTGCAGAGGGGGCCCACGCGGGAAAAGGCTCCTTGGTGTGTTTGTAGGGAGCAGATACCGGCCCTGGGAAGGCCCCAAAGGATAAAGTGCCTTTCAACACCCTAAGGAACACGCAGCATCACCCGTTACAGACAGCGTTAAAACTCTAATGCAGACCTAGTACAGACAACAGCTGGTCACACAGTGCCATGGAGAGCATATATAAATAGAGACTAACAAAAATACTGTTTTGGTCTTTTTTTTTCTTTTTTTCCTTTTCCAGTAGGGTTGCAATTCATGAGAGCCCAGCCCAGGTGCCCTGGGGGTGGTGGGAGCAGGAGCTGCCCCCTCGGGGTGCCCGTGGGAGCGGGCGCTTCCTAATTCAGCATTAGGTGTTCAGTGATTCGCTTCACTGTTCCAGTATTTTACGAGAGAGAAAAAAACAACATCAAAGGTACTGAGCAAATATCACTGTGCAAAGTTTGCTAAGGAACTTTTCTATTCTGTAAACCAAAATCTGCAGTTTATGCTTCCAGCCATGCCCCAGGGAGATCCCGTCGGCCAGCCCGGCTCCTGCCGGGACCGAAGCCCACGGGAGATGGGCTGGATGGAGCCCCCACCCTGGCACGGGAGATGGGCTGGGTGGAGCCCCCACCCTGGCACGGGAGATGGGCTGGGTGGAGCCCCCACCCTGGCACGGGAGGTGGGCTGGGTGGAGCCCCCACCCTGGCACGGGCTGGCTCGGTGTCCCCCCACGCCCTCCCCTCCAGGCACAGCAGCAGGACCAGCCTGGGGGCAGGCTGGACTCACCATCAGGGTCTGGGATGCTCCTCCAGAGCCAAAAGCACAAGGAGGGGTGGAGGGACAGGAGGAGCATGGGGCTCCATGAGATGAAAGGCTGAGGCTTTCCAGACAGGATCACCCTAAAGAATCATTTCCAGGTGTTTGGGGAGGGGCAGCTTGCTGGCCCTTCCACAGGGAAGTGCTGGCACACACCAGCCCCATCCCCAGGGATGCTGTGATATGTAAGGTCACCTCTTACAGCTCAGCTGGGGATGAACCTGCCCCACAGTCCAGAGGGGAGAGAAGCTGCTGGGACCAGCCAGCTGAGCCAGCTGAGCCCAGCACCATCACTGCACCCCTGACTGGAGCAGGGCAGGATGGATGGATGCTCCAGGGGACACTGGCAGCACAGTCTGAGCTGTGCCAGTGCTGATATGGCAGAAGCGAGCCCAGAGGTGATCTTATTCCCTTTTTTTAGTTGGGGAGAGGAAAATAAACTACCTAAGGTGATGCTCAGGGCCAGGAGGGGATACAGCCATTTCCAAGCCCAGCAAACCTGGAGGGAGGCAGGGATGGGGGGATAGAGACAGACCCCTCTACAAAGCTATAGGCAGGCAGCCCCACCATGTTCCAGTTCTTACAGGGATTTACGGAGACCCACCTCCCACACAACGCACCAACTCTATGGCAGGAGGGAAGGGCAAGCCAGTCTGAAAATCCTGTTACAGAGAGGAGAAACAGAACCCAAAGGAAGAGAGGACAGGAAGGGAAAGAAAAGTTGGCAACGGGAGGTACCCTAAAGTGCATTAATATTCCCAGAGGGTGGAGGCGTCGATGGTGTCGGCCGATGCCTTGAGCACCCCGGCGTGGTCGCCCTTCAGGTATTTGCCATTGATCTTGATGGCCACTTTGTTATAGTCGCAGAACTCAAAAAAGAAGTCCACGGGGGTGTCGCTGCTGCTGGTGACGGACGACTCGTTCCCCACCATCCAGTACTTCCCAGTGGTATCTGCAGGACAGGGACACAGTGGCCTCATGAGCCACCACGGGGACCCCAAAAACCACCACCCCCAGCCCAGAGCTCCCCTGGGGACTCACCCTTGATGTTGTAGGCGCCGTCATTGAACTCCAGCTGGAAGACGTCGTAGGAGGAGCGGTTGGAGTCCAGGGTGCCGGTGACCTTGCGGCAGCCGATGAAGCCGTGCTCGCCGCGCAGGACGATGATGGGCCTGTTGATCAGCTTCATCACGAAATGCTCCGTCTCTCCTGCGCCGAGGGGACAGGGGCTGTGAGAGCAGCCAGGGGGGCACAGAGCCAGACCCCAAAGCTGGCAGGCAGTGGGGAGGAGCAGGGGCTGTGCCCCTCACCCATTTCTCACCCACCCCATGTGTCCCTCCCTCTCAAACAATCACTTAGTGAATTTATCACTTGGAAGAAGAGCCTGGCTCTGGGGGGACTTTTTTCATCCCCTGCTGCCCCAGTGTGGGGTCCCCAAGGGTCCCTTACCCGCTGTCTCCATGGAGGCTGCCAGCTGCCCGTTCTTCTTTGCTGTCACGTATTTGCCATTGGCAGCTTTCAGGGTGATGCGTTTGTCGCACCACTCGATGTCGAAGTAGCAGCTCGCGTTCCTGGGGGGCAGAGAGGAGAGTCAGGGGGGTGTGATGGAGGGGCACCCTGGCACTGCCACCCTGCTGGCCTGGAAAGGGCCATGGCTGGATCAGCAGAGCCTGGTTCGATCTGTTTTTGCAGGATGAACTGTGCTGTGGTGGCTATCCCGCTGGGAAGCGCTCGCCCCGCGGGCAGGAGGCAGGCAGGCAGCCAAAGGCACTTTTGGGGTTTCCGCCTGGCTCTCAGGGTTGAATTGCAGGGCAGAGCATTTCCACAGCCCCGGCCGGGAAGGATTATGTGCCCCCAGGGACCTGCAGAGCATCGTGGGTGGCAAGCCCCAACCCATCCCTGGTTTTCCCAAAATGCACTGCCTCTGCTGGGAAGCGTTTGGGATGAGCTGGAAAATCCCCCTAGAATTCCCCTGGGAGATGCAGAGGCTGCTCTGAAGCCCAGACACTGCCCTGAGGTGCCGGGGACTCACTTTGTGGAGGCCGTGGACTGGATGCCCCCGTTGGAGGTGAGGGTCCAGTACTTCCCGGTGTAGGTGCGGAAGGCGCATTTCTTGGTGTCCTTGTTGATCTCCAGCTGGTAGGTCTCCTGGTCACCCTCCTCATCCTGGTTGGCTGAAAGGTCCATCCCTGCAGACCAGAGACAGATGGAGATGGAGGGGTGGGACCACAACCCACCTCCAGCAGGTCCAGGTGCAGGGCAGCCCAGGAAACCCAGCTGAGAGGGGCTGCTGCTTTGGTGGCTCCCAAATCCCTCACACAAATCTTCCCTCCAGCATTTGGAGTTCAAATCCAGGTTTTCATTTTGTTACTTGGTGTTAAGGTCCTAAACAAGGGATGGACAGTGTGAGCTTCCACTCCTGACTCAGCAGCTCCATCACAATGAAGCAAAGACCAACACAGATATTTTATAAGGAAAAGGGCTGCAGTTTTTCCCAAAGGTGACAGCCAGGTTACTCAGCCCATTAGCAGAGGCCACTGCAGCACCCATGAATCCCAGCTCATGGCATGTTTAAGGACCATGACAATGTTTTTCATCCACAGTTGTCACATCCCACTGGGTCAGTGAGGTGTGCAGGGACAGGAGGCTCAGGAGAGCCCCAGGGCAGCCAAACCTTTCCCTGACTCTCCAAAATCATCAGGACCAGCCTGTCCCCCAGCTCTGCCATCCCTGCACACAAGGGGCCAGAAACATTTCCATGCAGAGATGGATGCAGCTGGTCCTGGGGCCACCAGCCACAGCCCTGGGCCACTGCCAGCCACGTGTGCATCCACCTCAGGCCTGAGCCTGAGCAAACCTGCTTAGTCAGGGCTAGTGGGGCCAAAACTGCTCCAGAGCTCTCCAGCTTGGTGGATTTCAGCCCAAAAACACTTTGGGGATGCGAGCCACAAGCTGTAGCCAAAGGCAATGGCCAAGCTCTGTGCTGGGTTTGGGGAGGGAGCTGAGGTGCAGAGCTGAGTGAAATGGGAGTTCAGTGGAACTGGATGGATTTTCCAGCCAGGCACACCTGCATCCCTCCCTGCTGCAAAGGCTCCAAGTCCACATTCTGTCCTTTCAATGAAGACATGGAGATGCTGGAGCACGTCCAGAGAAGGGAAACGGTGCTGGGGAAGGGTCTGGAGCACAAGTCTGATGAGGAGCAGCTGAGGGAGGTGGGGGCTGGCCAGGTGTTCAGCCCCTCACACCTCCACCAACAGTTTCTGGGCTGTTGGGATTTTGAGTAGTGCTGTACACAGTCACTGCAAGGGCTTCAGGGACTGCAGCCTTGGTGGCCCTGCAGCTCTGGGGAGGCACCAGGATGTCCCAGCAGCTGCACCCAGCTGTCCTGCAGACACAGCTCCCTGGGGCTCCACATCACCCAGCCCTGTCTCCAGCCAGGCCCAGGAGCAGCCTCTGCTTTGCACATCCATCACCCACCTTTCCCAAAGGGGTCAGCCTTTGTTCCCAAAGGGATCAGGCTTTGAAGGCTTCACTTTGTTGGCCATAATCTTATCCCCCACATCCCAACTGGACTATGGCTTCCACCAGTTCACAGCATTCCCCCTCCAGCACCTTCTGCAGCTCCCATCCCTGGAAGTGTTCAGGGTCAGGTTGGTTGGGGTTTGGAACAACCCAGTCTGGTGGAAGGTGTCCCTGGCCATGATCCCTCCAAACCCAACCGTTCTGTGATCCCATGGCTCTCCTGATGGACACACAGCCACCCTGGTGCTGCCCTCCCCGGGGTTTTTGGGGCAGTGGGTGCTGATGGCCACCAGCCCAGCCCAGCCCCACTGGCCACGTCCTCGGCTCTCAGTCGCCGCCTCCCAGCACTGCCGGAGGCTGAGCTGGTGGTTGTGGGAACATTTGGTTTTGATTTTGTATCCTGGCGTCAGGCAGCTCCAGCCCCAACCCAGAGCTGTAAAACTGAGAGAGGGGCTCTGCAGGGGCTCAGGGAGAGGCTGAGCTGTGGGGAGGTGACCCTGGGGGACACAGCCCATCCCTCAAGGCTGGCAGCACCCCTGGGACCCCCAAAATTGTGAGAGCTGTGGGTCCCTGTGGTTTGTGGGGGAGGAGGGGGAGTGGTGCTTCCACTCACTGACTTTTCTGGGAAGAACTCGGTGACCTGCAGGGACCAGGCTGGGCAGAGCCAGGGGGATGCTGTGTGCCACAGGATGGGCTGGAGACAGCACAGGGAGTGCCAGGGGGATGCTGTGTGCCACAGGACGGGCTGGAGACAGGACAGGGAGTGCCAGGAGCCTCCAAACGCTGCTCCCTCCCCAGAGCACACCCAGCCTCGCCCACCTCCCTGCCAGCCCTTTTTCCACACTCGCCTTGCACGGAGCTTTGGCTTTCCTGAGCCGGCAGCAGGAGGGTCTCCCACGCCCCCTCCCCAAAAGCAGCGTGGGGTTGGGTTACAGCGACTCAGCACAAAGGAATGTGGCTGGGGCTGGGGCAGGAGGAGGCTTCAAAGGGCTGAACTGCGCTGGAGAGGGAGGTTGGGGGCTTAGAGCTGGGCGGGATGGGGGAAACTGGGGAAGCACAGGCTGCAGGACCATGGTGGGTCCCTCAGAGATGTCCCCGTGTCCCCGCAGGGGAGGACAGGCTGTCCCCACAGCCACCCCCTGCTGTGGCAGGACCCGGCCGCTCCCACTGCAATCACGGATTAATTAACGCTCTTGGTAATTTTACAGTCTGGAGCTGGCTCTGCTCCTCCTGACCTTGACGAAGCTTCTGCTAATTACAGCTGGAGGCAGGAGGGGGCCGAGAGAACAGCAGCTCTTTGGGAGGGGGGTGGAGGTACGGCTGCACATCCCAAAATTCCTGGTGTGGGATGTCCTCCAGCTCTGTCTGCAGCAGGGACCTTGGGGACAATGCAGAGGTTGGGATGGTGAGACATGGTGTCACCCCAGGGTTTCCTAAGGCTGAATCCCTGGGCTTGAATTGCTCAGAGAGCTGGAAAGGGCTGCCCCAAGTACAAGGTTTCCAGGAGCCCTCGCTGCTCTCCAGCCATGACTGTGGATCTGTGGCCATCCCAGGGCAGGCACACACCTTCCTGTTCCTCCCCCAGAGACGGGCTTCTCCCTCTAAAGCAGCAGAGTTTGCTGTGGCTCTGCTGACCTCCACACCATGGGGGCTGCAGACCCAGCGTGGGGGCATTGAGGGGATGTGGAAAAATTTCTCTCTGCACTCAGCTCACACAGAATCTCTCCCATGAGGCGTCCCGGGATGCTGGTGAGAGCCAGTGGGATGAGCTCCATGGAGAGGAGCACCTTTCCCACCCTCCAACTCTTCTTTCAAAAACCCCACAGTTCTAGCTGAAAACATCCGAGCCCAGGTTGCCTGGATTGCCCCCCAGGGCAGCAGGGCAGCATTTCAGGATGGCACTGGGATGCTGCTCCCAGCACAGGTCGGGTCTGGGCTCCCTGCGGGCTCGGGCACCTCCACCCAGGGCTGCACCCACACGTGCTCAGAGTCTCCTCCTGCCCCTCCCTGCCCTTCAGCTGGGCTTACTCTGCACCCCTGCAGAAATCCAAACTGGTTTTTGTCTAAACCCAACAGCCTGGAGCACGAGGAACCAGCAGCTCCTCTGCTGAGGGTGCAGCTCTGCAAAGGGGTCACGGGCAGGGGTGAAACATGAATTTCCTGAAAAACCCACCCCTCCTTCCCCGTGGATTTCCTGTGGCTTTGTGGTATCCCCCAAGTGTCAACAGGCCACTTGGCATCTCCAGATGAAAATCTACATCCAAGCCCTCGTGCCCCCTGCCCTGGAGCCGCGTTTTCCTGCCTTGCCGTGGCACTGAGATGAACTAGGGGGGTGAAAATCCGGCTCAGCCCATGCCGGGAGGGGTCCTGGCCCCAAGGCACAGCTCCCACCGCCAGCACGGCACGTCCAGGCGCGCCCCCTTCACCGCTCGCCCTCCTCCCCAGATCCCGTTTCCTGGAATTCCTCCCCCCGAGGCAGCCCAGCCTCTCCCCAGGACAGGGGGCTGCCAAGGGAGCAGCGGGGAGGCCGCCAGCGCTCTGCTCTGCCCCCGGGACCCCCGCGCCCACAAAGGGCTCTTTGTTGCCGCAGCCGGGCTAGAAAGGAGCCATTGAGAGGGGAGGAGGCTGCTCCGCTCCCTTTGAGGTGCAAACGGGAGATGGGAGCTCTCAGGATCGTGTCCTGCTGGGGCTGGAGGCAGGAGAGGGGTGCCAGGGGTAGCCCTGGGGCTGGCACCCGTCCCTTGCTGCCCGGGGGTGTTCGTGTCGCGGTCCCCGGTGTGCAGGGGATGCTGGCCCCGGCCATCCCCGGGACACGGAGGGGACGCCAAGCCAGGAGCTGACTTGGCACTGGCGGGACAACACAGTTCCAAAGCTGGATCCCAGCCAAGGGAACCACAGAAGAACCCCATGGACCCATCCCTGCCTCTCCCAGGGGGCTGAGGGGGGACAGCCACTGCCATCCCTGCTCCCTCCTTGGCTCCACACAGAACCAAGCTGCCTTTTCCTGTACCGAGCTACAGTCACCCCCTGCAGCATCCCAATCCCCCATCCCCAGGGGCCGCGGCAGCATCTGCCAGCAGCACGGCGCTTATCAGCTCGGCGGGGGAAAGGCTGTCTGGGGCCGCTTCCTCCGACGGCTGCTCCTCTGCCTTCTTGGTAACCTTGGGACACGGCGCTTGCACAATGGGATGAGCCCCTGAAAGCGGCGGCTCCCAGCCTTCCACTGCCTTCGGGAAGGATAAACCGGGTGGAAACGGCTTCTCCAGCCAAAACGGACTCGAGCGAGGATGTGCAGCCCCAGCGCGGCCCTTCCCGCTGTATTTTGCTTGGAAAGGGGCCGGGCACAGCGCAGAGCCCTCTGTTGCTGGGGAGATTTGTTCCCCCCCTTCCTGCTCCCCCATCCTTTCCGAATTAGACAAAGCCGGAGGGTCAGCCAGCAGCATTCCCACCCGCTCCGTGGGGTCCCGCACCGCCACTCTCCGTCGCTCACATCTCTCCCCACATCTGGTTTCCCCATCTCTGGTGACAAAGGGCTGCAGCAGCCCTGCCCCCACGGCGCTGCGGCAGCCTCGCTCCATCCTCCCGCCACCGCCATCCTCTGCTCCTCTTCCCGAAATCCCCGTGCCTGGGAAAACAATCCCCCCCCTGCCCATCTTGGCAGATTTTATTATTCCATTTTTAACGGGCTGCTTTGCGGGATTTGCCCTCGGACTGGAGAAAAGCATGGAGCTCCCCAGGCACGGATCGGGGCTAAGCAGCAACCTTGAAATACAACATATACACACCAAAAAAAAAAAAAAAAATTCCCGCTGTTCCTCCAGGCTTTGCTACGTGCTCGCACCCATCCCACACCCGGCGTGTGCCGGCCTGACCTGGCGCGCCGGCGATGAGCCCCGGGGCACCCCAGGACCACACCGGGGACCCCCGGAGCACACCGGGCACCCCCGGAGCACACCGAGCATCGCAGAGCGGGGACCCCCGGCATCCAGCACGGAGCTCTGGCTGCAGGGCTGGGATGCCCGGTGGGCACCCGCGGGCAGCTCTGAATGAGACCGGATCCCCGGGGCGGTGGCACCGCGGCCCCTCCGGCGAGCAGAGGGGACAGGGACGGTGCAGCGGGTGCGGAGACACGGCTGCCTTTGTGCGGGTGGGTGCAGGATGCGGGAGTTTTGGCAAAGCTCTTTATGTAATGCTGGCAGCCAGCCCCCCACCCACGGGAGCTCCAGCCCCCCGGGGGGAAGCAGAGCCCACGGGGGGAGCCGCAGCCTCCCTGCTCCGCGGGGCAAATGGCTCAGCCGTGCTCGGCAGAGGGGGAGATCGGTGGAGGCTTTGTTGGGCGAACAATGAGCTCCAAAGGAAGGAAGGCGAGGGATACAGCCCTGCCTCCTTCACGGCGAGGGAAGGCTCCATCCACCCCTCCCAGCCCCCCTCCCCGTCCATCCTGCACCCCGAGGCAGGCCCCTCGCCATCCCTGCCCCCCCGGGCGCCCTGCAGGGGCGATGTGCGGGGATGGGGGTGCCGGAGGGATGGGGGCCCCCGGGCAGGCGATGCTGGAGGGATGCGGGAGGGGGAAGGGGAGAGGATGTGGGAGGGATGCGGGGGGATGGTGATGGGGGTTTGGGGGAGGGACCGCGGGCAGCCATGCTGAGGGGTGCAGGGGGTGCCCGGGGGAGATGGTGGCTTTAGGGGGGGGTGTGACAAGGGGTTTGAGCAGGGGGAAAGGAGGCGATGGCAGAGGGATGCAGGGGGGCAGCCTGTGGGGTGGCTGCTGCAGGAAGGCAGCGGATGTTGGGGGCTGGGGGGCAGTGCTGCGGGGGGGCCGCTCCGAGGCGGCGATTCCGAGGTGATGGAGTGGAAGTGATGCCGGAGGGATGCAAGGATTGCTCGGGGCGGGCGATGCCCGAGAGAAACTGATACCCGAGGGATGCAGGAGCACACCCCGAGGCGGCTACAGCCCTGGGACTCCGGGGCGGCCACCCACAGCCCCCATCCCCGCGTACCTTGCCGAGTGGAGACATTCCTATCATTGCCGGCTCGCAGCACGACCTGCGGGCAGCTCTGCTCCAGCGCGAAGAGCTCGTCCTTGCCCACCTTGGCGCTCTTGCCCGCCTTGAGGGTGCCGCTGGGCCCCGAGGGGGCCAGGTAGCGACCCTCCCCGTCGCGAAAGGCCACCTTTCCGCAGCGGAATTCCAGCGTGAAGGCGGTGCCGGGCTCGGCGGCGGGGACCAGGCGGCCGTCGCTGCGGAGCAGGCGGTGGTCGCAGCTCTGCAGGCTGTAGCGCTGATCCACGAACAGGAGGGTGATGAGCGCATCCACGCCCCACGGCACATCGCGGTCCACGGCCAGCTCGTCGCGGCGGGGCCCCAGGTGCGCGTAGCGCTTGCGGGCCAGGCTGTAGAGGTTGGCCTGGGGGTGCATGGCCAGGTGGACGCTCCATTTCTCGGCGGCAGAGACGGCGGGGGCGAAGCAGGACAGGCGGTCCTCGGTGCCGCCGAAGAAGCGGCGGTGGGGCTCGGACTGCAGCGACCACCGCCCGTCGCCGTGGGCCAGCACCAGGAACCGGCAGTCGGGGCCCGGCTCCTCGCTGTCGCAGCTCACCTTCCCGTCCTTGTCGGCCGCCAGGTACCGGCCCAGGTGGCTCTTGAGCAGGACGGCGCTGGAGTCCTCCCCGTCCTGCTCCAGCGTCCAGATCTGCTTCTTCTTCATGCTGGCAGCCGAGGCGTTCACCTTGAACCCGAACGCCTCCGCCGTCAGGTACCGGTTGCTGCAGTTGATCAGCCCGAATTGGATCTGCACCGGTTCCGCCGTCCCGTTCGCCGTCATCCTGCCCCGCCGCCGACCGACACCGAGCGCACGACACCGAGCGCACGACACCGAGCGCCGCCGCCGCGCCCGCCCCGCCGCCGCCGCCTTTATAGCGCCGCGCCCGCGGCACCGCCCCCCGCACCCCCCGCGCCCCCCGCACCCCGCGGGGCCCTCGGCAGGGCAGGACCCCCTCGAGCCGCGGGGCAGCATCCTCCCCTCCCTCCTGCGGGACTCTCCCGCATGCACGGACCCTTCCCTGCATCACAAAGCCCCCGTGAATTGCGGGATGCTCACGCGTTGTAGGACCCCCCCAGTGTGTAAAGGGATCTTTCCGTGTATTTCAGGAGGCTCCGTGAATTGTGACACACCCTCTGCGAGTCCCTGGTGCAAGTCCTCACTTCACGGCAAGACTGCTCCAAGCACAGCAAGAGCTCCCTTGCAATGTAAGACCTCCCCATAAGCTGGAAGACCCCAAGACCTTTCTCTGCATTTCAGGAGCATCCATGAAATGCAGGATTTCTTCCTCCAGCACTAGTTCAGCATGGAAAGACCCCTCCAGGAAGGGGCTCCTCGAATTGAGGGACTCCCAAACACACATAGCAAGACCCCCACTGTAAAACAAGCCCCTCCTTGAATTGCAGGGTCCTACACATTGGAAGACCCCCTAAGCACTGCAGGACCCTCCCATTACGAGACCACCCCTTGCACGGCACAACACCAACTTGAACCGCAAATCTCTCTCCTGTACTGCCAGAATCCCTCTGATTGCACATCCCCATCCCACTCCAAGACATTGTGAGACCCCCCCCTGCACCCCCCTGTCCCTCCTGGGCTGTTGGCCCTGCCACAAGGCTGTGGGACAGATGGGGAGCAGGGTGACGGATGCTGTGGCCTCCTGCCATCTCTGAGCCATCCCAGCACCCTGTGCCAGGCACCAGTGAGGCTGGAGCACCCTGGCCCTGGGGAACTGAATTAACTGAATTCCCACAGCAAATTCAGAAGAAAAACAGTGGCACTCCTGCAAAGGGGAGCATTTTGAGGCCATTTCTCAGAGGGTGGGTGGGCAGTGTTGCTGTACATGCAATGGTCTGGTGGCACTTGCAGCAGGGCTGACCTGGAGATGGGAAGAATCCAGCCTGGAGAGGGCTGTGCTGCCCAAGGGTGCTGCCCACTGCACCTTGGGGACAGGGACATTTCTTGTGTCTATAACAGGGACACAAACCAGTAACAGCTGCAGGGGTCGATTTGGAGCTGGCTCAGGCACAGCTCTGCACTTATAGGGCACAGCTCTGCACTTACAGGGGGGAGCTGGCTGCAGGGATGTGCAGAACCAGAAAATTGAAGAGGGATGATGGGAAGAGGGATGATGGGGTGGTTTTCAGCAGGGTCAGGGAGCTGAACTGCCTGTCCCAGATGAAGCAGGACAAGTGAAGAACCAAGTGTGGGCACGGGTGCGAGGGCACAACAGTGTGTGCTCAGGGCTGCCGCAAAGAATTCCCCCAGGCTCATCCAACCCAGGCAGGATGGCATCCCACCCCAGCTCCCAAGGCCCTTCAGGCTCCACTGGTTCTGCACTGGCTGTACTGGTTAGAGCCTCTGCTCCACCCCTTGCCCGGGGGTCACTGGCACCACAGCTCCAGGGCAAAGCTGCCAGGTTGGGATGGGGTTTGTTTTCCTGGAAGTCTTGGCCAGACTTGCTCTGTGCTCATCCTTGCTGCCCAATCCTGCAAGTCCAGACAACCCCACAGCCTCTTGTCTGGGCTGGAAACAGGTCCCCCCCAGGCTCCAGAGAGGCAGATCCGTGTTTGTCCAGCAAATCCCTTTTGCTGCTCTGGCTCAAAGCCCCCCTGCATGAAGACCTGGCCATGAGGCCGAGCAGCTGCCCAGACCCACAGCTGCTGGGCTCTGCCTTCCCCGGCCACCACGGGCAGATGGTGATGAGGCCGGCAAAGAAACAGCTTTTCTTCTCAAAAAAAAAAAAAAAAGCAATTATGCAGAGAAAGAAAAACCCACCCTGTTTTCTCCCCACTGCCCAGCACTGTGGCTTGGATGGGTGACACTGTGACACTGGTGGATGGTGGCACTGCCTGGCTCAGCAATCCTGTCCCTCCAGAGCAGGCACCCATCCTGCCTGCACCCACCCTGCCTGCACCCTCTGCTCCTGGGGGATGGGAGAGCACTAATCACAGTCTGAAACCTCCCCACGTGTCCCTGTGGTGGCCAGGGGTGCCCAGTGCCCCCCGACGTGGGGGTGCAGCAGCCACAGCTCATCTGTGAGTGCATCCGTGCATGGAGGAGCACTGGAGCGGTGGGAAAGGCGCTGGGTTTCCCTCTGTACATTGCATTTCCCGTCGCCTTTGCAAACCACCGTGACTAAACGCTTCTGAGGTCATCCCCCAGCCCTCCCACCGCCCTCCTGCAGGACACCCAATCCTGGCACTCGCATCCATCACAAGGGCTCTCCGGAGGGAGCGAGCGCGGCCACGTCCCCTTGAGGGGCTGTGACACTCACGCTGGGACTTCAAAGAGATGCCAGCTCCAAAAGAGAGAAGGAGCCCTGCTCATGGAGTGACCCCTGCCTTGCCTGCCTCAGGCACAGAAACACCCTGGATTTCCAGGCTTGCCTGGACATTTTTTGTGGTAGCCTGGCTTCACTTGTGAGCAATCCCGGGATTTTCATTGAAGTTTGTGATATTGGGAAGGCAGAGCCGGACACTGCAGGGAGCTCAGAGGGGACACAGCAGATGCAGTGTACAGCAGTGTCTGGTGAACACTCTGAGGTGCAAAGGGCTGTTCATCCCTGTGTCCCCGATATGGGGATGTCCCAGGACACAGGGGATGTCCTCGGGCAGAGGGGCAGTGTGGAGGCAGCAGCTCCAGCCCCAGGGATGCTCTGGGTGTGTGTCCAGCCCCATCCTGCCCTCCAGAGCACACAGACCCTCGGGCACAGTTGTGTCACAGGGTGCCCAAAGCTGGTGTCACCTGGTCCCTCCTTTGGAGCACATCTGTGCTCTGGATTCAAGGACTCCAGCCTGGCCCAAGCCCTCCTCATTCTCCTTTGATGGAGCAGATTTGGGGGCTCCCTGGGAGGGGGCTGCTCGTTGGTTTTCACCCCAGCACAGTGGACACCAGCCATGAGCTTTCCCTGGGACACCCAGGCACTGCTCAGTGTCCAGGCACACCCAAGCCCGTCCTGGGGGTGCTGTGTCCCCCTTGGTGGTGGCAATGGCTGTGACATGCCCGAGGCCAGCCTGGGAACTCCCCCAAAATGCAGATACCCACTCACCCCACAGAGGGGCTCAGCAGAGATTTGGGATGCAGTGTTGGTGGCCACCATCTCTGCACCCCACGTGGGACAGAGTTTGTGACAATGGGAGCTCTCGTGCAGGATGAGGTGACCTTGTGAAACCATCGAGTGCTCCAGTGGGATAAAACAGCCAAAACCACCCAGAGATCAGGGCTGGGAACAAATCCCAGGTGCAGACAAAATCCTGGCCGGAGGCTGCATTTCCCCAGGTCCCTGATTGTCCCTTGCTGCTTCTGGGAGCCGTGGGGACACCCCAGGGTGCCTGGCTGCCCCAGCCTCAGTGCCATATGCCACCAGCCAGCTCAGCAGAGGTTCTCTGATGGCCCTCCCGACAGTTGGCAGGCGCCCCGGCCTCATTAAAATTGTATTAGGCTGTATTTAACAAAAAAAAAAAAAAAGCAGCAGCACCAGAGAAACAAAGAGCAGCCCTCAGAGAGGGGCTCAGAGAGGCAGATCGAGCTCAGGGATGTTTTCCTCTGGGATGCTGCCCCAAGGGGTTTGCTCAGGAAGGAAGGGACAGTGCTGGAGTGTGATGGGGGCTCAGCCACGTTCCTCTGTTTCCTGGACATCAGGATCAGGCAAGGCACTGGTCATGTGGCTTGCTCAGCTCTTTTAGCTGGATTTATCCCCTTAGCTTAATTGCATCCAGAGAGTAAAAAGGGATGGAAAGAAGGCTTAAAGCGCCTCGTTTCAGGCAGTTGGGATGTTGGACACCAGCAAACGAAGGAAGGATGTGGATGAGTGCACATGGACAGTCTGCACCGGGAATTCATCCCTCTCTTCCCACCCCAGCTCATTTTCTGGTGTTTCCTGGTGTGGTTTTTGCATTACCAGAACTTAAGTGAAAACTTGCTCCTTCCTCTGTCTCCCTAAGGACCCTGTGGAGGTGGGCTGGAGGCTGGTTCATCCAGCAGGAGAAGGAATTTTATTGGGACAGCTTAAAAGACCTTCTGTGTAGCAGTGATTAACCTCTGTGGTGGGGATGATGCTCTTTGTCCTGGAGCCAGTGCCCTGCCTGGTCCCCGGGGGCTCTGCTGGGACACGAGGCTCTTGTAATCCTCTGCAGGGAGACACAGGGCATCCTGTGAGACAAAATAATCCATTACCAGGGGATGCTTTCCAGCCTTTAAAAAAAAAAAAAAACCTAAAAGAAAAACTAAAATTTGCCCAGTTTGCCAGTGAAGCAAGGGAGAGCCCTGGGGGCTTTTGTAGCTGTGAGACACCAAGCAGGAGGCTCGGAGGAAGATTCCAGTGCCAGCTCCCCACTTTTAATTCCCTGCTGCGGCGCAGAGTCAGCACAGAGGAGTTTGCAGGGAAGAGGAAAGTGTGTTACCAGCGTCTCCCACGCAGCTCCAAAATAACCCGGGCCAGGCTCGGCAGCGCCGGGCGGAGCAGGTGACTCAGCGAGCGACAGCAGCTCCTCCTGCTCTGATTTCCTCCCTCGGTCACGCCTGGATCCACGTTTCCCACCGCAGGCCATGCCCTGTGTCCGGTGCTGCCTCTGCTCCAGGGCTGCTGAAGGGTTTGGTGGGCACAGGAGGGGATGGCAGGGAAGGTTCAGGTATTTGCTGTCTGAATTCCCAGGGCACAGCTGCTCTCTGGATCTGCAGCATCCCAAAAAAAGCTGGTCTGGGATGGGGATCCCCACCTCTGGCAGGAGCCAGCACCACACAGTTGTTCATCCTCACCTTGAGAGGTGAGGCACATCCAAAAGGCACATCCCAAAGAGGACAAAAGAGGGATGGAAAGCCTTGGAAATGAGTCAGAGTGCAGCAGGGGGTGTGTCAGGAATGGACAAGCAGCCTCTGATCAAGCCACTGAGGATGGGGGGTGAGGAGGAGGTGACAGCTCGTGGTTTTGGTGTTTGCCATCTCCCCAGACTGTCACAGCATTCAGAGGGACATGGACGTGGCAGGATGATGCTGCAGGGGACGGGTGCCAAGACCCCCTCAGGGGCTGCACCCACAGGTGCACAAATCCCCCTGGTGGGGTCAGGGGGCTGAAGCTCACCCTGGAGAGAAGCTGAGGTCGAGCCCCAGCAGAGTCCCCCTGAGACCCCCAGAGCAGGGGGAGCATCTCTGCAAGGATGAGGGATTGGTAACAGGAGCAGTAGAAGGAGCCAGCTGGGATACCCCAGGGGATCCCTATAAAGGGCTGAGATGGGCAGGGGGGCTTTTACAGCCTGCAGCTTGGAAAGGAGCTGAGGGGGCTGTTTGACTCCGTGGTGGCAGCATTGGGGCATGGTGGGGTGGGATGCAGAGCAGCAGCAGAGCTGCACCCTTACTTGCAGGGAGGAGGAGGGGTTTTGGCCAGGGAAGGGGCTGGAAGCAGCGGTTTGGGGCTGGGGGCAGGGGTCAAACCTCCCTGCCCAGCCCCGGCCCCACCAGCTGTGCCTTCCTGGGCCCAGAGATCCCCTTCCAGATGGATAACTCCATTGTCAGTGGTGAAAAGAGTCCATTAGTCAGGATTAGGAACGGGGCCTTTGGGGATTAGCCCTGCACCTCCCACCTGGCCCTCCTCGATCCCCTGGCCCTCCTTGATTCCTGTGGGTGCTGGTCCAGTGGCACTGCAGTCCCTTTGGGTTTTTTGGATGCAGAAGGGAATGGGATTCTAACTGAACCACTGGGCCGAGAAATGTGGGAAGTGGTGAAAAGAATTGAACTGAGTCCCCAGATGATTTCATATCCTGCTCCCCATTGCATTTTCTCATTGCAGGAATTGCAGACTCTCCCAGCAGCAGAACCCCTTGGTTGGGGGGACCTGCAGCCCCCAGCCCTGCTCGTCCCAGTGACACAAACTCACCTGCTGGTGTGGAATGGCTGTTGGAAGGGAATGCTGTCCCAGGCCAGGAGTCCTCACAGCCCTGCATTTATCCCCTTTTGTTCACTCATGCCCATCTCCCTCCAGTGTCTGGGCTTCCTGTGCATCCTTGTAGGGGGCTGGAGGGAGTTCTGCACATGGAGAAACTGAGGCAGTGGGAGTCCAGCTGTGCTTGCCATCTGGTTTGTGGGAAACCACATCTGGGCTAAAAGTTGAAGATGTTCTTCCTGTGGCATCTGCAAGGAGGGGTGGCTGAGGTGGGGGGAAGTCCCAAAATCTGGAGCCTCTTGATGAGTTGAGAGCAATTCCATTGGACATTAATTCTATGATTCCTTGTGTCCTCTGCATGGAGAGGCTGGATGTGACCTCCAGCTCAGGAAACCTGGGGGCTGCTGGAGTAAAATCAATGGCAGTGAGAGCTGGGGGAGATTTTGACCCCCATTCCCACTGTCCCACAGCTTCCTTCGCTCCCCAGTGCTGACAGGCTGGCTTTGTCCGTGGGCAAATGGCCACAAGGAGGGATCAGGGCTGGGGGGCTCTGGCCAGGCTGGCTGTGAGAGGCCCCTGGGAAGGCAGGAATGCAGGAGCGGGGGCTGCCCTGAAACCCAAAACCTCGGCACAGGGGCCCTGCTCTGGGCGGGAGAGGCCCTGGGCTGTGGGCAGCTGGGCTGGGGCTGGGGGGGCTCTCCAGCCCTCCCTGCAGTGAAGGTGCTGGTAGCCCTCTCCCCAGCCCCTCCTGCCTTCCCCCAGATGGAGTTAAGTGCAGCCATTCCCAGCTGGAAATGGAGGGTGAAGGAGAACACCCTGCTGATGTGATGTTGGGGTCCTGGGGAGCAGAGCAGCCCCTGGACCTGGGTGTGTGCCCCAAAACCGGCTGGAGAGTGGGCATCCTGGGGCAGCACCGTGCAGAGCCACCCTGAGGGTCCCTGCAGGTGACAGGGGTGTGGCCCTGCAGCATGAGAGAAGGCTTTTGGTGGGGGGAGCACATTTGGCACTGGGGGGCCTTGGTCAGTGGACAATCCATGATTCCTTGTGCCGTATGTGTATTGGCAGGAGCAATCCGTGTGCAGGCTGTGTGCACTGCCATGTGCCCTGTGCATGATGGTGTGTGCAATCCCATGCACAGTGTGTGTTGGGCCATGATTCCACATGTGCTGGGATCACCCTGGAGTGCCTGTGTGCATTCTGCATCCTCAGTGTGTGTGTGGCCTCACGTGTGTGATCACATGTGCATCTCAGCACGCACAATCCCGCATCCAGCATGGATCCTGCATGCAGTGTGTGTGATCCCAGTGTGTGGCTCACCTGTGGCTCCACACACAGCCTGTGCATCTCATCATGCATGGCCTTGTGTGCCACAAGCATGACCCCACATGCAGCGTGTGGATCCTGGCACAGTGACCCCACGTGAATGAATGTGCAGTTCGATGTGTGTGCTCTCATGTGCAGTGTGCATGGTCCTGTGTGCAGGGTCCATCTTGGTGTGCATGATTGATCCCACGTGCAGGGTCCATCTCAGTGTGCATGATCTTACATGCAGAGTGCATCTTGGTGTGCATGATCCTACATGCAGGTTGCATCTTGGTGTGCATGACCCCATGTGCAGGGTGCATCGTGGTGTGTATGATCCTGCATGGAGGCCTCATTTTGGTGTGCATGATGCCACATGCAGGGTGCATCTTGGTGTGCATGATCCCATGTGCAGGGTCCATCTTGGTGTGCGTGATCCCACATGCAGGGTCCATCTCAGTGTACATGATCCCACATGCAGGGTCCATCTTGGTGTGCACAAACCCATGTGCAGGGTCCATCTTGGTGTACATGATCCTACATGCAGAGTGCATCTTGGTGTGCATGATCCCATGTTCAGGGTGCATCGTGGTGTGCATGATCCTGCATGGAGGCCCCATCTTGGTGTGCGTGATCGATCCCACATTCAGGATCCATCTTAGTGTGCATGATCCCACATGCAGGGTCCATCTCAGTGTGCCTGACTCCATGTGCAGGGTCCATCTCAGTGTACATGACCCCACATGCTGGGTCCATCTCAATGTGCCTGATCCCATGTGCAGGGTCCATCTCAGTGTGCACGATCCCACATGCAGGGTCCATCTCAGTGTGCACAATCCCATGTGCAGAGTCCATCTCAGTGTACATGATCCCACATGCAGAGTCCATCTCGGTGTGCCTGACCCCATGTGCAGGGTGCATCTTGTCATTCATGATCCCACGCGCTCTGTGCATCGTGCCATGCACGACTCCACATACAACACGCCTCTTGATGTTCACCGTCCCGTGTGCAGTGTGCGCGATCCTGTGCGCTCGTTCCATCTCGCTGTGCGCGCTCCCGGCGTGCCCGGTCCCTCGCGCTCCCGTGCGCGCTCCCGGCGGCGCGCAGTGCGCATCCCAACAGCACCACCCAGCTGCAGCTCCCGGCCGGGCGGCTCCCGGCGATCGCCGAGGAGCGGCAGCGCCGAGGAGAACAAAGCGCTGGGGAGCGAGGGTGGGGGCTGGCGCCTGCTCCGGCCTCCCCCGAGCGCGGCTCATCCCCTCCTGGGGGTCGCTTCCTTTGGGGCACGGCTTGGGAAGGCGAAGCGGAGCTGTGCCTGGCAGGGAGCTGCAGGATTTGAGTTTAGGGTGGGAGCGGGCGTCACAGCCCCAGATCGCTGCTGGTGCAGCCACAGGCTCGGTGCTGCTCACAGCGCACTCTAGGCTGGTTCACCTTGCACTGAGCTGACAGTGCTGGTGTAACTCCATCCACATCGTGGTACCCAGCACAGGGACAAGAGACCGCACACGACACTCTCAGCATCATCCATCTCTGCCATTCTTTGTCACTTGGAGAGCACCTGGTCCCCACACAGACCTTTCACACCCTTCAGCCCCGGGGATGCTGCACACCCCACCACTCCTGCATGCATCTTTGGTGCTGTGAGACGTCACCAGAACATTTCCAACCTTTTATTGCTGGGGTGAATCATTTACTGGGGCAGCCAGCCTGTCTGCAAAACCCTGGAGACAGCTGGTGCCCGCTGAGCACAGCCTCCCCGAGAGTGTTTTGAGGTGTTTACCCCGGTGTGTAGCGGGGATGCCACCAGCCTGAATCCCCTCCTTGGTGGGGGAAGGCTTCAAACCCTGCAGCGATGCTGTGTCCCCATGGTGAGGTGGCAGGGATGTGTAGGTGACACAAGCACCTGGACCAACACCCAGGCTGTCTCCTGGGGCAATAGGAGATGTCACTTCCTCCCACCCCAGGGCGTTTGCTGCCTGTGACGCAAGCCCGGGTGACTGTGCCATGCTGTGGGCAATCCTGCAGGGATGAGGAGCTGTGCTGGGCCCTGGGCACTCCTCTCAGGCTCAACAAAGTTCCCGAGGGCAGAGCAGGCAGTCAGCCCTGCTTCCTCTGTGGGAAATCGAAGCAGAACCGGGGCTGGAGAAGGTGGGACCCCATGTCCTGCTCAGGGCCAGCTCGGGGGTCACCCTCGGAGCCATCCCATCCAGGATGGGACCAGCATCCAGTCCCGTGTTCTGGAGGGGCTGGAGGTCCTCGTATCAGTGCTGGGCTCTGTGATACCTGTCCTAAGGGCAGCAAATGGGCTTTGCCCACCAAATTCCTGGTGCTTGAAGGCGCTCCCAGGTACATCCACATTCAGAAAGTGAGATTCTTTCTGAAATTCTTTCAGTAAGCGAGATTTTTCCGCCTGACCAACAGCGGTACCACTGCACCAGGTGCCACATTTTGTTTTCTCCAGGGTGTGCATTTCCCCTGTGGATCTCGGTTGGGAGCGTGGCAGCATCTCCGCAGCTCAGCGTGTCCGGCAGCACCCCCGGGCCAGGCCCGGAGCTCCGGGCACGGCGCTGGCCGAGGCAGAGCCGCTCCTCCCTGTCCCCCCCGCGCAGAGCAGAGGGGAGCGCGGAGAGGAAATTGCTGCTGACGGAGCTGCGAGCGCTGCCGGACTGGGGATGACTAAGTTTGGCAGTGCTACCTGCTGGCTGTTTTTCCTTTTATGGAGGATTTGAGCGAGCCGCTGGAGCAATTCTCCGAGAGAACCCAAAGGGATCCACCCTGACCTTGGGGATGGGCACTGCCTGCTCGGGGAAAGGGTGGCTGGCGAGCAGGGTGGGTCGGGAGATGCTGGGGCGGCGCTCGGCTGGTAGAGGCGGGGATGGGCTCCCCTCGCCCATCCGGACGGGGCACCCGAATGTTTTCGCTTTCTATTTTAAGGCGCTGGGCTCTGGCCCCGAGCGGAGGCTTGGCCCGCGGTGCCAGCTGGGGCGCGTGGCTGCTGGCACCCTCCGTGCCACCCTGCACCTCACATCGTCCCACTGCCGCTTTCCCACCGCTGATGGGTGAAGGGGCTGTGTCTCTGCAGGGGACACCTCCCTGGAAGGGGACACTGCTGCCGGGGTGGAGGCATCATCTGCACAGGGACGTGCAAGGTGACAGAATTGCAGGGGATGCATTGCTGCAAAGGGACGCTCCTCGGGTGTGGGGGCACAGCTCTGCACCCCAGAGCTGCTCCATGGTGCTGAGATGGAAACGGGGCAGCCCAGCCTCGGAAAGTCCCCAGCTGGTGAGAAAAGCAGAGAAAGAGAAATAAAAGTAGCACCTTTCCAGTGCCTACAGTGGGGTGGCTTGCAGGGACAGGACTGGGCTTTGGCCAGGCTGGCTGTCCCATAGCCCCCAGCCCGTGTCGAGGGGCTGGGACTGGGCTCCTCAGCTGTGTCCTGCATTCTTGGCATTATTCTCCTTTTTTCTCCTCCTCCTCCACCCCGGGGACAGCTCTCAAACCTCTCCATTTATGGACAGGAGGTTAGGTCAAGTGGGAGGGTGAGGGGACGCCCGGGTCCCCGGGGAGGGACAGGAGTCCCACGTGGTGCTGGGAGCTGTGACCAGCCCTGCAGGCCACAGCAACGATGGTGTGTGGAAAGTTGAGATGGATGGCATCCCCTTCGAGGTGCCCAGTGCCACTGGGACCCCCGCCCAAGGGTGGTGGTTGGGGTCACCCGTCCCCCCAAGATGCTGGAGCACCCTGAGCTGCTGCAAGCAGATGGGGAGAAAACAGATCCTGCAGGTGGGGGAGGGCTTTTTTCCTCTTGTTTTGTCTTTTTTTTCGAAGCCCAAATCTGCCAGTTTGGGGGTGAGGCTGCAGCAGCTGCACCCCACCCTGGGGCAGAAGGCTGGATGTGTCCTCTGCCCCAGGCCACCGAGGAGTCACTGGGGCAGGGTGAGATGACTCCGAATCTAGTCCAGATGACAAAACATCCTGACTCATTCTAATCATTAATATTATTAAAAAAAAAAAACCCAAGAAGAAATGACTCAGGCAGCAGTACTCTACCATTGGGTGGTGACAAAGTGGCTGCTTGGGGTTAGGTTTTTGGGGTGGATTTTCCCCCAGTCTGTAATAACACCTTGGGGTGGTGCTGACAGCAATGAGCTGAGGGAGAGGCAAATACCCAAGGAAATGTGTTGCTGGGGATCTCCCACTCTGCCATGCTCTAAAGGGTGTTTAAAGGGCAGTACATGCAAGCCCCCCTGAGCTCTGGGATGTCCCCCAGCAGGGGAAGGATGGTGGCACCTTGTGGGGAAGGGTGAGATGAATGAATATCAGAAATTTGGTGTTTTAACCAGGCCTGCAGCCCCCTGACCAAAACTCTGTCCCCATGGTCTGAGGGAGGGACTCTGGGGACTCATCCCTGCCCCCCGTGGGGGCTCATCGACCCCTCCCCAGCTCCTGGCTGACTCAGCCATGTGGGATTCCCACAGTTTCCGTCAGATGCTGCCTGGAGTAAATGGGGAAGAGGTTTCACAAGCTCTGGTAATTAATGCTAATTACAGAGCAGCGACATGGGAAACATTTCTTCCCCAGGTGTCCTTCCAAAAATGGTTTTGTGCAGGTGTGGCACCATCCTTCACTTGTCATTAGCGCTGCTGTGCCTGGGAGAAGGTGAAACCTTCGAAGGCTGGGACTGTGGGAACGCCGTGGCAGGGGACGGTCCCCACAGCCCCGCGGGCACCCGGCCCGGCTGCGGCTGCTGGCAGCTGGGTTTGGCTGGAGGGCAGGGCTCATGTAACCCTGGGTCAAGGCAATCCATGGGGAAAAAATACCCTCCGACCTCCTAGAGCAGCGTGACTCCTCCTGACAGCTGCTGGCAGAAAAATAAAACCGTGGAGAAGGGGCTTGGAGTCCTTTATTTTTTATTTTTGGCGTGGTTCTGCTGCCTGCATTGGAGGGACAATGACATCCTCCTAGGACCAAGGGCTCATGCTGAGAGGGGTTGAGCTTCTCTGAGGCTTGAAAAATTGGGCTGAAGGGGTTTAAAACCCCTATTTATTTATTTTATTTTATTTTATTTATTTATTTTCTCCTTACTGCTCATGCTCAGCCCCCTCAGGTGTGAAGGATTATAAATAAGGTAGGGTGAAGGTGGGCTGGGAGACCTGAGCTGCAGAGCCAGCTGGGATGGGCTGGGGAAAGCCTCTACTGCCCTAGAACATTCTGCAATGCTTGGGCTGTAGGAAATCTCTACTTCCCTTTGTCTGGATGGAGAAAAATTACAGGATGCACAATTGGGCAAGGTGTGGAGGAAGGGACCACAGTGACCAACAGCAGAAATCCTGGGCTGCACTGGCAGTGGCAGAGAGGTGGAGTAGAGGTAAGGAAACTCTTTCCATGCAGACTGTGGTGTCTTCATCCCCGTACCCCGATTTTTTGTGTTTTTTATGGAGGATTGAGCAGTGAGAAGCAGCTTGGAAGGGATGCAGTGATGCCATGTGGTGGTGGCAGGACCTTTAATGGTGACAATCAAACACCTTGGATGTTGCAGGGATTGACAGCTCTGTTGGTGTCCCACAACCTCATTTTTTTGTTTAAAACTGATCTTTGAATTGTGGGATTCACATGGTTGTGTCCTACCTGCTCAGGAATTCCGGCGCAGAGGGAGATGAAGAGGCTGGTCCTTCCCTCTTTGATGAAGAAGAGCATATCCCAGGATGGAAATTTATTTATTTAGGAGTGGAAACAACGCTAGAAGACTTTGAAAAAGCTCACAGAAGGGGAAATCAGATGGGATTAAATCCACCCTGAGCCAGTTTCCAGGCCATTTCCATATTTCTCCCAGTCCAGGAGCTGTAGGTTCTGCAACTCCCTGTCCCCTGGCCAGCCAGGGTGGGGACCTTGTGACAGAGCGGGGCTGGCAGGCAAAGCCTCATTCCCACTGGGCTGGCAAGCTGGGAAACCGGTCCTGGCACAGGGAAAGCCACCTCCTCCCCAGGCTCAGTGGGAGCTGGGACTGTCTGTGGGGTTTTTAAACAGTCGTGACTTTGCTGTGCTGATTCCTTTTTGATGTGTGCAGACTTCTCCCTCTGACATTCCCTTTGCAGTTTTCCTGCTGTGTGGGGCTTCTCCCACTGCTCTGTCCTCTCTCCTGTCTGTAGGTGGGGAGGAAAAGGGCCACACCAATCCCTGTGTGAGAGCCAATTCCCCCAAGGATGGTTGGTTTAATGAGATGTCACAGCTAATGAGGCTGCTGGCAGAGTGCTCACGGAGAAACGTGCTGGGAAATGGTAACGCAGCAAATCTCAGCGTTGGGACTGAGCAGCTTTCCAGGCTCTGTCCCATCCCAGAGATGGGAATCCATGGGGGATGGATTGTGCTCTACCCCAGCATTAGCTCCATTGCCTGCTCACTATCAGGATGTGATTGGGCCAAGTGAAAGGGAAAAATTCATCCCAAAAATGTGGGGTGAACCCGGCCAAAGCAAGTATGGGGAGCTCCCAATACACCAGGCATCAGTGCAGGGTTTATTAAGTGGGACTGGTGATTTATGGGAAGAAATTCGTGCTGCTGGTGGGCTCATCCTGCACTGTGAGACCCTCCACATCCACAACTTAAAAACTCAGCAGATCTGAGGCTCTCCTTTACAGCAGCTGGGCCTGAGAGGGACCTCAAAATCTCCTTTATGAGTGAGCATCCAAGTTCCCTCTGTCCCAGTACATGGAGACTGGGGGAGCTCAGAAATGTTTTCACTGCTGAGCACAGAGAGTTCTCTTGGAAGCAATTCATGCCCTGGAATCTGCTGGGAGTTAACACACAAAAGTTACAATGGGAGGCTGGGGAGGGGGCTCCTGTCCCTCATTGTTCCTTGAGCTGATGCACAAGGGAGGGGAAACACAGAGACCTTTTCTGTCCCTGTGGCTGGCCCAGGAGCAGGGATGCAGGCTGATCCAGGGCACCCCCAGCACTTGTACAGGGCACAGGAGGGAGGAGATAATTTCTAAGGTATATTCCTGGCGAATTTAGGCTTGCAAAGCGATGGAGGGGGGCAGGGGGCCTCAGCTGCTCTCTGGTTTCCGGTTTCTGCTGCCTCTTGCTCCAGCTGGTTACCGCAGACAGGGCCAGGTTTTGCCATTTAAGGCTGATTTCCCCAGGCTGAGCTGTGCTCAGAGCTGCCTGAGACGGTCCCTCGGCCACTCAGTGTGAATTAAAATGTGTCCCCACAGAGATGTGGGTCCTCTGGGGGAGGAGGGAGAACCCTCACATCTCACCATCCCTTTGTCCATGTCTTCTTTCACTGATCTCCGTGGCAGAGGAAAGAGCCAAGGGAAGGGGTCTGGGTTCATCTGTGATGTGCTCGGTCTTGGGTAGGCAGGACAAACCTTTCCTGGTTCCAGGCAGAGGGCTCTGGTCCCACTGATCCAGCCCTGAGTGAGGGACCTGAGCTGAGCAGTGCCAGGGTGGAGCTTGGACACCCTTTGCCCTGCCAGGACTGAGCCCAGGCTGTGCTGGGCTGGAGCTGCCCCACTCTCTGGGCTTCCTCATTCCTGTCACCACAGCTGGTTGCTTTTTTTCTTCCTCTTGCTTGTCCCCATCGGCCCCAAGCACTTGCAAAACACGAACAAGGGTTTATGTTTTATGGGTTCCCAGAGAATGAGGCACTGTGCAAACCTCTCACAGCCTTGGGCAGTGATTTGGGAACCAAAAGGGCTCCTGCAAAGCCCCATAGCAAAATCACTCCCTGTTTTTTCTGCATGCTGACTTGCCTCTTCCTTGGGCTGAGAAACCAAACTGAAAAGACAGTGGCCACTCTTTGTGTTCTTCTGTGACAGGACCAGGGCCCTGGTGGCCTCTGTGCCCACTTGGCTTCCTCTGCTGCTCTGTGCTCCAGCAGTGGAGGAGCTCTGGAAGCCACCTCTGCAACCCCACACTGCTCTGGCTCTGGCCTGGGGAAAGGAAGGGAAGAGAGCAGGAATGTGCCAGACTCAGCCCCATTTATCCTTAAAGGCTGGAGGAGGATGGAGAGGTTTGTTCATACCTCACCCTGCTCATGCCAGCAAAGGGTGCCTTGGGGACACCTGGGCCAGGGAGTCCCCAGGGCTGTGCCATGGCTTCAGTAAGTGCCACCTGCAGGTACTCCAGGTTCTAATGGCACTCAAGTGCATTTTTCAAATATTCTCAGGGCTGATAACACCTCTTCTGCTCCAGAGGGGCTCAGTGCCTACCCAGGCACACATCACCCACAGGGGAGAGCAGAATGGGCACCCCAGGGTGGCACAGGGAGCAGAGAGAGCAGAGCTCTGCAGTCCTCCTCAGGAGCAGGAGGAAACCTCACAAGTCACTCAGCCACCTGAGTCCCACCACAATTTCTCTTTCCAGACCTTCACCCCACAGCCCACCTGTGGTGGAATGAAGATGGATGTGACATTCTAGTCCCAGATCAGAGCAGGTGAGGAGGGAGCAGGGCAGTCAGGGGAGTGACAGCCAGTGCCTGGCACCCAGGGCTTTGGTTTGCCTTTCTCCTGAGATCTTATCACCTGCCAGCAGGAATGTGTGAAATGAGCCAAACAAAGCACATGTGGAAATACTGTCTGGTGAGGGATGGAAACTTTGGGAGCAGTGGGCTGGGAGGGAAGAGAGTGGGGGGGCTTGGTGCCTCTGCACCACCTGGGCTTTGTGGTGGTGCTTTCCTCCCATGCTCAGTCTGTGTGTGAGTGGACTCAGGATGGTATCAGAGGGATGATATATTTGCAGATTTGCTGGCTTGTTCCCAGGTTTGCTGCAGATCTCGATGTGAGCTGGACCAGAGGGGCTGGTTGGGAGCAGCACCACCCTGCAGAAAGCCTGTGCTCCCTCCTTCCCCACTGCCAGCCCATGGTGAGTGCCATCACCCCACTGTTACCCCAGCCACATGGACCACAAACGAGCCTGGCACCAGAGAAAAACCACCTGGCTCTGCCCCATGTCCCTGCTCTCCAAGGTGGGGGGAGAGGGATGGACACTGAATCTCAATTCTGCCAAAGGGCTGAGTGCTGTGTAAGTGCTGAATCACCCCTGAAGGTTTATTTAAGCTTGGAGGAGTGGATGGGGCAGTGACTAGAGCAGGTCCCACTCCTCTGTCACTCTCCCTGCCTGGGGAGAGCCGCTTGCGTCACGGCTCGGCACGGCTGTGCAAACAGAGCCGGGGGCCAGCCCGGGCAGGGATGGGGCTGGGACGGGGCCCAGAGCAGTTCCTGGGTTCCTCTGCATCCCTCCTTCTAGGAATGAGCAAACCCTGCCTCGCCCATTCATTCTCTGAGCATCCCTGTGCCTGCAGGGGCAGGAGCTGGTGCAGGTCTGGGGTCACTGGAGGGGTGCAGATCCCCACTTTTGGGTGCACCCACAGCAGCACCAGCACAGTGGTCAGACCTCTGTGACTTGCTGCTGGAGGTAAAGGGGGATTATGCCCCAAACCCAAACCAGAATTATCTGCAGTCACAAGTGCTTTACATCACCTGGCATGGGTGGGAGAGTCACCCTGACTGAGGGCAATGGCCTCCCCTGCTCTCCCTGCCTCTGCTTCTCACACAGAAAACAAAGGCAGCATTATTCCCTTCTCTCCAAGGTAGGAGAGGTCACCTCTGTCAAAGGCTTGAAGCCCCTAGATGGAAAGTACCATTAGCCCAGCAAAGATCAAAGTGAATTTCCCGGCATGCTTCGCTAGCCCAGGATCTGTTTCATTTCCTAGGTACGGTACGAGAAAACTCCGTCCAGCTGCTTCCCTGCCTTTATCATCAGAGACCAAGAAAAATCAATTCTCTAAGTAATTAAGAAGCAGTTGAAAATGCACGGTATGGCTTGGCACAGTGCCATGTAACACCTGCAGGAGCTTTTTGCCAGGACAGGTAAAAAACCCCAGGGAGCATCCTCGAGGGAAGGACCCCCTGGGAGGTGCATCACAGCTGAGGGGTCATTCAGTGGCATTTGGGTGGCAATGGGGGTGGAGTGAATGGGGCCAGAGGGCTGAGACATGCAGAAAAAAACCCAGGGAGAATCAGCTTTTTCTCTTCCCCTTCTGTTTTTAGCTAGAGGAAATATCCCCTGAAACTGATGCCAAGCCTGGCTGGAGGGGAGGGCTGCTCCACCACTCTCTGACCCTGCAGGGAAGCTCCAGCATAGGGTTTAGCTTACACCTGCCCCACTGCTGTGGAAGAAGTGGACTCCAGAGATGCCCAGGGTGCAGGGCTGGGGCTGGGAGCCCGGCCGGCATCGCCTCAGGGTCTGGCTGTGCCGGTGTAATCGCGCTGTGCTGCAGAATGACCTTGGGCTGAAAACAATTCCACGCTCAGGCCTCACAGGCTGTTGCTATCAAGGTCAACCAAAACAGCTCTGGCAGCACGTTTAACCAGTGGGGGAAGGGAGGGCTTTGCTCTGCTCTGGCCGGGCTTGTGAAGCCCAGGGGGGTGAGAGGGTGGCAGGGCTGTGGGACACCAGGATGGGGCTGGGCAGAGGGTGCCAGCCTGGGCACTGCCTGATGGATGCTGACCTGCCTGCCTACAAGGCTGGGAATGAAGCTTTGGCTTCCTGCTGCCTGTGTGAGCTGGGGGATCTCAGGGCCAGCATCAGGATCTGGAAATGCTGGTACAGGGATGAGTTCAGGGACATGCAATGAAGGCACTGGGAAAGGCAAGGAGGCACGGAGAGACAAGGCTGGAAGCAGCAAGGACAGGCAGAGCTGGAGGAACAGGTGGAGAAAAATCTTCAACCCCTCCAGCAAAGTCCACTTATCAGGGTCAGCAGGCTGTAAACCAGGCTCGTGTGCCCTGCCACCACCTTGGCTACCTGGGCAGGGCTGGGCCCTTTCCAACAGCCTTGGCAAAACCTGCCACAGATTGGTTGCCTGTGCCTTGGAAATGAAAAATGGTGATTTTATACAGTTTTCCAGTGTGATACAATCTAATGATTTTCATTCCTTGTGAATGAGAGGGATGCTCAATGCACTGTTAGCCCATCCATGCGGATGCAGCAGATCAGGGGAGAACACCCTTGCACATGGAGGTCTGTGAAGGGAAAGGCTGTCCTCTCTGCAAAAGGACTGATAGATCAGAGAGAGCTCAAGGATCAATACAAAGGAGCAGAAACCTCAGGGAGGGGTGTATGAGAGTGGAGAATGATGCTTAGACGGGGAGAGTCGAGTCTGCAGCTTGTCAGGGATGAGCTGGCATCAGGGATGCAACGCGGCGAGCCAGGAAAATGTCAGGGGCTGTTTTGCTTCAGGTTTAATGCTGAATATGTTCCCATAAAGGGAGAGGTGGGGGCTGCAGTGAGGCCCCCAAACATCTCCAAAAGGAGTGAAGGGCCTGGGGTTCCTGCTTAGATTTTACCTCCTGCAAATTCCTGTTACAGCCGATGCTGCAAGGAGAAAATTGAAAGAGGAAGGTGCTGAGATACTCCCTGAGCCTGTGAAACAGGGGATGTGGTCAGCACCTTTCCTTCTTCCCCTTGGGGAGTGGGAAGGGAAAGGCAGTGCTTCAAAAAACCTCCATGATTTTTGTGTGAGGGCGATTCAAAGAGACTGTGGCAGTTTCAGAAGTTTCTACCTCTCTTCTCATTGTCACAACAGCAGGAGGGAGAGAAGGGAGGCCTGAGCACATGACAGGGTGAGAGATGGAAGAGCTGGCGCTGAGGGGATGTGCAGAAATCCAAGCCAAAACTTCAACTCCAAAAACTGCCAGGAATATTTCCCCCCTTTGACCCTCATCTCCCCAAAAGCATGGCATGGGCAAAGAGCTTCTGCTCTAGGGGAAGAGCTGGCAGAAGGGAGGGGAAAGCAGAGCTCACATGTTGTCCCACAAGTGCAGCGATTCAAGCCCAGCCATATCAGCTGGTGAAGGGCAGGAGGATCCTCCCTCGGATAGTTTTGTCCAGAGTCGGTGTGAGCCAAGCACCAAGGACAAGCAGGGAGAGATCAAGCAAAACATGGGAACTTGGGAGCTTGCAATGTTTGCCCAAAGGTAACACGACAGCTGGGAAGCTTTTTTTTGCTTGGTTCCCCTTTCTTTCCTCTCAGCTCTTGCAACATCCCAGAAGAGATGGGAAGAGAGCCCCAGCCACGGCCAGGGAGTTGGCCTGGCCCAGCACACAGTGGTGACAATGGTGACTGGCTGGTGGCTTTGCTCTCAAGGTGTCTTCAGCCTGGGAGGAAGCGGTGGCACCTGGCCATGTGCTGGAGGCCACATCCTGCTGTCCCACCAAGGCCAGACCTCGCTGCCCCTAAAGCCAGGAGATGTGAGGCCGGTGCTGCTGCCCTCCGGATGCTGGTGGATTGATTGCCTTCTGATTCAATCCAATAATCAAGAGTAATTGCCTGGCAGTTCCCTCCCTGCCTAATGGGCTGTCTCGCATGGTGGCTCCCCAGCCTGGCTCCACCCAAGCTGCTCACTGGGATGCAGCACAGCACAGCATCCCACTCCTCTCATGCACCCCATCCATCCTGAGCCCGGTGGCCTCTCCACCTGGCCCTGACCTGATGCTCCCCATCCCAAACCCATCACCCCACTGGTACTGTTGGGCTTTTTCCTGCTTTATCAGCACAGTCGTGGACCACACTTCCCAGCTGCGAGGGCCATCAGCTCTACCCATGCCTTGTGGCTCCCCTTATTTGACGTATAATCTTCTAATTAATAATCAGCCTTTTCAAAGTGGAATGCAAACATTAATTAATTCCTCGTGAGGCAGGTAATTAACAGCAATGACTCCCATTTTATTGCGAGGGAGGTTGCGATAGAGAGATCTTCCACGATCCCCAGCAAGGTGACAGAGGAATGACCGGGCAGAGGCGGCTCTGCTCCAGCACAGCCCTGCAGGAACCCTAGGCTGGGTCTTCTTCCACTGAGGGCTTCCTGTGGGCACTCTCCTGGGCTATCTCTTCCTTATCACTGTGGCCATCTCCACATGGTGGGGGTGGCCTGGTCCCACAGTGGCCTGGCAGGACATGTCCATCACCATGGCCACCTCTGCCCTGTGGGGTGAGGCATGGCCCTGGGGTGGCACAGACGAACCCACAGGTCTCCTGCTCCTCTATATATCATCCTCTCCAAAGCACCCACCTGAGTGCAGCTGTGGTGCCGAATTTTGGGGCACCTTCACCAGGATAAGGCACTCCTGAAGAAGGGGGTGCCATCCAAAGGAAAAGGGTTTCTCTGTGTTCCCATCCCCCCAGGAAACTGTAAATCTCCATCTCAATAAGCTTTTGCAGGTTCCTCCTGCTGCTCTCGCCCTTTGTTCATCCCACAGCAGGAGTAATGAAGTGGGGGGGAATAATGCCTGGGTCCCCTTCAGAGACCCACACAGGCAGTCTGGGGAGGAAGCCCCATCCTCATCCTCATCCTGATCTCTGCAGCTCCCTGATGACAAAGAGCTTGCTGGTGTGGCCTGCAAGACCTTGACTGCAGGCCTGACTCCTGCCTTTGTGATGCTGGACAAGAGATATCCCATGGAGAACAGGCATTTTGAGCCTTTTTTTTTTCTCTGGAGAATTTTTTTTTTCACCTGTCACTACTGTTTTCAAACGGCTGAGATTACACATCCAAGGTCCCCACGCTGAAGTCTGTGTGCTTCCAGCCGGCAACAGATTGCGAGTGGCTGCTGCTACTTTACTTACAGGACTGCTTAATTAACTTGATTAATCAGTCCGTGTTCGCACAACACTCTGGAGACGCAAAGCCCTCTGGTTGCTGCTGCCTGCTGCCCTCGCCTTTATTCCCGACCAGTGCTGGATGGTCACAGGCAAGAAGGGAATCGCAGAAAGGCAGCCTGGGCTGGAGCAGCCACGTCTCCTACTCCAGCAAGGTTTGAATCAGAGGACAGAAACAAATATTGCTCAAATCTGACCAAAACACTGCTCCTGTGGTGTGCCCTGCCAGCACGGGGCAGGATGGAGAGCAGGGACCAGGGCCCCCTCCCTGAGCCAGAGGAGCGTTCCCTTGTCCCAGGTCCCGCTGCCACCGTTGGCACACGGTCTTTAACAGCGCCCGGTGGCGCCGGCCGCGCTCCCGGTTGCCCGGGCGGGTCCAAGGGCCGAGGGCCTGGTGGCGACTGGCAGGAGCCTGTCGCGGCCGCTTGCTGACATCAGCAGTGAACTTGGCCCCGCGTCCCGCTCGTCCCGCTCCCGGCCGGGGTCACCGGTGCCCGCCCGGCCCAGGGGTGCAGGTGACGGGCGCTCCACGTGCCCCGCGCCGGGCAGGGCGAGCAGCACCCCCGGGATCCCGCACCGCGCTGCCCCGCGGACCCCCGCTTCCCTCCGGGGGGTGCATCCGCCCGGCTCCCACAGACACGGGGGGCGAATGGGCCGGGACCCCCACCCGCGGGGCTTTGTGTGAGGGGTGGGGTGGGGGGGCTGCGCGGGGGTAGGGGAAGCACCGAGCACGGCGGAGCGCGGCGGGCAGCAGGCAGGACCCCGTCCCCACAGCAGCCCGGTGACACCGGGGGCCGCGCCCCCACCCCAGCCCCACACGGTTCCCCCCCCACCCCAATATCTTCCCCCTGTCTGGGCGGCGGGGCGGGGCGAGGCCTGGGGGGCGTGGCCAGGCGTGTCCAATCGGAGCGGCGCACTCCGAAAGTTTCCTTTTATGGCGACACGGCGGCGGCGGCGGCCCGATATAAACGGCGCTCGTGCGGCGGGCGGGAGCCGCCGCGAGCTCTGCCTGCCCTCACCGCGCGCGCGCCCCGCTCCCGCCGCCGCCTCGCGCCCGCCCCGGCTCCGACCGCGCCAACTCCCCAAAGGTGAGAGCGGCACCGCGACAGCGGGGGATAGCATGATAATGGTGTTAACGAGAATAGGAACGAGACGGTGTTGTAACTAATATCGCTGTGCTCGGGGTTTGTTGGGACGCGGCGCGCCCTTTGTGCGCCGGCGGGGTGGCGGCCCCGTAGCGCGCTGCCGCGTTTTAAGGGATAGAGACGCAGCCCGCGGGTTAAGGCTGGGTTTGGGGGTGATGCTTGCAGAGGGGGGTTGCGCCGCTGCCACCCGTGGGGCTAATCCGCCCCATAAGAGGATTGCTGGTGCGGACGGGGGGAGCGGGCGGCTCGGCTGCTGTGTCCCGGGAGCGGTGGCGGGGCCGGGGGCGCGGGTCTTTGTCTGCTCCGCGGAGCCGCCCGTGCTGGGGTCGGGGCCCGGGGGCGTTGTCCCCCGTGGGGAGGGGCGCGGCTCCCCCTCCCCGCACATACGAATAGTCCCGGTGGCTTTTGCTTGCGGGGAGGGGGCGGCTCCCCGTGCACGGGGTGAGGCTTTGGATGGGAACAATGCGGGGTCGGGGGGCGCGGGGGGGGCTCCCCGTGTGCCCGGAGCGCAGGTGCAGGCGGGCTGCCCGCTCCGGCTCCGACTACACTTCCCAGGCTGCCCGTGCGGGGCGGCACATGTGCGGCAGCTGCCGCCGCCCCCCCGCCACCGGATTACACCGGCGCGGCCAGAGCCGCCGGGGCTGAGCCTGGGCGGGCGGCAATTGCATAAGACGCTGGCTCTAATCCCGCCCGCGGTGCCGCCGCTCGATGGGGCAGAGCCCCGGTCACGCTTGGCTAGTGGGCTGGGCGTGGTGACCAGCGCTTGTGTTGCTGCGGTTCCTTGTTGCTGGCTGAGGCTTTGGGGGCTGTGCAGAGGGGCTCGGCTGTGCCTGGCACAGGGCGTGACCCCCTTTGGCTGGATGGTCAAGCCCCGCTGAACGGCACATGGCGGGGCTCTGAGCAGAGCACCGGGCGTGCCCGGCGGGGCTGTGCGGAGGTGTTGAGCCCCGCCGGCCGGCTCTATAGGTGGGGCACCGGGCGTGTCCGGCGGGGCTGTGCGGAGGCGTCGAGCCCCGCTGGCCGGCACACGGCAGGGCGCTGGGGTGTGGCCGCCACGCCCGCCCGCCCCGGGGAGTGGCCGCCGCCGTCCCCCCGACAGCCGGTGGCGGGCGAGGCGCGGCGCGCTCCATCCATTGCCTTTTATGGTAATAATGCGAGAGGGCGCAGGGACTTCCTTTGTCCCAAATCCGCGCAGTGCCGAAATCTGGGAGGTGTCGCCCCCTCTAGCGGGCGCCGGGCGAAGCGGAGCGGCGCCGGCAGGAAGGAAATGGGTGGGGAAGGCCTTGGCGGCATCGCCTGCGCTTCCCGCCATCGCCTGCGCTTCCCGCCCGCCGCCGCGGGACTGTGAGCGGGGATGCTCATGCCTCCTTCTCTCCTCTCCTCCCGCAGCCAGCCATGGATGACGATATTGCTGCGCTCGTTGTTGACAATGGTTCCGGTATGTGCAAGGCCGGTTTTGCCGGGGATGATGCCCCCCGTGCTGTCTTCCCATCCATCGTGGGTCGCCCCAGACATCAGGTAGGTGGCTGGTTGTGCTTGTCGTCTAAGAATAAAAGAGTTTTAGGTGGAAGTGGTTTCCCTAGAGGGAAGAAACCTTTTTATTTGGTTTTGTACCATGAGAGGCCTCTGTGCTGCAGCACAGCTGGTGGGGAATGCAGCCTCCTGCAGAGCATTTGTGCAGTGTGTGTTGGAGCAGCTGACTGGATGTCATCCCTCACAGAGATGTGACAGCAGAGGGACCATTATTACAGACTTAGGTTTGGGAAAAGAGAGTTATTCACTCTTCAGCTGTACTTACCACTTGGTCTTTGTTCTGCAGGGTGTGATGGTTGGTATGGGTCAGAAAGACAGCTATGTTGGTGATGAAGCCCAGAGCAAAAGAGGTATCCTGACCCTGAAGTACCCCATTGAACACGGTATTGTCACCAACTGGGATGACATGGAGAAGATCTGGCATCACACTTTCTACAATGAGCTGAGAGTAGCCCCTGAGGAGCACCCTGTGCTGCTCACAGAGGCTCCCCTGAACCCCAAAGCCAACAGAGAGAAGATGACACAGGTGTGTAGAACTCTGCAGCTTGCAGCTACAGCAGATAATTGCTGCAGGCCAGCTCTCCTCTTCCATGTTGTCCTCTCTCCTTCTTCACCACTATTCTCCCTTTTTGCCATCTTTACAGGGTTTTCCTTTCCTGACCTGAGTCTCCTCTTTGCTGGACCTTGACAGGTTTTGTTTGCTCTTCTAAGCTGGCTTTCTCTGAGACTGAACTAGCAACTTGTCTAACTGCTGTTTCTGACTAGGCACGCTAATCCATTTACAGCCCTTGAGTGACTGTACTGTAGTTTACTTGGCATTTGTTTTGTTCCTTGCTGTGATATGTGGATGGGTCTGTGGCAGTGGTGTCCCTGCTCAGGCTCTGACCTGGCAGGTGTGGGTGGAGACCAGGTGAGATAAGCATGGACTTTGAGGGGGAGTTTAGAGATGCCTCTTATCTAGGGGCAGAAGTAAAACCACTTTGCATGGACTTGGTATAAACATGTAGCAAGAACACATTGTATTTTTGTGTTGACTCAACCCTTCCTTTTCTTTCCCTAGATCATGTTTGAGACCTTCAACACCCCAGCCATGTATGTAGCCATCCAGGCTGTGCTGTCCCTGTATGCCTCTGGTCGTACCACTGGTATCGTGATGGACTCTGGTGATGGTGTTACCCACACTGTGCCCATCTACGAAGGCTATGCCCTCCCCCATGCCATCCTCCGTCTGGATCTGGCTGGCCGTGACCTGACGGACTACCTCATGAAGATCCTGACAGAGAGAGGCTACAGCTTCACCACCACGGCCGAGAGGGAAATCGTGCGTGACATCAAGGAGAAGCTGTGCTATGTCGCCCTGGATTTCGAGCAGGAGATGGCCACAGCTGCCTCTAGCTCTTCCCTGGAGAAGAGCTATGAACTCCCTGATGGCCAGGTCATCACCATTGGCAATGAGAGGTTCAGGTGCCCTGAGGCCCTGTTCCAGCCATCTTTCCTGGGTAAGTCTAACTTTCTAGGATATTCTGTTGCTCCTTAATGTTCCTTCTGTGAAGGGTGACCTGGAGACCATGGCAGTGAGGTTCCATATTTTACTGCTGGTCTGTAGCAGGGCTTGTGCTGCTCACCAGTGTCAACCTCACTTCTACACAGCTTAAAGCTGTTGGAGGGACTTGGGTTGGCAGAGCCAGAAGTTGAGTCTGTCCCAGCCATGGCTCTGTAGTGCCATCCTGCTGAAAGGACTGCTGGTCTCTTGGCTGCCTGTAGTATCTTTTTAGACTTTGTCAACTCTGTCTGAGCCTTTGTTGACTTGAAACTTCTGCTTTTTCACAGGTATGGAGTCCTGTGGTATCCATGAAACTACCTTCAACTCCATCATGAAGTGTGATGTGGATATCCGTAAGGACCTGTATGCCAACACAGTGCTGTCTGGTGGTACCACAATGTACCCTGGCATTGCTGACAGGATGCAGAAGGAGATCACAGCCCTGGCACCCAGCACAATGAAAATCAAGGTAGGATGGAGTTGGGTTGAAATACCCAGCACATGCTGGAGTCCTGCTGCAAAAGATAGAAACCATGTCTGTCTGGTACAGCCTTTATGGCCTTGGGCTGGACAGGATGGCACCCACCCAACTGCATGAATAATGGGATTAGAGTAAAGACTGGTTGCAGAGGAGGGAGGTGGGTGTGTGAGGTTGTGTCTTGATCCTGTTTGGACTTCATGGTATCTTGGCCAAGGTTAGATAAGGGAATTAGAAGCTCCATCTTGCAGGGCCGTGCGTGGGCTGTGAGCGTAGCGTGATGCTGTGTCTGACTGGTTCCTCTTCCTCCTGCAGATCATTGCCCCACCTGAGCGCAAATACTCTGTCTGGATCGGAGGCTCCATCCTGGCCTCCCTGTCCACCTTCCAGCAGATGTGGATCAGCAAGCAGGAGTACGATGAATCCGGACCCTCCATTGTCCACCGCAAATGCTTCTAAACCGGACTGTTACCAACACCCACACCCTTGTGATGAAACGAAACCCATAAATGCGCATAAAACAAGACGAGATTGGCATGGCTTTATTTGTTTTTTTTTTGGCGCTTGACTCAGGATTAAAAAACTGGAATGGTGAAGGTGTCAGCAGCAGTCTTAAAATGAAACCTGTCGGAGCGAACGCCCCCAAAGTTCTACAATGCATCTGAGGACTTTGATTGTACATTTTTTTGGTTTTTTTAATAGTCATTCCAAATATTCTAAGGCATTGTTACAGGAAGTTACTCGCCTCTGTGAAGGCAAAGCCCAGCTCGGAGGGAGTCCACCAGTTACAGCTGGTGTTAGGTTATAATTGCTTGTCTGTAAATTATGTAACCCGACAAGTGTCTTTTTGTATCTTTCCGCCTTAAAAACAAAACACACTTGATCCTTTTTCTCTTCGATTTGTCAAGCAAGCAGCCTGTGTTCCCCAGTGATAGATGTGAATGAAGGCTTTACAGTCCCCCGCAGGGTCTAGGAGAAGTGGTGCCAGTATGTGGGGGAGGGAGGGGCTACCTGTACACTGACTTAAGACCAGTTGAAATAAAAGTGCACACCATAGAGGCTTGACTGGTGTTGGTTGTTCATTTTCTTTCTTTTCATGCTGTTTTTGACAGTTGCTCCCTGCTCTGATCTCGCCCTGCCAGGCTGCACAGCTCTGCTATCAGGCTGAGGGGATGCTGGTGCTGCAGGCACAAGGCAGATGGCTCTGGGTGATACGGGGAGGGGTAGAATTGAGCCCGCCAAACCTGTGGGGTCTGTGAGGTTCCCTTGGGTTGGAGTTCTCCAGATACTGCCAGTGTGCCACAGGAGCTGGGTTTGATGGATTCAGCTGCATCTTCCCAAATGTTGCTCTTGTATGTGTCTCCCTCCTCAGTCTCATGTTGGACTGATGGAAGCAGGTGGGGGGTGTTGATGCCATAAACAAGCCAAAGCAGCTGCTTTCTCCCTGCACCAAGGCTCCTTTGACTGGTCTGCAGCTCTACATGGGACAGTGTCCCTGCTTCCCTCTGCTCCAAGTATCAGAGCTTGCCTGTCCTGCTCCCAGTTTGCCTTGGGAGGGAGGCCAGGGTTCAGGTAGGGAGACTCATGCCCTGGCAGTGTGCTGGCTGGGTGGAGCACCTTTCAGGTGAAAAGCAAGAGAAAGTCCTGTGAAGTGGAAAAAACTGACTTTAGAGAGCAGGGCTGCTGGAGAGCTACATGGGTGGGGCTGGGAAAAAGGTGCAGGGAGGAAGGAGGAAGCTTTGGCAGGGTCAGTGACACAGCTCCAGTGCAGGTACCTGCCTCCAGCCCAGCCTTTGCCAGGAAGGTTTTGTGCTTCCTGACTCTGCTCATCCTTTGAGCTTCCACACCTGTGAAGCTTCAGCCTTATTTGATCAACTGCTCTGGTTTTGTGGATAAGAACAGGGGTGATCATCACAAAGCTGAGACCCTGTTGGATAAAGCCATGTCCACAAGCTCCCAGAGCTGGAGCCACAGCTGTGGAAAGGAGACAGACAGGGATTGAGGCTACTGGGTCAGGAAGCAGAAAAAGCTGAGCCAGGTAACACTGTTGCCAGCTCAGGGAGACCAGACCTGGGAGCGTTTTCAAGAGGGAAGCTTCCCAAGGCTCTGCCAGTCTTGTCTGCCTTTGAAGAGCTAATGGCTGTGATTGTGTCATTTCGAAGCAGATGAAAGGCAGGGAACAGGCTCTAGTTCCTCTTTAATCCTCTGCCTGGCCTGCTCCTGCTCTGGCATTGAACTGTGCTCAGGGTGGACCTGCCGGTTTCTGCCCTTCATCTCCCCAGGCTCCCTCCTGGGTGCAGTGAGAGCCTGGCAGGGCTGGAGTGCAGACTGAGCTGAGCTGATGAGTACTGGAAGCACCAGTTTGCAAGAGAGGAGGTGAAACAGGTTGGAGCAAGGCCCAAACTGGGCTTATAACCTAAAGTCTTGGGGAAATGGGGTGAGGAGGAGGCAGTGGCAGCTCCTGGGGAGGGAGTGAGGTAGGAAAAAGGCCAGCAGCCAAGAAGAGATGACAGCAATAGGGAAATGGGGTGCCTTTCTTCAGCCTTTGCTGAAATGGTCACTGTTTGCTGTGGGAAAATGTGCTGAGACACAAAGAACAGAAGAAACTGGTGCTGGTGAGAAACCAGTGAGCAGCAAAATGCCAGAGGCTGAGAGCAGCTCAGGTAGGCAGAGGTGTGAGCACAGAGAGACTGGTGCAGAGCTGCTGGACACAGGGCAGTCAGGATGATTTTCAGCTCCAGAACCAACTGAGGTGTGCTGTTGACAGTTAAAACTTTGCAGGACTTTTTCTCCTTTCTTCCCATTTCACTTGCTGTTTTGGGTAACCAGCCCCTCAGTAAAATGAAGCTGAGCTTTCCACAGCCCTTCTCGATGCCTCTCCAGCATGAGGCCATGGTGTGCACAGCCACTCTGCAGGCTGCTCCAGCAAGGCTCCGTTTATTCCTCCTCTGGGCCATTACATGCTGGAGAAAAGAATGTGGTGCCGGGCAGGGACAACTGCAAGCATTACTCACTGCTCCCAAATGCAGTGAGCACGAAGCATGGGGGAGCCTGGAGTGGTTTCCTTCCAGGAATGTCAAGTGCTGGAAGAGAGGGGATTTTTTAATCACAGTTTCTCTGCCATGGAGTTTCAGAGGGCTCAATTCACTCCTCACTGTTTCACAGAGTGGGGAAATGCTGAGAGGCCTGTCAGGGAGGGCAGTGGAGGAGCCATGTCCTGGCTTTTTTGGATTCAAAGGAGAACTTGTGTAGAGAATAATCAGTGCTCTATCTCCTCCAGCACACAAATATCCAGGGGTTATAGGGAAACCAGAAGCTTTAATATGTCCACTCACAGTCCAGGCTGAGCATGTCCCCCTGTCTGTGATGTTCCAGGATTCCTCAGGCTGCAGGGACAGCAGGACTCAGCTCTAGATCCTTCCAAGTCACTCAGCTCTTTCTTACCTCCCTGCAGCTGCCTCAGGAGAGATGGCTCAGCTCAAGGGAGCTGAGCAAACATATTTTACACCCTTTCTTCCCTCAGAGTTCCCAACTTTCTCTCCTGCTGGAGACAGTCTCTGGCACTTCACCTGCTATTAGCTGATGACCTGGAAAGTCACCTCACTGAGCTGCTTATGGAATCAAGCCACCGCCGGGAATTAGTGATGTCCTTGGCAAAGGAGATGGTTGCAGCTCTCGGGATTTAGCCCTGAAGGGCCTCATTGTCTCTCAGCTGTGTCAGGGACAGTTGACCAGAAACGGTCCCTGGATGGGGAGGATCCTGTTCTCTCGTTAGTGAGCATGTGCTCCTCCAGGAGAGGAGCCAGCTGGCTGTGTGCAAAAATCCCAGGGAATCTCACAGCATTCAAACTGAACTGGCCTCCTTGCAGAAGTACCAGCTTTAGAAAATGGCCATTCCAAGGTATCCATTCAGGGATGGGTCTGTGGGATTAGCTTAGGGCAGGAGCAGTCTTGGTCTCTGAAGTTGTTCTTTGCAGGACTGCTGACCTGGAGCCTGCCCTGACTTGCATTATACCCATCTGTAATCCACTTTAGCAGGCCTTACAGTATTAAACCATATCAGGGATTGAGAATCATTCCCAGCAGTGGAGCTAGCAATGCACCCAAGCATACCAAGTGACTGCTGCAGCCCAGCTGGGCTTTAGCCAAGCTGACAAAAAGGTGTTCAGGCTGTATCAGTCTTAAGAAAAATCAGAAGAGAGAACTGAGGCAATACTTTCCAGAGGAAAAAACATAAAATCCCCAGGACAGACTGGCCTTGAATGTTAAGATATTTTGTTTTATACAGAGAAAAACATCTTGACAGTGGTATTAATTTGTTTGCCTGTCGACTGGGACAGCATGATATGTACCTGCCTTGTTTGGGCTAGGAAAACATGTATTGGTTGTAAGATGACCAAAGTCTACCCACATAAAAAGCATTCCTGAAGTGAGGCACAGCAAGGAGGGTTTCCCCTATCACCATCTGGCCACCTCCCAGGGCCATGAAAAGAAATGCCAGAGTTCAGTGTAATGTTCAATTCCCTCCTCCTTTACTGCCTGTTTCTGCCTCACGTTCAACCTCCATGTCTGATCTGCACCAACACACCGCTTGTTTATCTGGTGGATCAAAAGTCCAATTGCTGCTCCTCTTACAAAGCCTCATTTCTTCTCAGGAACCCCTTCCACCACCCTCTGTTCCCAGTACTTATTTGGGGTTGTCAGCTGCTCTCTGGTCCCTGTAGCCCCCAGGGATGGAGGGAATCCATGGCTACTCTAAACTCCAGCTGCTCCAGCCACCCTGGCTCTCTGGGCAGGGCCTTCCCTCTGCCTTTGGGACTCACTGACAGTTTTATTTATCATTTGCATTGGAAATGCAGGTCTCCTCCACCCTGGTCTCTGCTTTCCCTGGTGACTGCAAATATGGTAGGTTGGTATTTTTCCCAGATGTCAAACAAGTTGGTCTTGACTGAAAGGCCTCCGGATTTAATTTGTGATTACCTTTTATTTAAGTGAAACACATGACAAACAAAACAGGTACAGATCCTCTACAGAGGTTCTCCCTCATCTAAGAGCTAAAAATTGCTTTCCTCTTTGACTCCACAGCTCTCTCACAAGCCTAGAAGCAAAATGCATAATCAAGACTTGAGGCACTTGCTATTTCTAAGTGAAACCCCCAATTTACCCTTAATGTAATTCACGGCCTTAAATGGCAACAATCAAGCAGGAAGAAAATAGCAACTTACTAATCTTCCTTTATGGGTCATCTTTAAAACACATTTTCTATGAACAAAATTCCTGAAGCATACACGTAACTGGAAATTCCAGCGCTGTGGTCCTGTCTGTACTTGAGCTTTGGGATAGGAGCTATGTGAAGCTGCACTGCTGGAGCCAGCTGCTCCTCTTGGACAAGGCTGTGTGTGATGGCTGCAGTCACAGCAGCTGTCACAGCAGCTCTGGTTGATTCTGCATGGCTTTCTGCACATCAGGATGGTGATATAGGGAAGAAATCCTTCCCTCTGAGGGTGGGGAAGCCCTGGCACTGGTTGCCAGAGAAGCTGTGGCTGCCCCATCCCTGGAAGTGTCCAAGGCCAGGTTGGACAGGGCTTGCAGAAATGTGAAATAGTGGAAGGTGGCTCTGCCTGTGGAAGCAGGATGGAGCAATATTAATTTTATAAGTTCCAGCCCAAATCATTCCAGTGTTCTATAATGTGACCAGCAGGACCAGGGCAGTGACTCTGTCCCTGTATCACAACTGGAGAGGCCACACACACCTCGAGTGCTGGGTCCAGTTTTAGCTCCTTCAATCCAAGAAGGCCATTGAGGCACTGGAGCGTGTCCAGAGAAGGGAATGGGGCTGAGGAAGGGTCCTGAGCACCAGGAGCAGCTGAGGGAGCTGGGGAGGCTGGGCCTGGAGGAAAGGAGGATCAGGGGGGCATCCTTGTTCTCCACAATTCCCTGTAACGAGATGGGGGTCAGGCTCTGCTCCCAGGGAGAAACAGGCAGGATGAGAGGAAATGGTGTTAAGCTGTGCCAGGTGAGGGTCAGGCTGGACATCAGGAAGCATTTCTTCACAGAAAGGGCGGTCAGGTATTGGAACGGGATGGCTGGGTGGGTGGTGGAGTCACTGCCCCTGGAGGTGCTTAAGGAAAGCCTGGACATGGCACTCAGTGCTCTGCTCTGTTTGACACGGTGGTGTTCGGTCAAAGATTACACTCGATGAGCTCAGAGCTCTTTTCCAAGGCGGACGATCCCGGTGTTCGGTGACTCCACGGACCCGCCACTCCCACCATGGCGGCGCCCCCCTCAAGATGGCGCCGGGGCCGCGCCGCGCTCAAGATGGCGGCGCGGGGCGGGCGCTGCCGCGGAACCGGGTCATGGCCGCGCCGGAAGAGCCGTGAGGCGGCCGGGCCGGCGGGAGCGAGCCCGGGACGCGGCCGCTGCGAGCGGGGCCCGGCGAGGCGGTGGCGGCTGCGGCGGGACCGCGCGGCTGCCGCCATGTTCCGCTGCGGAGAGGTGAGTCGGGGCTTGTGCGGCTCAGCTCGAGCCCCGCTTCCCCTCCGCAGCGGCCCCTCGGGGCGCCGGTAACCGGGGCTGCGGGAGCCCTCAGGGCGGGAGCCGGGCTCGGGGCAGGGCGGGCGCTCGGCAGCGGCGATGGAATGGCCCTGCCGGGTGTCTCCGAGGGGCTCTGGGGCCGTGAGGTGCGGCAGCCCCTCAGGAGCTGCCCTGGCGTTAGTGCCGGTTTGAGCTGTGGTTTCGCCGTTAAGGTGTGAGCGTGTTGCACAAGAGCTGTGGGTGATGTTGGGCTGCAGTGTTGGTGTGTGTCTGTGTGTGCAAACAGATATATATAGCCGTGTATGTATGTATATGTGCATGGTTATGTAACTCTTAAGGTTATTGAAACGGGTGGCGCTTGGAGGAGGGATGTAGAAGGAGATTGCTGTGATATATTTAGGAAAGGATCATGGACAGTCACTCTTCCAGTTGCACAGTAAGTAGAATAAATGGAAATGTTAGCCAGCAGTAAAAGAGCAAGTGGAAGTACCATGGTTTTGTGTGAAGTTTTGCACTACCTCCATATTCTCCTTTTCTTTCTCCCCATTTTTTTCCCCCCACCAGGAAGTCGTGAGTGAGGAGAGTGAGGAGGAAAGCAATGGAGTCAACTTGATGGAATTCTCAGATGAGATCCTTCTGCACATCCTCAGCTATGTCCCTTGCACAGACCTGGTCCTGAATGTCAGGAGAACCTGCAGGAAACTCGCAACACTTTGCCTTGACAAGAGTCTAACACATACAGTTCTACTTCAGAAGGACTATAAGGTGGGGAGAATAGCTTGCTTCTTCTGTTAGCTGTGAAGATAAATCTGTCTTCTGAAAAACAATGCCAAGAAGTAGAACTTTCCAATGTGTATATACATAAATAGACTGCTCCTGAACTCTGAAATCAAATGCATAATAAGCTGTTTTATAAAAGCATTTATTTTCCAGAATGCTTTGTTACAACAGCTCCCTTATCTGAAACACTGTCAGTGAAAACTTATTTTTTCCATATTTCTGGAAGCTAAAATGAAAGTAAACATGACCTTCTATTTGCAACTGTGATTGTGTAAAGTTATATTTTGAGAAAATGATGTTTTACGGGTTGTTGTGCAAAAAATCTTTTTGCATGTTGCTGTCAGGAATGCAGTCAGCAAGGCCAAAAATTGTGTGCATGTTATAACAAAATAAAGCCTGGGAAGGAAGGGTGATATAATCAATGAGAACTGTATCAGCTGGTGCAGGCAGGGGCCCAATGAGCAGCCTATGCTCGTTTCCAAAAGAGGAAATGGAATGAAGAAGAATGGAAACATCCTTCTTTCAATTTGAGTCTCTGTACATAGTCAGTTCTGCTGAAATAGCTTTGCTGGTAGAAAATGGAGGTGGTTTTCCCTTCCACTCTCAGCTGCTGCACAGTCTGTAATGCAGAACTGCAGGAGTGAAAAGAAGTGTAATCTTAAGAGTCCAAAGCATGGCAGACTGAGCTGCCAGCAGTGTGATAATTCTTAGGCTGTGCTGCCATCCCCAAACCTTTGGAAGAGCCACATAATCCAGGTGCCAACCACTCTTATCCCCATCTCCAGCTGGAAAACTGAGCCAGTGCCCACCACTGCCCTACCTCTCACTGAATGTGCTTTTGTTTGGGTGCAGGTAAACAAAGACAAAGTGAAGCAGCTGATGAGGGACATCGGAAAGGAGATCTACCAGCTGAACATGGCTGGCTGCTACTGGCTGCCCAGCTCCACCATCGACCACGTAACACGGTGCAAGAACCTGGTGAAGCTGAACCTGTCGGGGTGCCACGTCACCTCTCTGCGGCTCTCCAAGATGCTCTCCTCGCTGCAGCACCTGCGCTCGCTGGCCATCGATGTGAACCCTGGCTTTGATGCCAGCCAGCTGAGCAGTGAGTGCAAAGCCACCCTCAGCCGTGTCTCAGAGCTGAAGCAAACCCTTTACACACCCTCGTACGGTGTCGTGCCGTGCTGCACCAGCCTGGAGAAACTGCTGCTGTACTTTGAGATCCTCGACCGCTCGCGGGAGGGGTTTATGCTGTCTGGGCAGCTGATGGTGGGTGAGAGCAACGTGCCCCATTACCAGAACCTCCGCATCTTCTACGCCAGGCTGGCTCCTGGCTATGTCAATCAGGAGGTGGTGAGGCTGTACTTGGCAGTGCTGAGTGATCGGACACCTGAGAACCTCCACGCCTTCCTCATCTCTGCCCCCGGCAGCTTTGCAGAGACGGGAGCCACCAAAAACCTCCTGGACTCCATGGCCCGAAATGTACGTCTGGATGCTTTACAACTGCCCAAAGCCTGGATTAACGGCTCTGGGCTCCTGCAACACTTGAAGTTCAACAACCCTTTCTACTTCAGCTTCAGCCGATGCACCTTATCTGGTGGGCACCTGATCCAGAGGGTCATTAATGGTGGGAAGGATCTCAAAAGCCTGACCAGTTTGAATCTCAGTGGCTGCGTTCACTGCCTGGCCCCGGAGTCCTTGTTTCGGAAAGCTGAAGATGACATTGACAGCAGCATTTTGGAAAGCCTGGTAGTGTCTTGCTGCAACCTGAGACACCTGAACCTCTCTGCAGCTCACCATCACAGCTCTGAAAGCATAGGGAACCACCTGTGCCAGCTCCTGTCCAGGCTAAAGCACCTGCTCTCATTAGCACTACCAGTTTGCTCCATCACAGATGTTGCTGCCAGCGTGGAGAAGCCTCCCACCACACCTAACGTGGTGCCCCAAACATTTGGAAAGAAAGTTCGGATTGGGATACCGACATATCCAAGGAACTTAGGGGACCAGGCAAATCAGAAGGTTGAGTCCTCGGTGTTTTGGGCTCTGATGGGAAGCCTGCGGTTTTTGGAAACCTTGGAGATAATCGGGTCCAGTTTCTCCTCCGCCATGCCCCGCAACGAGCCGGCAATTCGGAACTCGTTGCCTCCCTGTGTCCGGGCACAGAGTGTGGGGGATTCAGAGGTGGCTGCCATTAGCCAATTGACTTACCTGCAGAGCCTCACCTTAGCACAGCTGCCAAATATTCTCACAGGCTCTGGGCTCGTCAACATCGGGCTGCAGTGCCAGCACCTGCGGACTCTTTCCTTGGCCAACCTGGGCATGATGGGCAAGGTGGTCTATATGTCTGCTCTCATGGACATGCTGAAACACTGCAGGTGTTTGAGAGATCTCAGGTGAGGGGCTGCCCTTGAACATCTCCCATTTTGTTTGTGGCTCTACAGAAATGTGATATGTGGTTTATTGTGGCTGCTATTAAAAGTGTTCCGGTCCAGGGTAGCTGCAATGTCTTGAAAACTGGATATTTTCCTTCCTGACTTACAGAGAATAGGAAGGCACTTCATGTTGTCCTTGAGGACTCAGGATATGCCCTTTAACCAGTGTTTTAGGAGCAAAAAGTGCTGTGATTGTCTTCCTTTTAAATAAGGAAGAGTGCATGCTGCTTATTTGGGAGCTAGCAGCTTGTCAGGGCTGGTCAAGTACTACGTGCCTTTGCTGATTTTTTGGCTTTGTGTACATGCACACCTCTTAAATTTTCAGGAAGGAAGAGACTCCTACACTGTCTAGATAATGTAGAGTTTTCTTTGGGTTTCCCAATGAGATACTTGTTTGCCTTAGGTTTCTATGAAAATCTCACCTCTTTATTTTTTTATTTCTTTATAATTTACTGAAAACATTCTAGATTTAGAGTTTATCCTGTTCCTCTCCTGGTAGGATTTGAAGGATCCTACCTAGGGTCTGATGCTAAAGAGTGCACAAAGGAGCTTCGTGGTAGCCAAAATGTGCTTGTGAAAGGAAACTGTGATGGTTTCCTTGCACTAGTCCATATGAACACAAATGTTACCACTTTAGAGAGATGGTTTGGTTTTGTTTTTGTTTTTTTTTTTCCAAAATCAGCCTCTTTCAGTGAAACTGCAGAGCCTGTCAGTCCCATTGTCCCCCTTTGTTCACAAGGCTCCAGAGTGCTGTGCAGTTGAGACAGCAAGGTCACAGTTCTGTTTCTGTGGCTGAAATTACTGCTCATCACCTGAGACTGGTGCTTGTGTGCCTGTCCCTGACCCACTGCATTAGTGAGGGGAGCCAGGGGGACCAAAACACCTCGGGAGGGTTTTCATTTTCCACCACTTCGCATTTATAACGGGGAGGAGTGTGCTGGTCTCTCATCCAAGGGCTGGCAGTTGCTGGGAATTTGGTTGCTCAAGGTCTTGGGTTACGTGGATGTGTCTTTAACCTTGAAGAGAGTAAATGCCATGGAGGAACTGAGGGCTGGGGAAGGAGATTTGGGTGTGCAGTGTTGCTTTGCTTATCCTAGGCCCTGTAGCTTCCTGAGGCTTTGAAATGGAGGCCAGGAGTGACAGAGATGGGAATAAAGGCTGCAAAAGGGCTGTCTGCTTCTACTACATTTGAGTGGAAGCTGTCACTCGTCCCTGAGTAAAGTCTAAGGTTTTATATTGGCTTAAGATGGTTGTAGAAATTAGCACTTCCTCCTGATAGCATAGCTTCCTTTAGATTTGACTAATTCCCTGCTGTTTCCACCCTTTTTTCCCTTCCCAGTTTTCCAGGCTGAGGAACGTTAGTTTAAGGGGCTATTCCAAAGCAACATTGCCATCTAGCGAGTGCAGGGCGGCTTTGCAGGTGTGCCTGGTGCATCCCGGAGATTCACCTGGATCCTGGAGATTTTTGTCCTAAATTTACAGTGCCCAAGTAATGATGTCGAAAAATTGAAAAGGCTGCCCATTCTCTTAATATGAATTTCACCTCATTACCCAAAGTGCTCTTAGGATCTCTTCAGGCAGTGCCACCCGACATCAGTCACAGGCTGAGACTGAAACAGAATTTATCAATTAACAAGATTAACTTGCTGAGATACCTCTGCATACTACAAAGCCTATGCAGAGATTACCCAGATCAGGTTGGGCCCGACAGCTTGCTATCACCTAATGGATTAACCTTCCTGGAGCTCTTGGCTTTCCTGACCCAATGACTGAGATTCCCAAGTGCTCTGAAGCCTGGTGGTAAATCTGCACTAAGCAGATGAGCTCTCCTGGTGGCACGGGCCTCAAACAGGTTCAGCTCCCTGCAGGCTGGTTTCTGTGAGGGAATCACCCATTTATGCTGCTGATTAAAACACAGACCCTGTGTTGGCCAGGTTTGGCTTCACTGTGTCATTTTATTGTCCTCCTGGGTCACCATGACAGAGGATCCTGTCTCTCTTCCCTGAGCCAGGTGTTTAAGCTAAAGGCTGGGTTGATGATGGTTGTTTTCTCGTGGGAGAGCAGTAGCTCTGATCCTTTGCCAGGGCTGGCTGTGGTCACTGTGCTGGCCCCAGTTCTGTGTGCACTGTGTGTTTTTCACACCTGCTTCTCCCCAGGCAGTAAAGTGAAGATACGAGCAGTTTGGGCAGTGTTTGTACACTGGAGCAGAAGGTCCCTAAATCCACACCACCTGCTTGGTGGATGTCAGGTACAGAAGCCAGGCTGTGCTTTCAAGACCAGAATGGATCTGCTGCTTAGACCCAAGGCTTGTCTTACCCACCATGCTTAGTGGGAAACTTGCAAAACCAGGGTTACTCCCTGTGGGCAGCAGAATTCTGCAGTTTAGGCCCTTTCTCCCTATTTGTACCCTTGTCCTTCAGGGTCAGGGGCACTGCTCCATCCATTTGCCAGCTCCCCATCAATGTACCGTGTCTTTCCCTCTTGTCTGAGAGCATCCCAGGCATGAATTGCCCATTGAGTTGTTTTTGTTTGCTCCTGCAGGCTGGAACAGCCGTACTTCTGTGCGGGTGCCCAGTTCTTCCAGGCACTGAGTCACTGCTCCTCTCTCCAGCGCCTTTGCATCGTCTCCCGGAGCGGGACTCTGCAGTCTGACGCAGTGATGTCATTCATGGCCAGCTGCCTTGAGGTCATCATGTGCCACATGTTTATGGGAGAATCTCTTACCGTTTGCAAAAATCTCCAGCAGTCCATTGTCCGGAGGTGAGTGCGGAAAGGGGTGGATGTGGGATTGCTGGAGCTCTTGGAGATTTATCTCCATCCGCTGCCTTGCCAAGGTTTATATGGCTTGGAGTTCTTGTTCCAAGGAGCTAATAGGTAATGTGTAACTGTTTGGCACATAAGGCAGCCTCTTACTTTAATAAGAGTGAAATATTTGAAAGTATTTTATGAATTTTTGATTCCATTCCCACCCATGTTCTCTGCAGTTCCGCTGGCTGAGTTGGAGTTCTGGATGCAAAGCTCCATCATAAATCAAACGACACTTTTTGTGTAAACAAAACATCTGCCGACATTTTAAGTACTGAGAGATTTGACCTTGAAGCTTTCCTCCTTTCCCACAAGTGACTAAGATAATTCTCTGTCCTCTAATCACTTGTAAATGTCACTTACTGATAATCCCCTGGCAGCACAATTCAAAGCCTTTAAAGGGTTGTTGTGAAGGGTTTTTTCTTCGGAGGGCTCGGCGAGGGGGGAGGATTGGTACAAACTGCCTTTGCACGTTTGGCAGTTCTTAAAGGCATTTTGCTTGGCCCCTTGCAGCGTTCTGAGGCTCACGTGGTGGGAAACGTTTGTGTGTGAGCCGTGAACTGCATTTGAAAAGAGAGCTTTTAATTACGCTTGGCATTTGGAAATCTTCTAATAATGGCAGTCATCTTACAAAATATTTCCCATGCAGCAGACTTTCCATTATTATCTGTTTTTTCTATGAGGCTATTTCCCCGCCTTCAGTCTGTTTTCTTTGTCACCTACTGTTGCTGTGCCCTGTTAAGCTCTAATAAAAATTTCAAATCACACGGCGTTATTAGTGCATCCTAAAGGGTGCTCCTCCCCCCCAGCCTTCCTCCAGCTTCAAACTAACTTATTACACTTGGCTTGTTTCCGTGGATCAAATCCAGAGAAGGCTGTGACTATATTAGCTCCCTACCAAATTGCTCCTGAGATTGCTGCTGCCTCTGAAAGCCTCTGTGTCCTTCTGGGATGGGGATTGTTGGAAACATCTGAGTAAATTCCTTGTGGTGCGACAAGGATTCTCTGAGTTTTACACAAGGCTTCATATCTGTAAAAACATTACTGGGTTGATTTCGGTTGTGCTTTGGGGATCCTCAGAAAGAACCAGAAATCTGCAGTTCCTGTTTTTTATTTTCCCTCCCTTCTGAGGTGTCATTGCAGCTCTGACCAAAATTTTAATGTCCACTTACTGAGCAGAAATACTCCATTCTGCAGTCCTTTCTCCCTCTTCCTCTGTCATGGACTGATTCTCACTACATTTTCTACCTCTTTATAATCTAAACCCTGGGAACTTTCCAAAGAGCAGCTGATGCCTCGTGGAAATGTTAAAAACTATTTTTATATTTAGCTACAGTTCTGGCTGTCAAACTTATTTTCTTCTTTTGTATTTTATTAATAGAGACGCATGTATGAAAACATGGTTTTTTGAAGGTTGGGTTTTGGGGTTTTTTTTGCTGAAGAGAGCATCTGCTCCCACTGCAAATTCTACACCTGAAGTCATAATCCACTGTGACATTGTAATTGGTGGCTCTGGAAACGATTTTGATGTCACGTAAGATTATGACTTCAGGAGGAGGATAAGCAGTGGGAGCAGATGCTCTCCTAAGCAACAAAGATCCAGTTCTCATGCAACTGTCTCTAGTAATAAAACAGAAGAAACAAAATACAGAAAATGATGTGTAAGCAGTGCCTGGAGTCTTCCACGAGCCCTCAGTGAGTCTTTAACCATGTGACTTCTCCAGCAATTCCATTCTCATCCTTGCACAAATGTGCCTTGGGATGGGGTCAGGAATTGACTTGCTCTTGACTGCATTTTGCCTGCTACTCCAAGGCAGAGAGATGTGCAATGAATTCTGTGTGTGAGCTTAAACCTGTGGGTAAGGCTGCAGTTCTCACAGCATGGCTTCCTCTGAGAGTGTGCAGCTGGTGGCTCTTTAATCCAAGTTTTACACCAGGCAGCAAGTTGGAAGTTATCTCTCCTTATGCCTGAATGAAATGAGGTGATTTATGCTTATTTTTTTCTATTTGTTTGGGACGTGTGGATACTGTGTGTGAAACATGGGGAGTGGGTGGGGAGGAGGAGGTGAGAGGAAGGACCTCAAGCCTTTGTTTGCTCCCTTCCTTGAGCTGGGGCAGTTGATCCATGTTCCTCAGGTCCCACTGAGGGTCACAATTCCTATTTTAGGGCTGTGATGATGCTGTTGTTTATGCTGAGAGATAGTTTTGAACAGCAAGATGGGGCCAAAGTGATTCACATTCCCTCAATGCCTCCAAAAAAGAGAAGAAATGTGAGTGGGCATGGGAAGGACCCAGGGCTGGGCATGTATCAGGAGTTTGCTGCAGAAGGTAGAGTTGAGAGAAAAAAAATGCAATGTAGTGTAGGGCAGTCCTTTTTCAAGTGTGGGTGCACAGGAGGGTTTGGGTAACAGAAGAGGCCAGAACCTATTTGGGGAGAACAGGCTGTTTTCAGCTGTGGAATTGTACTGGAAGATGGTGAATATACAGGGTGTGGTGATGGGAGCTTGGGAATTAAATCTGCTGCATCACAGCAATGGCTTGAAACTTGAACTGCTTCTCAAACTTTCCCTTTTTACTGTAAAAGGAGGTTAGTGTTATGTATTTCTGTTCCACTAGCCTGAAAAGAGAGGTTGTTCTCATGTCTTTTAGTCTTGTGACAGCTTTGAACCAGACCCTGTGGTGTCCAGCTTTCTGGTGAGCAGTTTCTGGTTGAAGTTTGCTGCTATTTGGGACAAACTAATTCATGTATTTGAGTCATTGAAAGCCTCTGATTCAGTTCTGGCTCTTTTGCAATGAAACACAATAAGCAGAGCAGGGCTCATCTGGAGCCTCATCAGCAAACAGGAGGCTTGCAAGGGCAAGGTCTCCTCTGAGCTGTAGAAAAGACTGTAAAGATTGTTTCCCTCTGGGCAGATAAATCATTGCAGTGTTTTCCTTTATTCTTTTTCCTTCAGTGTGAATGGGAGGGGGGAGCTCCTTTATGGTTCAGGGAGATGCTCTGCACATAAGAAGGGCACAGTGGTTAGAGTGGGAGATGTGGCTGGAGTGATCCATATCCACGTCCCTGATCTTCCTCAGGTTTCACATGACGTTGGTCTAGTCTCAGTTTCTGTGTAAATTGACTTTTTTTCCCCCATCACATGGTGCTCAGCTGCTGCCACACTTCAGATAGCAGCAGATCCAATGAACACAATGTTTTCCATTTTATGCTTGGACCCAAACTTTGCTGGAGTGCTCAGCTCCAAGCACGTGTTGTCCCTGTTTAAATAACTCTTCTGTTCAAAACACTGCAGCATTAATTCCACAAACACTAAAACACCACAATTTGAGGCCCTTGTGGTTGGAGGTTCAGGCATGAGCCCAGACCTGCTGCTGTGCCAGCGTTTCTTTGCAGAAAAGGTAAATTTGCTTTGCCATTTTGGGCTGAGCTGCTCTGCTGGGATTGTTTCTAAATTCCTGCACAGCCCCGTGTGTCCAAAGGCAGGTCCGAGGGGATGAGCCTTCCTCCCCATCTTTTCCACAGTGTTATTTTGTGGAAGAGTCAGTAGATGGAGCTGTGACCCATGGAAGGTCCCACCATTTACCGAGCGCTGCATGCTAAAGAATCGTATTTATATGCTGGTATGTCTCTGCCCCAAAAATCCTGCGGGCAAGGAATTTGGATGACTTCAGCTCCACAGCTACGTGGTGTGGTTAGAGGGCACTTCACAAATGTGCAGGAGAAGTTGCTTTCCTGGTGCTTTCCTTGCCATCAGAAAACAGGCTGGAAGAGGGGATGGGAAATGCTTTGGCAAATATCCCCTTGGCTTCAAGGACAGATTTTTATTTTCCACTGTGTGCCTTTAGAATTTTGTCGGTTTTAGCTGAAGTGTTTAGATAGCTCCTATCATTGTAGTGATTTCAAGGACTCTACAGCACCAGACAATACAAGCCAGTGAAAAGTCCTTGGAAAAACACCTTGGAAAAAGATCAAGAAAGCTACAACAAAATAAAAACAAACAAGCAAATTTTGAAAAACCCCAAAGCAAAACAAATAACCTCTGAGAACACAGCATCATTAGGGCTTCTTCATAAAGAAGGGAGAAAGTGTCAAGGCATAGAGGTGAGCTGTGATTTATAGAAATGGAATCCAAGGGAAAAAGTGTGGTGCAGCTGGAGTGTGTTTTGGGGTGCTGGGTGGGCAGCTGGGCTCAGCTGTTCACATCTCCCAGAAGTGCTGTTGGAAATTCCTGGAGTCTGAGAGCTGTTGGGAGAGGGTGCAGAGGGCTGGGGCTCTGTGGGGCTGTGGAGCAGCATCCCCCCAGAGCTGTGGGGTGGAGTGGGGACGTGGCAGTTCTCCTCTGAGCTCTCTGCCACTGTTCCCAGCCACACTGGTACCTTTGCAGCTCAGCCCTGGTGAGGCCACACCTTGAATCCTGGGTTCAGTTCTGGGCCACCACTTCAGGAGGGACATTGAGGGGCTGGAGTGTGTCCAGAGAAGGGAATGGAGCTGGGGAAGGGTCTGGAGCACAAGTCCATGGGGAGAAGCTGAGGGAGTTGAAGAGTTTTAGTCTGGAGAAAGGAGGCTCAAGGGGACTCTTCTGTCTTTCCATAACCCCCTAACAGGAGAGGGCAGCCAGGGGGATGTCAGGCTCTGCTGTCAGGGAACAAGAGGAAATGGCCTCAAGGTGTGCCAGGGAAGGTTTAGGTTGGATATTGGGAACAATTTATTCACCAAAAGGGTTCTCAAGCACTGGCCAAAGCTGCCCAGGGCAGTGGTGGAGTCTCCATCTCTGGAGGGATTTAAAAGCCATGAGGATGTGGCACTTGGGGACATGGTTCAATGATGATCATGGCAGTGCTGGGGGAATTGTTTGGTTTTGTCTTAGGGGGCTTTTCCACCCTAAACAATTCAGTGATTCTGTGACTCAGGTCACTCTTGGGTTAACCAGTGCTGGAAAGTGCAGAGAATTTTTTTCATTTAGGACAATCTCACTGTTCTGGGGATTCAAACTCAGAGGAAGAGAAACACAAACTTACCCTGCCTTGTGCCTGTCATGTATGAGCACTGCTTGTTTTGAAGTGACTTTCATAAGATTCCTGCCACTTTCTAGGAAGAGCTTTCAGCCTAAATTAGATCTTCCTGTTCAATCTTCTGTAACATTACCTAAATTTCCCCTTACTTGTTATTGTCCTTTTTTGACGTGAAACTCTTGGCTGGATCTTCCCTTTTTCTTAAACTGCTGATTCCAGTGGCCCTGTGTGGCTGTGAGAGCTGTGAGCTTGCTGAAGGGATGAAGCCTCCTGGGATTCAGTTGCAGAAACAGGAATTCCAGGTGGGAGCACAGGGCTGAAATTGAGCATTGGAAAGTACTGAGCGAGCCAGTCCCTCTCCTGGCCATTAGCACAGGACTGAGCTTTCACAGATGAATTTTTGCTCACCTCAGGGCTAAGTATTCCCTCTTGCCCTGGATATCCCTGCAAAATTCTGCTTGCCTGGATTCTCATGAAATCCCTTTTGGGGATCCCTTTTTCTCTTAGAGGGGGCTCTGGGGGCAGTAAATGATTGCAAGATCTTTGAGTTCAGCCGGGTCCTGCAGCGTCACTCCCGTGCTGCCCACCCAACTGCTGCAGTCCTCCTGACACTGCAAAGAGCTGCTGTGAGCACCTAGGGCTTATTGAAGATTTTCAAGCTGGTTTTGTATCCCTTCAGCACCTTCTCTTCCTTCTGACCTTGAAGAAGTCCCTGTCTGTACACTGCTGGCTTTCCTGGTTCCAGAGCTGTGATCCCACCCTGCCAGCCCCAGCGTGTGAGGGCTCCAGCCCTGCACAAGTGGGATTGCAGAGGACTTAATATATCACCAGGCTGGTGTAGTGAATCATTAGCATCCTGCTCAAGCTTTCATTGTCTGTTTGGTTTCCTGCTCTTGGAAACCCCTGAATCATTCTGTCACAGACTGAATAACAAACTGCATCCTTGTCGGTTTGCGTTGCCCAAGGATTCCTTGGCGGGCTTGGCGAAGGTTGAATGCATGAGGTGTGGCCCAGACACCTTTGCTTTTACCAGAGGTGTTCTTTATGGGTGGGTTTAAATACTTTATAAGCCAGCAGGGCTTGTGGGACCATCCCCAGTTTGCCATATTAATTTATCTTCTTTTGGGGGTGCTCACAAAACCCCTTCTTTAAATGCATTCCTGTGGCTGACCCAAATGCCTTGTTTTAACTGCCAGCTCATGTGTTTTGAAAGGAATTCAGTTCTGAAACCTTCCTCAGCGGGCAGATTGGTTTGTGCATGAAATAACTTTCAAGGATTGTCCTCTCTCTCTTGGCTGAGAAATAATATTGGAATAGCACTGTCGTGCTTTCTCTTCATGAGGGTGTAAAAGGCTGAACGGAAGCATTAACTGCAGCTTTAAAGCATTTCCATAGTAAAATAAATCTAATTGAGCAGTTATTGCAGTAGCTTTTTAATTTGTGGAAGAGATTAGGAAATAACTTTCAGCTTGCTCTGGCAGAGCACTCCCCTAGGACGTGTCCTGGGCGCTCTGGCATCGCTCTTTGGGTTCTTATTCCCTCCCCCTCTAATTGTCCGGTCACATTTGAGTGATGCAGAGTTCAGCTGGCAAAAGAACGTAGGAACCTCAGTCTGCAGGCGTGTGTGATACAAGCCTCAGTTCATAGCAGGAGTAGCAGAGTGCCATTCATGCCTTACAGGGAAACCACAGCACAGAGATGTAATTTGCCTCGGCTCGGGATGAGTCTGATGTGTTATTGCTCCTTCCCTGTGGCTCAACGCAGTGGCAAAGGAAGAAGCTGTGTTGAGGATAATGGGAGAATTGGCAGTGATGTGTGTGAGTGATTTCCAGAGTCCCATCTACACCCCAGTCTCAGGTTGGAGACTGCAGTGTGGAAAAATCAGCAGCTTTGGGAGAATGTTGGTTTGTCTACGTAGACATGAAGGGATGGAAGAAACCCCTGAAGGAAAACACTTTATAGCAAAAATATCTCATTGTGTGGAGTTAAGAGCAACCAGAGGAATCTGAACATCTTTCCTTGGGAACTTTTCAAGTCCATTTGTGAGGTTTGGAAGCAAAGTCTGCTTAGCACTGGCACTCTGGCAGGGCTGGAAGGCAGAATGGCACTAGAGAATGGGTCTGCTTTAGAGTCACTGTGGGGAGGGTTTGGACCCTTCTGAGAGGCTTCTGGGGGATGAGTGGGAGGCAGAGGCTCTCCCTGCTCCCAGGGGAAGGATTCTGAGAGAATCCCACCTCCAGTTTCTTTGGCCAGGCCAAATCTTCTTTGGAAGATGCTCTGCAGAAGCTTCTTTGGCAGCCACTGTAAGCAAGGAGAGATTTGCAGCTCCTTGGTGCTGAGGTCAGGGCACAGCCAGTGGAACAAATCTGAAGTGTTTGCTTGGCCTTCCCTGAGAAGATGAGAAAAGTGTGTTGGGTCATGCTGCTGCCAGCTGCTCCAGCTTGTCCTGGCACTTCCTCCATTCCACCGTGCCATGCTTCAGGAAGGGAGTTTCCAGGCTGGCTCAGGTATGCTGGCTGAAGCTTTCAAGACAGATGCCACATCTGAACTTCGAGGTGTGAGCAAGTCTTCCAGTAAAAACAGGCTGTGCCTTGCAGGGGATTAACAGGGCTTTGTGCATGAAGGTGAGAGAGCTGCATGCAGGGCAGAAAGTGAGTTGGTTTGAAACCTCTGCTCTTGAGAAACTTTTGCCTCTCCAAAACCAGCTCATCAGCCCGTGGGGAAGGTCAAAACAGAGAGGGGAGAAGGTGTGTGACTGCAGCAGAGACTGGTTTGCATTTGTGAGAGTTGTGCCAACCAGAGTCCACATCTGCTCTGTCCCTGCTGTGCTCTGTTCCCCCAAATCAAACTTCTCATTTCCTTCCTTCCTCTCCTCTAGAGCTTCTTTTTCCATGAGCTCAGCTTGGTTTGTGGAGGTCAGAGATCTGCCCTTGATCCATTCGTGATACACTGTATTTCCTCACTTCATCTGCTGTGTGCTGCTTTTGTTGGCAGTGTTTAATTATCCCTCCTTGCTAGCCTGGGTCCTGCTTGCCAGCCTCTGGGAAGTGGGATGTGCTGAAATGTCTGATTTGGCTTAGGGCTTTCCTTGGTTTCTGTGGAAATCTCAAGGGGAAGAACATTCTTCAGCCCCAAATGCTGCCTTATCATTTCCTTACAAGTAAAGAAGGTTTGAGCAGGGAGATGTCACCTTCCAGGGTCTGTTGTGCAGAGGGTTGCAGGGGGGGTATAATCCATTTTTCCAGGCTGGCTGGTGAGATTCCCCATGGCTTTGGGCTACCCTTTGGATCTATCAGCAGGTGCAATCTCCTGGGGACTCACTGTCCTCTCTGGAGAGGCATGTCAATGTTTGCCAGGAGATAACTGCATTCCAGGGAGGGACTCTTTTGTCTTGCTAAAATCGAGGAAATCTGATCAAAGTGCAGCCTTGCTTTCGACTTTTTCTCTTTCTTTTTGACTTTGTCCCTGACCTACATATTGGATCCTGCCACAGTGGTTGGAAGTAATTGAGAGCATAGTGTTAGGCTATTTACCAAGCTGTTCACTTGAAAATAACCTTACTGAGTCCAGTCCACACCTGCTCTGGGAGAATTCTGGAGACAAATAGCAAAGCATCATTAACCCTTTCATCCACGTACAGCCAGATCAAGATCAGGATCTGTAGCTCTGCTGATGCCAGCAGGAGTTTGTGGCACAGGGTGTGCTTCACCATTCATTTCCCAGCTCTGTGGATGATTCCAACCAGTTGCTGAGGCCAGGTCTGCTCTGTGTCCACATCCACGTGAGGACACTTCAGAAACCTCCTTGTGGAAATTCCTGCTGGGTGCTTGTTGGTTTGGTGTTGATGCTGGAAAATATACGTGGTGTGGGGAGGGAGGTGTTTTCTTTGTTATCCCAGTGGTTGTTTCTGATTAAAGGATCTATTTTGAAGGGACTGCTAGTCAGTTGCCTAGAAAACTTGCTTTCATTTAATTAATCATGATGAGTTTAGTCTGGAGGTTTTGTAGGAGAGAGCAGGCAAGCATATCCTTGGCTTTTTTCCCTTGGAAAAAAAAAAACCAAACCAAAAAAAGCAGGGCTTCATGTCTGAAACTGCAGCTCTTTTGTCTCCCCAGGTCAACATCCTTCTCTGTCCTTCGGGTTTTAATTTTACAAGCCATGAGTTTGCAGAGGTGGATGGAGTTTGAAGTCCATCCAGGTGTGGAATGAGGAAAGAACCCTCAAGAAGATTACAGGAGCTGTTCTGCAACTCATTAACTTACTCTCTTCCCCTTCTTGTTATCTCCTCCCCATGCCTGGGGCCTTTCAAAGTAGTGCTCTAAGTGCCTCTCACTTAATCTAGCCCACCTGGACAGGTGTATGAAGAAAGGAATTGCCTTCCGGGGAAGGACTAAAGGAGCATGGATTGCAGAGGGAGGCAGCTTTTGGGAACTGCTAATCCCAGTTTAACATTATGACAGCTGCTCGTTAAAATCAGGGTGTTTTTTAACAGGCAGTTAAAGGAGAGGCTTTGCACGCACATTTAACTGAGAATAATAGTGAACCATGTGCATTTGATTTTTTTTTTTTCCTTAAATCACGCAAATTGTACATGGAAAGAATTCTCCGGCGTCAACTTGCTGGGGTATGGAATTTACAAGGTTTGCAGTAACATACAGTTTCCTGTTGAGGGGGGGAGAAAATCACAAAGCTTTCCTTTTTTTTCTCTTATTTTAAGATCAAGTTCAAACCCCTGGTATAAACCCAGCCTCTTTAGGAGGGGCACTTACTGCGTTGGGGTTTTTCACTTGTCTCAGTGGCAGTTCATCATGTAAACTTGTCTGGGTTCTTGTTTTTATAGCTACATGTAAAGGCTGCTTATAAAATACAATTTTGTACATGGTAAGAAGGCAGCACTCAGGTCCAATTTGGGAGAGTCTATACAAAGAAGGAAGCAGTTTCTTTCCCTTGGGGAGATGGCAGTTTCTTCCTTTGCTGAACTTGAGTAAACTTGGTCTATTAACATGATTTTCTCTGCAGGACTGTGGTGTTGGATAAGAAACACGAAGAGCTGAGGCAGAGCAGGGACTATCAAAGAGACATTTGGCTGTATTTTATGTGATTTCACTGCAGACTTTACCAGCTGCCTCCCAGATCAGCAGTTATTTGCTGGTTGATTTCTTGAGGGCAGTGCTGTGGAAGTAAGAAGCTGCACAGCTCTGACACAAGTCCCCAGATCTACGGGGGGAGCCGTGTCCTTTTCTGCCAGCCCTTAGGCATGAGGCATGAAGGGCAGGTCTGTGATGCAGAGAGATAGAAAATTGCCCCAGGTACTTCTGTTGCTGGAAATTCTTATTCCTGCAGCTACTTTGGTTCAGGCAAATTAATTCAATCCACCAACACTGAGCAGCTAGCCTGGGAATGGAAGTTTCTCTGCTGTGTTTTTGGCAGCTCTACTCCAAATCGTTTGTGGATGGGAATGTCCTTTCTGTCTCCCAGGAAATGCCAGTCTCTTGTGTGGCTTTCTTCAGCTGGCTGGGATTTTCCTGTTTCCAGCAGCTGGATCTCCAGCCTTTCCTCACTGTTTGACAGAAATCTGGCCGTTCCAGAGCTAGAGATGAGCTGGGAACCTTCCAGACACACCTGTCTAAGTTTGGGGAGCTCAGAGCTTCTCTTTGGCCCCAGCACAGCTTGGCTCAGCCTTCAGGGACTGGTGCTGCCAGTGTGGCTCTGCCTCCTTGTGACTGATAATGAACTGGTCCTTGTCACACCCTTTAGAGGAAACATCTTGGTGGCACAGGATTAAGAGTCACAAATCTGTTTCATTTTAAGGTGTAACTCTTAAGGGTAATTATGCTACAATTTTACCCCCCCACCCCAGCTTTAAAAGACTGAACTCTGGTTACACTGCACTGAGTAACACCATTTCTCTTCCTCACAGGTTGCTGTCATGTAAAGTACTTGCTGCTGGGCACTTGGGCTTTTTCTGTACGGTTCTTTCTACATTGTTTAATGGCTTTAACTTTTGCAAATCTCTTCCTTTGCTCTGCAGCCTGGATTAAAAAGCAGGCTGCAGTGTGTGAGTGTGAGCACACTTAAATGCTTATCTGCACATCTGAGCTTTCTAAACTTGCCTCTGCTCTAATTGCAGAGTGTAGACTCTGCATGCAGAACAACCCAGCCTGAAGTGATAATCCCAGGCTCAGCCCCGAGGGAATGCCTGACATTGCTCTGGCCTGATTTTCCTAATGGCTCTGCAACTTGCCTCTGGTTTGCAGGTGGTTTAAATTGTTATCGCTGAGCACCTTGCCCAGCTTGGGCAGAGCTCTGGGGATCTCTGATCCTCTAAGAACACCGACGTGTCTTGATTTATTTTTTATTAATTTTAAAAAAACTTCTTCCTCCCTCCCGATTTTAGGTGCAATTTGGGCTTGTGCCAGCTTAGCAGACTCACTGCAAAGGGGTGCAAACCCAGCCTGAATCCCTGCTGACACAGAGAGGGAAGAGTGGGAGACCTGGAGTTCCCCTCCTGCCTCCTCTGAGCAACCCTTCCTTGCCCCCATCCTGCATGATCGATACCCAGGCCATCCCCTTCCCCTGCACTGGAGAATGGGGATTTTTCCTTGGCTAATAACCTGTGTCTGATTTAGTTTCCAGGCAGAACGCCCTGCATTAAACGTCGTCATTTTCCCTCTGCTTCACGAGGACTTGACAGAGGTCATCAGAGATGTCCCCATGCGGCACTTGGATGAAATTACCTTGTTTAAAAGCAGAGTGGCTGAGGAACCTCCCAATTTGTGGTGGTGACTGTCACAGCATGAAGGGACAAGTCATTGTGAACCCATGGAGCAGTTTTCTGTTGGCCTGGATTTCCCATCCTCGGCTCCTGGCCACCTCACTGGATGCTGTACAATCACTTCAAGCAGGTGCAATTGCAAAATAAAAAAAAAGCTGGTTCTTTGCAGTGGGGTAACATCTATTGGATATTGCTTGCATCTGAAAATCCTGTCTCAAAGGCTTGTGGAATCTGATGAGTGTTTCCTTGCGGTTAATATGAATAGTTTTTGTTATTTTACTGAAGTTAAAGGTAAGAGAGACTGACTTAACAATGCTCTTTTCCCTGTGTCCCCTGGTGTCTGTCCCAAGGGCCCCTGTGTACGTTGGCAGTGTGCTTTGTGGTTTTGGTGGAAATCATTCTTTGCTTCAGTCTGTTTTTGGCAAAGTAGAAAGCCTAGGCCAGCTCAGAGGCACAAAAATGTGTTGCTCAATTGAAGTGCATCACATCTTTTCTATGTTACAAATAGACATTTGTAGTCACACATGTGCAGTCACAAATATTTAAAGGGGTTTTTTGATTGAGAAATACCACAAGGACTTGTTTTTTATTTTTTAATAACAAATTATGGTCATTAACACCTTGACCATGGTATGTTCCTGCTGATGCTGTTTCCATTGGTCTGGTGGAAGAAGTTCTCAGCTCTTTTGGAAATCCTTGTCCTAGGGTAGATGGTGCCTACAGTGAATAAATAAGTTGAGGCTCAGATCTGATTTATATGCAGTCTGTCTTGCAGTGTAGATGGGAATGTAGTGTTCCAGTTCTGTCCTTATATCCCATGCCTTGAGCTCATGCTAATTTTAGAGATGTTATGAAGTATTTTCACAGTGTGATTTCAGTCAGCTTCTCTGCTCCACAGAACTTCCTCAGGCATCAGTAGTGGTCTGGATCACTTTCATATTGCCTTATTTACTGAGCACTTTTAAAAGCATCAGACAGCTGTACCAAAAGCCAAGTTACAAATTCCTGGAGCTACATGTCTGGGTGGCAGAATTTTCCTTGGTAGCATACCAGGTCTGTCTTCTGCAAAGCAGCTGCTGACCAGAGCTGTCTGACTTCACCCAAATCCTGAATGTGTTGAGTGCTGCTTTTCTGGGGAGGCCCAGAATCGTCCAAAGATGATGTGCCCATCTCCTTGTCAGCATTTTCTACTCAAGATGCCCTCTCCCAAATGCTCTTCTGCCCTCAGTGTTCATAGGAAGCCTGGTCTGATGGGATAGATTTGAGAACAAAATGAATCTCCCAGCCTTGGGAGACTTTCTGTCCTTACTTTCCAATCAGCCACATGTGAGCCTGCCTGGAATTCTGTCCCAGGATTGTAAATCTTGAGCCAGGCTGGGATAACCCTTGTGCTCAGAGAGGTTGCAGTGAAGAGCAGGTAAGTGTCAGGCTCTGCTAGCACAGGTCTGTGCCTTGCTGAGACCAATCCCTGGTGGTTTGCTGTCTTTCCTGAGGCTCTCTCCCTTCCCCTGTCAGGCCAGGGAGCCAGCACAGCCTCTGGAGTGCAGCTGGCAGCAGGATGGTGAGCTCCTGCTCCCCTGGGAGTGCTGCAGCTGAGCTCTGAGCTCTTCCTGAGTGTTTGAGGCTCTGCCTCAGCCCCAGCTCTGAGTGTGAGGAGCTGCTGCCCTGCTCCTGCTGCTGTTTCCCTCCCACTCTCCCCGATGTTCTTTCTACCTCTTGTCAGATTACTCACCTGTCTGAATCCCCTTCTTTCTCTCTCTCTCCCTCACCTCAGCACATCAGATGTATTTTTTTGGCAGGAACACAAGCTGCTGCTCTGTCCAGTTCAGGCCAACCTCAGCTCTGCCTGGTTTTTGTCCGTGTTTTTTTCTAGGATAACTATTGAGGACTGGCAGAGGGTGTTTGCAAAACTACTTCCTTCCTTGTTTGAAGCACTGGCAAAGTTGTTTTGTCCTGCTTGTGCCACTGGCCCTGGGGCAGAGGGAAGGCAGAGGGTGTGGAGCCAGCTCTCTGATGCCTTAGGGGACCTGTTCAGTCCTGTGAAGGAATCCTGGTGTTTGCTTGGAGTGAGGCCATTCCCACCCTCAGCGGGGATTTCCCCTGCATGAACACACTGTGGCATCAGCAAGAGACTGGCACTGCTGCCAACTCACCTCTTCCTGTTCCTCTGGAAAACCTGGGCTGGGGGGCACTGGTGTGCAGAAACCAGCTGTTGCTTGATTGTGGTGTTAAACCTTTGCTCTTGGGGTTGCAGTCACCTGATGGAACACGCTGTACACTTGGCTTGGCACATCCATATCCACCTGCTGGATGGGGGCAGCAGCCAGGGATTTTTATAGCACTGTTATTCTGTTGCCAGGGATGTGGTGTTTGGGCATCTGTATTCAGGCAAGAGGGTCACAGGTCCTGATGATGCTGCCAGTTATAACCAGGGCTAGGAAAGGTCACCCACAGGTGATAAAGGTACCATCCCAAATTGTAATAAAGAGGTAAAATCTCCTTCCACCCCCAGCTCCCCAACTCTGGGCCAGTGCTTGATATCTCTGCTACAAATCCTCTTATGGTGAGTGAGAATTTCCGCTGCTTTTGCACTCCAGGCGGATTCACCAGATGTTAATAATGTGCTTATTTTCTCTAAGTGCTATTTTGGCATCGGTGTTAATTACAATTTATATTCTGCAACATTTACACTGGGAAAAGAACCCACCCTAATAGTACCCAATTGGCAGAGCTGGGCTATTAAACACAGCTCCATATGTTCTGAGCAGAGCAGTGGATGGGACTCAGAGCCCACTCAGCACTCAGGCTCCAGCAGGCAGCTGGAGAGGAGGAGAGGGGAGCAGAGAGAGGGGTGTTCTGCTCCTGGATTTTATTTAATAGGAAATCCCCCCTCCTTTTCTGTCCCCATCTCCCTCCTGCTATCTGTGAGCATTTAAGGAGGTGATCTCTGAGCCTGCTGATGCTGCTGTCCGTAGTGTAAAACAAATGAATGCAATTCCGGAAGGTGCCCTTCTCACAGGGAGTGTTTCTGCAGGATCCCAGTCCCTGCTGACCTGTTCCTTGCTGCCTTCCAAAGCACACCTCCAATCTTTGGGAGCTGCAGCAGAAATCTTTGCTTTGACCACCACCAAGGTGTCTGTGGTTCTGTGGGAGAGGGATATTCTGGGGCAGGTACTGTTCTTGTGTAAAACTCGATGTAGTTTGCTGCTGTGCTCATGTCCAGAGTCCTGTTTGGCAAAATTTGGTTCCTGCAGCTGGGAGGGTCTGGAGTGACGCTGGAGTGGGGAATTCAGAGGGACTAGGTCTTATCTGTGGTTTTCTTAGGAGTGTAGGTTAGAGGGTTGCTTCCTCAGCTGTTTGCAGAGCTGATTTCATGGTCTCTTTAGGAGATGGCACTGCTGTGTTTGAGAAGGGGCTGTGTGGTGACTGTGGTCACCTCTCTCTCAAGGAGAAGGAGAAGATGGGAGTGAGAGGAGTCATGGATCTCACTCTGGAAGCCAGCCACACATCGTGAGGCTTGGCCTGTTCCTCCCTTGTGGAAGGGGAGGAGGGTGCTGAACCCTCCCCTCCAGGTGAGGAGCTGCTCTCTGGGAGCAGAGGACAGGCCTGGGGCTGGTGTGGGCTGAGAGCAGCAGAGCCACAGCCCCACTCAAACCCCAGTCCCTCTGATTCCATCACTGCCTCTGCTGGGGTGTGGGATCCTGAGAGCAGAGCAGCACCCATCTCCTCATGGTGTGCTCAGAGCTGTGGCAGCTCTGGGACATGGCCAGGTGTGTGAGGCTGCCCTGGGAGGTGCTGGGTGCTTCCTTCAGCAGAGCTTTTTTAGGATAGAAATCTGTGACTTTCCCTCTGGCAGAATGAACCAGTGCAGAAGGGTTGTTTCACCTGACTGAGGGGGATCAATTCCCTCTTGGCTGGTCCCAGCAGTGTCCAGCCCAGGCTGGGAGGGCAGTGCAGGAGCTGTGCTGGATGTTGCAGAGCCCAATCTCCTTCCACTGCAGCTCTCCTGCCTCTTTGAGATGCACAGGCAGCCGGGGTACTCCAGCAGGAGAATCATTTCCATAGAAACCAATTGGGATGTTGTACAGGGAATAATGATTAATAGTGAAGGGATGTTGCCTCAGGCCCTTTTCATTTTTTAGGGGGCAGTGAGGGACAAACTGGGGCACAGGTAGGGGGACAGGGAGACTTGAAAACTAATGGAAACCATCTCTTCCATTAATTTCCAGGGCAGCTTTCCCCTCTTCTCCTCCTACCCAGCCCCCCACTGCTGCTCCCAGCTTTCGTCAAATTTTCAAAATGGCTAACCTGGTTAGAAATAATCATAATAATAAAAAAGGATGGATGAGGTCTGACTACTAACATTGTTGCTGTTAGCAGCAGGATTTCAGCCATAAAACATGAAGCAAGGGAGGCATTGACCTTTCCGCTGTTTGAAATGAATGGAGACATCAATATCTATTGTTTTGTGGCATTGACCTCTGACGCTCTCAGTTTGCCCTCCCCTTTCTTTTTTTTTAATTTCCCCCTGACACTCGAGGAAAGGGGTCACTCTGTACCATCTATTGATCCTGATCTTACTTGGTGATAGGGAAATAATTAGAATTTTAAAGATCTCTGCTGCTCGCTGGTGAAATACGTACACAGAGGCACAGGCTAAGCCCCCGCTTGCCATGTTGTGTTCTCCCCCCTTCCTTGCAGAGATCCAAAGCTCTGAGATCTGAAGGAAGGCAGATCAATATAGGTTTAATCATGATGGGGGTTTTATTTCAGTTTTTTAAATGGTAAAGTGTAACGTTTTATGTTAATGTTGTCGGAGCCTGGCTGCCTGGTGCCTTGTTTTATTTATTCTTTTAAGTAGCCCCTTCTTTTGTGAACTTCATCTATGTACAGAGAATGTGAAATCAGGCATTGCTAATTAGCTGTATGACAATTAAGTAATGTAGCACAAAACCATTAGGACACTGGATTTGTTTTTGAAGTTTGTCCTTTGAAGTGGAAGCTGCAACTCCCTGCCCAAGGCTGCTGGGGAAAATGTTTTTCTATCAAAACTTTCTTTGAAAATAAAATGTCAGTGTAAGAGTCCCTATTTCTGTCTCTCTCCCTCTAAACAGCGGGTGGAAATTGTTTCTCCTTGTAAAAACTGCTGGCATTGATAGAGAGGGGAATTCAGGAAAGCATTAAATGGGCAGTTGGTCTCCAAGCACCCTCAATTCTGGTAGAGATGTTCCCAAAAATGCTTGTTTAGCTCATGGAGAGGGAACGGTGCCACGCTGGGAGAGAAGACTCAGCTCACAACCCTGGAGATGACAAAGGGAGGTGGTCCCAAAACTGGGGGTTCATCTCTGACACCCCAAGAGCCATCAGGGTGCCAGCCTGGTCCCAGATCAGATCCCTGCAGGCTGCTGGGCTTGGGCTCCTCCGTCCCTGCGCTCCTTTGACTCTCGTGTTTGCATCTGGCCCTTTGTCCTCGTAGTGAGTCCAATTCTGAATGTGCAACTTTCATGTAAGCTGGTGGCATGTAAAACTTCAAATAAAGAGTGAAACATTTGGAACCAGCTCTGTCTCCTTGCCTCCTGCTTCCCATTTCCCTCTCAGTGTGGAGCCCAAAGCCACCTTCTCATGGGGAACACTGGTGTTGCCAGGTGAGTGCACTGGGAGCTGTGGAGTGTCACTGGTGGTGCTGGGAGGAGCATTTTGGGGTTACAGCCCTGTTCTCCTGGGTTTGGGGGTGCTGTTCTGTGGGCTCAGCTAAAGAAGGAGCTGCTCTGTGTTTAGGAAATGCTTCTCCTTGGATCTCTGTGCATCTGACTGCTGAGCTGTGCTGATGTGGGACAGAACATTCCCTGCTGGGTTGGCTGAGGATTGGAGCTGCCTGGGCTAGTGGAAGGTTCCCTGCCATGGCAGCAGGGCTGGAATGAGATGAGCTTGGAGGTCCCTTCCCACCTGAACTGTTCTGGGATTCTGTAACCCTTATCCCTGGGTAAGTGACTGGAGGAAGAGCCATTTCTCTGAGCCACCACCCACACCTCAGGCAGCTCCAGCCCTGGGCAGCAGACAGCACCTGCACCACTCAAGCCAAGGGCTGGTTGGTGAAATGTGAACTGGGCTGGCCAAAATCCCAGAATGGCACCATGGATTTAGCTGAGCTGGGCTGGCTGAGGCTGCAGGAAGGGGAAGCTGGGATGGTGGGAGTGGGCAGGATAGGCTGCTTGTGGTGAAGGAAACTCCTCGGGCATTAACCTGCCCTGGCAGCCTCCTCTGGTCCTGGATCCTGGAGCTCTGCAGTGGTGGCTGAAAGGGCACTGCCACCCACACTGGAGGGTTGGAGGGGAGTGGGATGGGTGAGCTGGGGCCATGCAACAACCCCTGGGCTCATCTGTGTGATCAATGCTCAAGAAAATGTGCACCCTGGTGAGCTCTGTGCTGCTGGTCCCAGGGATAATGGTACACAGGGAAGCCAGGCTTCAGCACCTTCTTTGAGTTAAGAAAATCACAAAATCAACACACAGGAGGAGCAGCTTGGTGGAAAATGATGCAGCTCGTGTGCTGAAGTCAGCTCACCCCAGGTAGGTGAAATGAGAGGAGCCTCAGAACTGGGGTGTGATTGGTTTGAAAAAGGTGAGTCCATGCAGGTGAGACTGGAGGAGAGTCTGTGCTGGGATCTCTGCCTGCAGTGATCCAAGGTTTTATCCCAGAGGGGTCATGGGCTCTCCTCTGTTGTTTTTCTGTTCTGACAGGTCTGCTCACCAGGCATAGAGTGGAGACCCTCCTTCCATCCCTCCTGTGCTAAAGTGTTTAAGTTATGGATTTTATTGTTCCAATAACTTCTATCTAAATGTGGTTTGGGGGGAGGGAGGAAGGAGATAAGGAGGGAGGAGGCTGAGGAAAGAATGTGCTTTTGGAGTCTGCTAAGCCTCCATCATCTCATTGCTGGGACTTGCTGTGGGCTTTTGGAATTCGTGATCCCAGGGGAGGACTTGGGGGAAGTGGCTGGAAGAGCTGTGGTCAGTATGAAACAGTGGTGGGAGGAAAGCCAAGGATGGGCTGTGCAGAGCATCCCTCTTCCCTTTTGGTACTGATCTCACATCCTCTGCCAGTTTATCTCTTGGCAAGGAGGGGCCTGACTCAGTTTCCAGGAAGGAGAGCTGGAGTGGAGGTGTGGGAATGCTGAGGGTGCAGAGCTCAGCTTGGCACAGGGAGAGGTTGGGATGTCTCAGAGTGTTTCTGGGTTTGCCCTCACCTGCACAGCCATGAGGGGGAACAGGGAGTAGGAAAAGGGGGTAAAAGGCCCTGGTTCTTCTGCCTGCTGGGACATTCTCTGGGAGGGCTCCAGGAATGGGATGGAAGGAGGAGAGCTCCTCTGGGTCTGCTCCAGGTGCAGCTTCACCCTCAGGTCAGTCTGGGAGCAGTTTGTGCATCCCTGGCATGGACATGGAGGCAAGGGAGAAGGGAGAATGGAGCAGAGAGGTCAGAGTGCTTCAGCTCCCAGAGGCTGAAGGATGTCTGTGGCCACAGGATGCAGCTGACAGTCTCCAAGGTGATAATTTTGGGCTTGCAGATGAGGCAGGGGTGGAGGATCCCTGCAGTGCACAAAGGAGAACCAGAGTGTGGGTGAGGTTCTGACCATGGGGAGAGGTGGAAAGGCTTGGGGAGGACCAAGACCTGTGATCCAGCCCTTGCTGTGCTTTTGTTCATCACCAGAGTGGACTCCAGGCTCCCATTCCCATTTCACTGTGCTTGAATTTGGGTTTTGATGTGGTGGTGAAGGCTTGCATGGAGAGAGAAAGCCATGGTGAGTGGAGAAGAGAAGGAAAAGGATGAGCTTTCTTTTTGCTAGGAAACACAAATGGATGGAGCAGTATTTCTGAACAAACAAGCCTCTCCTCCCTGTCTCCTGGAAGCTGCATTATCAGAGCACCATCACTGTCCTCTCTTCTGCTTCCCTCCCAATGAACAGGAATTAAAAATACAACTAATAAAACCCTTTTACTTTCTACAGCAGGAGGAAAAAAAAAAAAAAAAAAGCAAAGCAGCCTTGAAAATGCTAAAGGACATAAAGGGCATTCATGAAAGGGTTGGATGGTGGTTATTGCAGCAGGGGGAAAAACATTATTTCACTGTGCAGATAAAAGGAAGTGGAAAAGCAGCATATTTATAGCTGGGGAGCCTGGATTCCTTGTTAAGCTGCTATTATCAAATTAATGTCAAAATGCATCAAACAGGCACGAGTGTTCTGGGCCCCTTATGCAAAGTGCTTGCAAATTGGTTACAAATACATTTGTTTACAGGGGACGAGGCAGGAGCGAGCTAATTAGTCATTGTAGCAGGGCTGTTTTGTGTCTTTTTTTTTTTTTTTAACAATTTTTTGGCAATTACACAAACAAGCTGTTTTGAAGTATAAATACATGCTGCATTAGAGCCCCTTTAAAGGGGAATCAAATGGGAATGGTGGGATGCAGAGGGTTTGTGTGGAGCACGGTGGTGCAGCGTGGTTCTCTCCTGCCTGGGTGCAGCAGGAGCCACCCTGGGCTCTCAGCTCTGGGGTGGGGAGTGGAAACCTGGCAGGTGGAGGATGGGATGGGGTGCCAAGGGACAATTTGGGTTTGGGTCCTCTGAGGGGGCTGCAGCCCCTCGTTCTGAGCACGGCGCTGTTCTCATACAGGGCTTGTTGGGGTTTCAGCTTCCCACTTCCATCCTGGGAATTCCCTTTGGGCCTGGGATGTTTTGGGGTGGATTTGGTGTGCCAGCCCTTCCCAACGCACCCTGTGCTCGCTGGTGGGCACTGATGTTGTTTAGGGATGTACAGAGCATCCCAGGGATGTGTGAGGAAGGAATCAGCTGTGAGCTCTCCCAGGTGAACGTGTCCTCAAGGCTTCCTTAACAAAACCACAGGCTGTGCCTCCCAAACCATTAACGAGGAAGGGAAGCAGGAGAGCTTATCTGATCCTCAGTGTGGGAATGGTTGGGGAATTTGGTTGGGGGGCAGATGGAAACTTCCTGCTGCCCTGCATCCCAATACATCCCATTCTGGGATAGATCACACCTCTGCCGCTCAGGGAAGCTGCTGATTGAATCTGCTCTGGTGGGAGAGGCATTTACCACCATTATTTTTAATTTACTAAGAAAGGGAAAAGAGAGAGGAAAGAACAAGGTGTGCCCCTCTCATGCTGGAGGCTCTGACAGAAGGTGCAAAAACCCCGTGGCTGCTTCTCCATTTGGATTTGTCCGTGGTAAATCTGCCCTTCAGGCTGAAATAACCCTTCTGAGCAGGTCCTGCACTCCCAGAGGTGCTGGGAACATTGAGTTTAATGCCATCATAAAACCCTGTTGTGGGTGGGAACAGATCAGGAGAAAATCTCAGAGGACCAAGAGCAGTGGAGAGGGCAGGGCTGTCCCCAGCCCTGCAGGAGCTCTGATGTTTGCACCTTTTTATTCTTTTAAAACTCAGGGTAACACTTCCCTGCACCTTGGAGCTGCTTTTCAGAGCTACCTTCACACTCCAAACCTCTCATTGCCACTTTTTGCCTTGCTGGATTTGATGCCTCATTTGCCATGGGGAGGGTGACCCACTCCACTGGGATCAGGGGCTCTGATTTTTGGGATGTTCCCATTTCCAGTGTGATCCCAGCCCTACAGGAGCACAGCTCAGCTGGCCAGGAATGTGGGAGCAGCTCATTGCAGTCAGGCTCTGACTCTGCCCAGCTCCAATCAGGACGTGTCTCCCTCCATCCACAGCAGGGCTCTGGTGTCACTGTCACCTCCTGAGTGTTGGTGACCCTGCCATGGGATCTGCTCTGGTTTGAGCAGTCTCACATCTGCTTTTCTTGTGTGTTCCAGCATCTCCTTGCTCGGATGGCTGGAGCAGAGCTGGAATTTCCACCCTCAGTGAGTCACTCTGGCCACCCTTTCCCTTGGAGCCTGCTGGATCTGCCTTGGTGGGATGGGATGATGGGGCACAGACCTGGGCTTGATTTCCCTCTCCACTGTTAATTAACACAATGAGGGGCAGCCTTTCCTGGAGCTGTGTGTGGCAGTGACTTCCAGGCTGCCTGGAGGATCCCTCATTTTCCAAAGGTGCCCAAATCACCCAAGGACCTTCCTTGGTGTTTTCTTCAGCCATGGAAGCACTGCCCTCATCTCTGTGTGCTGTATTCCCCAGAAAACAGGATGTTCCCATGGGATTGAGGTGCCCAAGGTTTCTTAAACACTTCCAACAAAGAGGAAAACATCACATTGTCCTGCCCTTGTGCTTGCTGAGCTGAGGGGAGAGGATGAAGATGTTTCCTGGAGGCTGAGGGACAGGAATTGGGTCTTGGCCATGGAGGTGATGATCCCCTGGGTGTGGGAGTGAGTGCTGGGAGCAGAGCTCAGCAGGGAACGTGGTGCCCCACAAGGCTGGGGTGGTTCAGGGTAGCCTGGCATCCTCTTCCCCTCCCCACAGGGGCAGCACCAGGGCTGAGCCGGGCTGGGGAGGGATGTGGCCTCTGCTGATAAGAGCCCTGGTTCCTGCTGCTGCAGATTTACAGCCTGGGGGTGGGTGGTGGGTGCTGTGCTTTTGCTGGGGTGATTTATCACAGCTCAGGGCAGCAGTGCCTGGAGTCAGGGCTGACCCAGCAGGGTGAGGCAAAGGCTCAGCTGAGGTCACCACACGGTGGGACACAGGTGGGAGCAGCTCTCTGTCACCTGTGGCTTGGAGAATGTCCCCACCAGCATGGGAGGGGTGTCTCATGGCAGCAGGGGCGCTTCCAGCCTTTCAACCCCCAATCCCCCGTGCTGGAGCCCACCCAGCTCATGTGGGACACCCAGCAGCACCACCAGTCCCACTGAGCAATGCCTGCACTGCCCAGCTGCTTTCCTTGTGTCCCTTTGGTACCACAATGCCAGCAGGGATGAGCTGCAGAGGGCAGGGAGGGGGAGGATGGTGAGGAAGGAAAGGTCAGATGCCACCACTGTGTTCCCTTCCACATCCCAGCTCCTGCCTGGGTGAGCTTCCCAGCTCCTCTGGTTTGTTTTAGAGGCAGCACGGGGGCCCCAGATCCCTGCAAACCCTCCACGCTCTGGGTTTTATTGGCATGTGGAAATAGTTTTGTCTGGTTTCAGATCTGGCTGATCACTGAGTGCTCTCCCCCCGAGAAGGGCTGACAGCCACGGGCGACCCAACCGCACTCATCTTCCTCCCTCTTTCTTCTTTCTCCCCACATTGTTCTCCCAAACCCCAGCTGCTGCTTCTCCCTCCTCCCTTTCCTATGCTCTCACATCAGCTGGGATGGATCTATCTGTGTTTTGTACAAAAGCTCTCTGTTGTTGTCTGAGCTCCTGCCCCATCCTCTCCCTGGGGCTGTGCAGGGACAGGAGCTCTGGGCACCCCGGGTGACACCCCCAGGCACAGGAGTGAGGGCACCAAAATCCCCAGACTCCTCCTTTTGCTTCTCTGACAGAGAAACTCTGCAGATGCTGGGGCCAGCAGCACCACATTCCTCCCTTGTTTCTCACAGGGGAGCAGTGACGTGGGGGATTCCTGGTGAGCCAGCTCTGCAGGGTGGGACGGGGTGGGATGGGGCAGGGCAGGTCTCCTCCTGTCCCTGGGCTGCTCCCTGAGCCACTCAGGCTCAGGATGGGGTATCTGTGCTCCCACCAGCCCAGCCCAGCCCAGCAGACCCCAGGGCTGTTAGCAGAGGAGCCTCCAGCTCAGGGAGCTCTCATGGGCACCCCAGTGCTGGGAAGGGCTGAGCTGGGCTGGCCTGGTCAGTGCTGGGTGATGCTGAGGTTCCTCCTGTGGCTCCTTTGGGTCTTGTCTCCAGCCCTGGGGAAGGGGGTGAGGCCAAGGCAGAGACCAGGCAGGGACTGCAGAGCCTTTGGTGCCTGAGGAGAGGCTTGGGGTGGCTGTCCCCATCACCATCCCTGGCCACCTCCCCTCCCCAGTGCCCGAGGGCTTTTTCCACCTCCAGCCTTCCCACCCCTGCACCTGGGCAGCCTTAGAATGGAGCAGGAAACTCTCCTGGACTTCTGAGCCTTGGGGGTGTCCCCTGTTCCCAAACCTGTGCCGTGTGTCCCCTCCTGCCAGAGACACTGTGTATCCCCCCTGCAGTGTGTAATAAATCCCTCCCTCACCAAACTGGGGTGAAATGTTGTGGTTAACTCACCAAGGCTGCACAGGCTGTCCCAGCTGAGCTGGAAATGGCTCAGCTGCTTGCTGGGGATCACTTGCAGGGACCAGGTGAGGGTGAGGAGCACCTGGAGGAAGGCAGAGGGAAAGATCTGTGGGCTTCATCCTCCTTTGGGTGGGCTCTGGCAGCCTGGGAAGCAGCTGGAGTGGGTCTGGAACCTCCTTCTTCCCCGTGGGGCTGCACCTCCCGAGGTAATCACTTCCCTCCTTTCTCTTTTTAAAGATAATTTAAAATGCATGGCTGGCAATTCAAGAGAAAGCAGAAGAATGGTTGGTATTGCTGAGGATCTCAGCCCAGCCAGAGGAGATGTGCTCCTTTTGTGGAATCAAACATCCCCCAGGGAACAGTCATGCAAATTTATTTCGCTTTTCTTCTTTTTTACCTGTTCCATTGATCTGCAGCCTGCAGCAGTTGGCTCATGGAGAGACAGGTTTGTTAATTTTTGTTAATTCAGGAGCCTTGCAAAGGCTCGGTGGGTGAGGAGGGGACTTTGCCAAAGCTCCTGGCTCGGGGGGATGCTTTGTGCTGTGTGTGGGACCCTGGCACTGGGACACATCCTCAGAGGAGAGGGGAGAGGGGTTTGCTGTGTCCCTGGGCACTGTGCACACCTGCAGTGGCTGCCAGCTCTGCCAAAGCTGCCTCCCACCACGGGAGGGGACAAGGACACTTGGGGACACTGCTGGGACAGTCACCACCAGCTGTGAGGAGTAAATGTGAGTCCAACCTTTGAAATCACAAGATAGGTTTTAAAACATCCAGCTGTGAGATTGTATTTGATTTTATCACTGCTACCAGACTCTTCAGTCCCTCTGGATGTTTCCAGGAGTCTTTCAGGTTCAGGATCCTGTCACTTCAGTGGTGTCCCCGTGGTGAGGAGAGGTGACTCCAGCCTGGCTGTGCCTGTGTGGCTGAGTCTCCACAGGATCCCAGCTGGTTTGGGTTGAAGGGACCTTGAAGATCATCTCTGTCAAACCCTCACACTGCTCCAAGCCCTGTCCAACCTGGTCTCGAGTCTTCTCCTCCAGCAATCTCATCCTCTGGGAATGAAGAGCAGATGGAACAGCTGATTTCTTTCTGGAAGCATTGCTTTGTCCTTCAAGATTTTTTTTTTTTTTAATTTTAATTGAGTGTTTTGGTATTTTTTCCCCACAAAGCTGTGTTTTCTGTGTGTCTTCGCTGCAGGTAGTGGGAGTCTGGATGGCTGATGGCTCCAGATGAGTTAAGACACCTCTGGGTGTCCCCAGCACGTGGGATTGTGTGGCTGTGGAGGAGCCTGCAGCTGGGAGAGCCTCATTAAAGCAATTCAGGAGATGCTCATCTGCACAGAAATCTGAATTTATTCTGCTCCTTCATCTCTTCCTTGAGCAGAGGAATTCTCTGGTAGGGAACAGAAAGCACAGGGATGTCCAGGGGCTCTGGGCTGGGAAGGGAGGGGGTGGAACCCAAATGATCCAGGGTCTCCTCTGCATCCCTGTGGTGCTGGGTGCTCCCAGACCCTCAATAATCACAGACCCTAAATAATCACAACAACCCCATGTCCTCCACGGCCACTGCCTCCTCCTGACGAGGATCTTTCCTGTCATTTCAGGTATCACCTCCATTCCCCAGGCTTTTCCTCAGCCCAGCAACACCTTGTCTGAATAATTCACCTAAAAATTGGGCATCACAAATAAATTCGGGGTAATTGCTAACAGCTCGCAGGCAGCCCGCTGCCAGAGCACGGCTAAACTCCTGCTGAATTATTTATCTGCCATGAATTATTTGCCTGGCCCTGCTATGGAAGAAAAGCTCCTTCCCAACCTTTGCCTGACGAATGGCCTGGCTGGGGGCGACTCTCTGGGTGCTGACTCAGCCCTTTCCCTGCTCCTGCAGCCTCTGCTGGTGCCTGGGTGGGTCCTGAAGCTTTGGGTGCTCTTCAGGCTGGGGGTGAGGGTTTTAGTCCCAAACCATCCTGTGGCTGCACAGTTCCATCTGCCTCCCCCTGTGAGATGGAGTGGTTTTATTTTGGGGGATGGAAAGGGATCCTTGCTGTTCCTAAAACCGAGGAGCCCTGGGAAGAGCTGCTGGTGCAGGGATGGAGTCAGGGCAGGATGCAGGCTGGAGATCTCCTGGTTTTAATGTCAAATCCCTGTGAAATGATCCGTGGGGATGCCCTGCACCCCCTCCATCCATGAGGATGTTCCTCACCCCACCCTGCAGGCGCCTCTGGGCTGAGCCAGGTGCTGGGAGCTCTCTCTGCCCGTGGATCAGGGGTGATGGCCTCTGTGGGCTTGTGGGATCCCACTGCCCACTGCTCCCCCCACAAACACTGAGAAATGACCCTCAGAGGTGAGGAGCTGCTGGCCTGGGCTCATCAATCTCCATTTGCATCCAAAGAAGAAGGGAAAAAAAAAAAAAGATTTAGGAGCAAGATCAATATTGAAAGAGTCTTTTTTTTTCTTTTGCCTGTGCTCCTCTGGGGTTGGGAAACTCAAGGCAGGTACTGGGAGTAAATCCTCCTGGCTACCTGGATGTAAATCAGGAGGGAGATGATGGATTTACAGGAGTCCAGCCTGATTTACACCCCTGTGTCTGGTCCCTGCAGGCCCTGGGGAGGTGAAGGAAGGGGATGGAGGGGATGCTGCAGCCGAGGTGGGACTGGGCTGGCTCTGGGGGTCACTTTGCTGTGCTTTTTCAACCCAGTGCAGAGAGTTTAGGATATTTTGCTTTGCTTCTTTCTGCTGGAGTTTGGTAAAGTGCATTTGCTCAGACCTGAGTGCCAAAGGGCAGCAATGCCCTGCTGGGGGCTGGCTTGGTGGGGAAAAGGCTTTGGAGTGATGCTTGCAGTGATGCCTTCCCCTCCATCCCTTTCCTCTCACATCCCAAGAGCCAGTCACACTCACTGGTGCATCCATGAAGAGGAGATTTTTCCCTTTGGAAATTCCTCCTCTATGAACTTTGGGATGCCCTGGGGGAGTTGTCCCAGCTCTGGGGCTCCCCTGTCCTGCCCTGCCGTGTCCCAGGGCTGGAGCAGGCACGGGGAGCTGTTGTTATTCCTCTCATGCAGCAGGAAGGATTTCTGCGAGTGCCATAAACCATCACGTGGGCAGAGCCTGGGTGAGCTCTAATTGCTTCTATTTGCATAACGAGGCGAGGCTCAGCATCCTGCTGATATTTGAAAGAGGAAAATCAAAATCAGCTCTGGATAAACAACTCCCCCCTCCCTCCCCAGTCCCTGCCCCCCACTCCCAATTTGTGCATTTTCTCCCTGCATGGGGGTTTTTCAGGTTTTTCAGGTTTTTTGGTCTCCTCAGGAGCAGCGAGGGCACCCCCAGGACCCCTCCCCTGGTGTGGGGGTGCAGAGGAGGCTTTTCCTGGAGCTGGCACTGAGGGATGTGCTGTGGAGGTGTCTGGGATCAGGGTGGGATTGGGGCTGGGACAGCAGAGCCCTGGGCTGGGAGCAGGTCCCAGCAGATGTCACTGCAGCCCAGTGTCACCAGCCTGGCCCTGCCAGCTCCTGGGGACCTGCCCAGGGTGAAGGGAAAGGCTCTGTTTGCACCCCAGGTATTGCTGGCTGGGGGGATGCTCCTGCTCTGGGATCATGGGCAGTCAGGGCTGGAAAAAGGAGTGACATCCCCTGGCTGTGCTGTAACACCAGCCATGTCCCCAGGTGTGCTGTCCCTCTCTAAACACCAGCCATGTCCCCAGGTGTGCTGTCCCTCTCTAAACACCAGCCATGTCCCCAGGTGTGCTGTCCCTCTCTAAACACCAGCCATGTCCCCAGGTGTGCTGTCCCTCTCCAAACACCAGCCATGTCCCCAGGTGTGCTGTCCCTCTCTAAACACCAGCCATGTCCCCAGGTGTGCTGCCCCTCTCTAAACACCAGCCATGTCCCCAGGTGTGCTGCCCCTCTCTAAACCATTTCCCTGCACACCCACAGCCCAGGGGACCAGAGACATCCCTGCTCCTCCTGTCCCCTCAGCTCCACAGGGTCTTGCAGCCAAACCCAGGTGTCCCTTGGCCCTGGAGGACCTTGGGCATTGCCAGAAGCTGCTTGGCCCCCATGGCTTTGGGAGCTGGAGGGGCAGTTCTCCTGCCTGGGGTCCCAGGGGGTTTTCACACTTCTGTCTGGCAGGGGATGGTGCCTTGCTCACTCCAGGCCAGGTAACAGAGACCAAGCATAAATATGTTGTGTTCCTTCCTTGGGGGATGAGGAAAATGGGCTCCTTCCTCCTCCTCTTCCTCCCCAGCATGAGGGCTGGTGTCCTCTGAACCCTTTGCTGCCCTTTGGGGGAGAAGTGCTGACTCCAGATGTTTCCCTAAATGAGAACCTTCTGCAAACAGTGCCGGATTAGATTAGATTTTAGGAAGAAATTCTTCCCTGTGAGGGTGGGGAGGCCCTGGCAGAGGTTGCCCAGGGAAGCTGTGGCTGCCCCTGGATCCCTGGAAGTGTTCAGGACCAGGCTGGATGGGGCTTGGAGCAACCTGGGGTAGTGGAAGGTGTCCCTGCCATGGCAGGGGGTGGAATGAGATCATCTTTGGGGTTTCTTCCCTCTGGGACTCCATGATTTTTGCTTTTTTGGCCCATCCATACTCAGGGATCCTCAGCCTGCAGTGAGGCTGGAAGGAAGGAGCAGACCTGGCTGCCAGGATTCTCTGCTCCCTCTGCTCTCCTACCTGTGCCAAGCTGGGGCTGGGGCTGCTGCCTGCACCCTGTCCTGGACCATGAAATCCATGAAATCCCCCCTTCCCTTGGCCCTCGTGGGGAGTGAAAACCCTTGGTGATGCCAGAGCAGCAGTGGGGCAGCAATATTCCCCCCAGCCCCTCCTCATCCTCCAGATCCCACAGAAGCTGCCTGGGGCAGGATGGAGAAAAGGAGAAGAAGGACCCTCAAAGGAAGAAAGAAATCTCTGGTGCAGCTCTTAAAGGTGGAGGAGGAAAAGGAGCCGAAGGAGCAGGAGATGTCTGGTGCTGCTCATGGGGGCTGTGTGCACACACCAATTTCCCATCAGGCTGATAAAAAGACCAGGAGCTCTTGAAGATGAAGCCAAGGTGAGTAACCTGTGGCTGTCCCAGGGGTGCTGAGGGGAAGAACTGTTTATTCAGGAGCAGCAGGGATGCTCTGCCAGGAGCTGGGACGTTCAGCTCTGCAGTGTCAGACCCCAGCCTGTGCTGTGGGGAGGGATGCTGGCCAGGCACCTCCATCCTCATCCCCACTCTGGGGGTCCAGGGGGATGCAGAATGGAGGGGTTTCCTTCCTTTCTTGGTCTCTGTGGCTGAGCTGGGGGTGCTGGGGCTTGGAGGGGCTCCCCAGGGATTCAGAGGAGCAAACACAGCCCAGACCCCAGCTGGGACACAGGGATTTTGTGCTGGCCTGGCAAGGGCTCCCTATCCCAGCCAAAGGTTCTCTGCCCCAGCAGCAAGAGGATTTTCCCCCCTCCATGTGGAAAAGCATCTCCCACTGCCATCACACAGCTCCTTCTGCCCTGCCTGGAGTCTCGCTTGCACCTCCACATTTCCAAAGGTTTCCTGGGCTCTCTATTCCCCCCCTCCATGCTGCGTTAGGGATTTGTATTTCATTCTTATTTATCTCTCTGTAGGTTTGTCCCTGTCATTGCTGCTGTTCCAGGCTTTCCAGCAGGTTTGCTCTGCAGAGAGCTGCAGGTTGGCTATGAAATATGACAAAGCGTTCATTTAAATGCACACCATGATGTCGGTGAGTCCATTAGGGGAATTAATTTGAATGGTTGGCGTTTAATAAACAGCCTTGTCCCTCCTCTCCACACACAGCCCCCGCCTCACCACTGCTGGCAGCTTGGAAGGGTTAAAAAAACCCCTCACGTGTGGATATTGGAGGGAGAAGGGAGCAGGTATCAAGGTCTGGAATGGGGTGGGGGGAGGAATAATAAAAGAGATCTGGTGTTACGAGAGGAATTGCAGTTTGTTTTGTTCACAGTGGAGAAAAAAAAAAAAAAGCACATGTGGAAGGGGTTTGGGCTCACAGGGTGTTTGGGGCAGGGAGAAAACGGGAGGGGGAGCAGGGAGGACACGCTCGGGCCGGAGGGTCCCAGGCTGGCTCCGAGCACGCCGGGCTGGGGGAGGAGAGGGGGCTCCAAGGACCTTGCTCCCCATATGGTGTGTATTACAAGCTCCTTTCTAGTTGTAAAGATTAATTTAAAGCCTTTCTCACCTCCCCCCCATCCCTCTTCCATTGACAAATGAACATCTGGGCTGAATGCTGCCCAGATCCTAATCAAAGCATTTTTCCAGGGCCGTTGTCTGCCTTTATGGCTATCTGCTCTTCGGATGCTCTGCAGTTCCAATGCACTTGGCAATTCAGCCTGTAAATACCCCTCTCCAGGATTTATGATTGGGGATAATGTGATTTTTCTCTTTGCCTCTGGATTCGTTTGTTTGGTTTAGTTTAACGACATTTCCTTGTCTCTGCCTAAGTGAGGGCACGAAGGGAATTTTCTTCCCTCCCCTCTTTGCAGGGAGTTATTAGCAATGAGCAAAACTGGCTTTTTTGGGGGGCTGATGGGCACACTGAGGGGGTGGGGAGTGGGAAAAATCCAGCCCTGAATTCCTGATGAGCACCCCTGGTCATCCCAAACCATCTATTTTTCCTGCTGAAGCTTTTTTTGAGGTTTTTTTGAGAAAGCAGCTTTTCACCAAAGCAAAGCTGAGACCTCCCCACAATATTCAAGGATTTCTTCATCAGGGAGAGGCAGCACAAGACACAGCCCAGTGTAGAAAAGCTGTTTGCTCCCCAAAATCAATCTCAAGAAGCCAAATGAGAAAACCTGGAAGTGCTGTGGCTGGTATCCCTGGATTTTTCCCCAGCAAGCTCCAGTTAAAAGATTAAAAAAACCTAGCTAAGATACCGAATAATGTTTGTTGTGCCCCAGGTGCTGCAGGAAAAGATGGTGCTTGAGCCAGGGAAAAAAAGGCAGGAAAATCCCTTTAGGGCAGATATGGGGAGTTGGAGGGGTTGTGGCGTGGGGTCCTTGTCCCTGAATGAGGAGAGGGCTGGGAAACACAGAGCTGATGGGTTTGGCTGTGTTCATTCCTGCAGAAATCCTGCCCCCAGCACCTGGGCTTCCCCTTCCCTCTGACACAGCATCGAGGTTGCTTTTCCCAATGGATGCTTTAAGGAATGTGTGTGAGTTCAGTCCATTTAAAACACCATGGAGAGGCTGTGTTTGCACAGAAAGTGCACGGGGTAGTGGCACCAGTAATCAAAAACCTTCTCCTAAATGAGATAAAACATCACTGGGGTGGAAAGTGCTTGACTGTTCTCCTTGGCCCTCCAGGAAAAGGTGCAATTTGAATTTTGGTGCTGCAGGGTTGGGTACCACCCATCACCAGGACCCTCCCCACCCCGGGGTGTCACTGGTGAGGATGAGGAACATCCCAGCCACTGGGCTTGTTTTTCATAAGAAACTCTGAGTTTCCCACAAATACAAAACCAGGATGAAGCAGGCACATCGCTGAAAATGGATCTGGGATTGTGAAGAGCCAGAGCTGGGCTCCTGAAGGGTGTGGGGCTGAAATGAGCCCAGCACCGACCCTGGATGAGGACAGCCACCCATGCGAGGTAGGGGAGCACCTTCTGAGCATGCAGAGCAGACTTTGGGGTGAATTTTAATTTCTCTCCCTTCTCGCTGTCGGTTTTTACAGCACTCAGCACCTCTTGTCTCTTTTTCACCTCTTTCCTCCTGATTTTCCCCAAATGAGCAGTGAGGCAGTGAAGTCAGTCCATGGCTGAGCCAGCACATCCATGGGGATGGAGCAGCCCCGGGGGATTTGTGGAGTTTCAAAGGGGCAAAATCCACCCCTGGGTGAGAAGGAGGGTTGGGTGCTGAGGGGCCAAGAAGGATTTTTGGGAAGGGGGAGGAGAAGGTGTGGAAGGTTCTGGGGAGCCTTCCTCTGTATCCCCAGGGAGGAGGAGGAGGAAGCGATCCCCGGCAGCTGAACTCTGCTCGGAAAGTCGCTCCCAGCCTTTTCTCATTTCTCGCTGCACTTAAGGCAGCTTCCAAATTCCAGCGCAGCCAAATCCTGCCTGGGACTGCCAGGAAACCCGGCCAGCAACAAGTACGTGCCGTTTGTGTACCCAGAGCCCAGCCAGGGCTGCGGCTCTCCCGCGGGGGATGATGACGGGACGGAGCTCCAGCCCTCCCGGGGATGTGATCCCGTCCCTGCCCGGCCTTCAACTCCTTTTTATGCACCAAAACACCCCAGCCCAGCTTCCCTGAGCCCTCCCAGTAACCTCCCACCCAGCCCTGGAAGGAAACTCTGCTTTCATGCGCTCCCAAAGGGATTTACGGTCCCAGGGATTTCCTGCGCTGCTGTCATCGCTCTCGCCACCGACAAAACAAACCCGCTTGTTTCGGGGCGCTCCTTCCACATTGATTTATTTTCATTTCTGTCTCAGTCCCTCGGGAGGGTTTTAGGGGACAGCAGCAGCGCAGTGAAGCAGCCCCGAAGTGGCAGCCACGCGTTTGTTCTCCATGGGGAATGACTGGGAAAAGCGGGGTGTGGAAAAGCCCTGACCGTGGTGTGAACACCCCGAGGATGGAGGATCCCATGGAATCCACCCCACAGCAGCCCTGCAGAGCTGGGAACAGCGCAGGGAAGGGGCTGGAGCTGCAGCATCCTCCCGATGCTCCCGGCCTGGCGGGGATGCGGAGCCGGCTCCGGCCAAGCCCACCCATGGGACGCCTGATCCGCTCTTTCCACTGGTGACTCATGGAAAAAAGACTTGTTTTGCAGCAGCGCTCGGCACGTCGGGTGATCCTGCCTCCGTGCCTCGCTTCGCTCTGTTTTTTAAAGGATCGTTGGTAAGAAAACATCTGGGACCCCGACCTTCCTGCGGAGCTCGCTCACCTGAAGGCATTTTCCTTCCTGGAAGCGCAGGGCTGGTGTGCAAGCCACGTTCCGTCTGGGAGGCAGCCTGGTCATGCTCCCAGCGTTGAATTTTTTGGGGATTAGTATTTTTGAGTGGCTCTTACACAACGGTGTTGGAAGCTGGGAGGGTTTCCAGTGGCTCCTTGCGTGCTGGTTCCCACACTCCTGCCAGCACCCCCAGCTAGCAGGATCCATTGGTAGGTTTGGGTTAAAACGCTCACAATGGGAATGATGCTGATTCCCATCGAGTTCCCAGCACCAGATTGCTTCCCAAATATTCACCTTTCACTGCAGAGGGCAGAGATGGAGCCCAGCCCTTTCCCAGTGGGACCAGCCCATCCCAGACCCGGTTGCAGCAGGAGTCTGGGCCAGTTCTGTATTTAACTGAATTGGCTCTTTTAAAATGTTTTTTTCCTGGAAATAGGCGCTGAGAGGGATGTTCTGTGGTGCTCACTGTTGTGTACCTCACCCTCACCCTTTCTTCACAGAGCACTGACCGTGCCACCACTCTCTGGAAAGCACATCAGCAATTTTTTTTTTTTTTTTTTTTGAGGAGGGGGTGATGGTTTAGTTTGGAATCTGGCATGGAAAATCATTTACAACCCCCAAATTAGAAACAGAATAATAATACAGCGCCTTGTTTTGGAGGAGGTGGTGTGTGTCATCCCGCAGCAATGAGAAACTTGTGCTGGAGAGGAGTAAAGAGCTGTGATTTGTTTTTCTAACACTCCCCAAAGGACTGGCGTGGCTCTGGGATGCTTCTCCCCCTCCCTTGTACCCATGGATGGGAATGGGACTGTTGCTGAGGGCAGGGGGATGTCCTTACATCGTGTGAGGGGCTGTATCACCCAATTTCACTGTTCTTACACTTGGTTTTGTGAGAAAAGGGGATTGTGCTGTGTGGTTTTCAGCCTTGCCCTTCCCTAAGGATTGGGATGGAGAGCTGATGTTCAGGGATGGGACAGGAGCCAGTGTTTAGCCATGCTGGGCTGGAGGGAGGGATGAGCAGGAATTGCTTTCTCCTTGGGATTTTCTATTCTGAATGCTGTGGATTAGAGGGAATTCACTGCCAGTTGCTCTCTATGGTATCTTTCCCAGAAAACATCAAGTGCTATGAAAACTGAGTCAGAACAAGAAGTCATGCTGAAGCAGTAGCTAGTCCTGCCTGACATGGGCTCACTGGCCACCACAATATTGCCAGAAAACCCTTAAAAATAACATATTTTTTAAAATTGTGAGGGGTTTCCTCATGTGTGGGAGTAGTGGCTGCTCAGCCAATTTAAAAGCTGAATTCCTGTGCAGAGGAGCCTTCACCCCACTCTAGTTCTTTCCCTGATGATTATAACACACTCTACACCCCAAATCTGTGCCCAAGCTGGGTGCCCCATCTGCTTTGGGCTGTCCTCAGGACAGGTCCTGGGGGGAGAGATCTGCATGGAGCCAGCCATAGGATTTAATAAGACACTTATTGTATGTTAAATATCAAGGGCTGATAGGAAACATGTGTCCCGAGGATTAACAGCCGTGTAAAAGATAAAGGCACGAGTTAAACCTCCAAACAGCGTGTTTCAAATAACCCTTCATGGCTGCAGTCTGCACTATCAGGGTAACCAGGGGTGGGATGAGGAAGGTAAAATGTGTATTGCAGCTCATGGTGCTCCAAAATCCTTGGGATGGGCTTGGGGCTGGGTTTTGTCCGAGCAAGGTGATGCCCAGGGATGCTGGATCACACAGGGGTGATGTCAGCTCCTTCTTCCCCCATTTCTTCCTCCCTTTCCACCTCTCCCCCTTCTTCTAATGTTTTTTTTTTCCTTTTTTTTTTTTCCCAGGCCCCAATTTCTCCCCTGTCGAGGCAAACGCTTTGGCTAATTAGCAAAACGTGTCAAAGAAAATGATTAATGTCCCGGGAGGAGGCTGAGCTGCCTTTGTGCCGGCATTGCCTGACTTCTGCTCTTAAAGGTTTTATTAAAAGATAAGGGAGCTCGTGACGGGTGAGCAAAGCATGTGCTTCCCTGGGTGTTAAAGGGTCGGAGAAGAGGGGGATGTGGGGCAGGTTGGGGTCACCCTCAGAGGGAGAGGCCAGGGCTCGTGTTTCCCTGCCTCTGTGCGCCACCGTCACCGCGGTGTCTGGCCTTGGCAGGGGAAAAAGACTTTAAAAAAATGGCTGAATGCCTCCTTTATTCTTCCAGGGCCAGGTAACTCAATCTCCTCAGCTGGGCTATGAATGATGCTGTGTTACAGGGCTCTGCCTGGCTGTGTGCTCTAGGAGTGATGCTTTAGGGGCCTTGAGGTGCTGGGCATTGGGATGCTGGGGATTGGGCACAGCCAAACTCCTGCCCAGGACAGCGGTGGCAGCAGGGACAGAGGTGCTTGGGCATGGGTTTATGGTCCCTGTGGTCAGAGAGGTGCCCGTGGACATCCCTGACACTGTTTGCTGTGGGGTCAAATCCCCATCCCAGTTCCCTCCTGGGGGTCCCAGGGCCAGGGAAGCAGCAGAGGCACAGGAGGGAATCTGAGGCACGGTCCCACTGGACTCCTGCCAGGACCACCATGCACAGCATCCAGCTGTCCTCATCTCTCAAGGCTCTGGACATGTTTTCAGCAACCCTCAAAATATTCTTCTTGCAACCCAAACCCCTTCAACCCTCCCAAAACCAGCAGCCCTTGCAGGGGGGTCTTGCAAAAGGCAAAAACCTCCCAGCAGCTCCAGTGGGGGATCACATAAAGCAGAGGCAGCAGTGCCACAGCATCCCTGTGCCATGCCAAAATCCCATCTGGGACATCACCCTGGGAACACAGAGAGGGTGAGAGTGGTGGGAGGCCCATCAGCAGCACTCTGGTAATTTTATCAAAGCAGGAGCAATTCCCAAACCCAGCAGACACTGATGTGTGCAGCCACAGAGCCCTGAGCCCCTGGATGCACATCAGAGGGGTTTTGGGAGGGGGGCACAGCTGGCAGGAGCCTCAGGAGGGGCTTCAGGAGCTGCTCTGTGAGGTTTTCCTCCAGCAAACAGACCTCTGGGCTTAATAAGCTATTTGTAAAACTCGCTGTGGATAAACAAGAGGCCGTGTGTCAGGCTGAAGGCGGCCTCGCAGGGCTGTGCCGTGCGGGGTGGGACCTCAGCACAGAAATATTTTCAAGATAAACAGAGGAAAACGAGTCCTGGAGGAGGCCGGAGCCGCTGGCAGCAGCATGCCGCTCCTCTCCAAGATTATTTCGGGGCAGGAACTTGGCTTTCTGCACACTGCAGCTTTTTTATTTTTTTTTTAATTTTTTTTCCCTGACTCTGAAGGGAACCTCGTGTGCTGCTGATTCAGAAATAAACCTGAGGAGCGGTTGGCACTGAAGGCAGCGGTGAGGAGATGTGCAGAGCCGGGGCTTGCAGGGGAGTTTTGGGGTGAGGGTGAGGAGCTGGGATGCACAGCTGCTGCTGCAGATCCCCCTCGTCAGAGCTGCCTTCCCTGAAGGACCCTTGAGCTGAGGTAACAATGCTGGGTTGGGGGTGGGCAGATTGGAGAGGAGAAGGCTCCAAGGAGATTTTAGAGCCCCTTGCAGTGCCTAGAGGGGCTCCAAAAGAGCTGGAGAGGGACTTGGAGTAACAGGACAAAGGGGAATGGCTTTTTACTGACAGAGGGCAGAGTTAGAGTGAATATAAGGAAGAAACTCTTCCCTGTGAGGGTGGGGAGGCCCTGGCACAGGGTGCCCAGGGAAGCTGTGGCTGCTCCATCTCTGGAAGTGTCCAAGGCCAGGCTGGATGGGGTTTGGAGCAGCCTGGGATAGTGGAAGGTGTCCGTGCCCAGGTCAGGAGGTGGAATAAGATGGTCTTTACAATTCCCTTCAACCCAAACCATTCTGGGATTCTGTGACTCTGGTGTGAGCAGCAGAGCTGCCCTGCCTGGCTGCTGGTGCCTCCTGCCCTCTGCCAGCTCCTGTTTCCCAGCAAAGGCAGAGGAGACTCCGTGTGCCCCAGGGCAGGTGATGGGCACTGCCCTGCCCTCTGCCAGGCTGGAGCTGGGGAAATGAGCTGGGCTCCATCCTCCCACCCCCTCCATCCCCACCATCCCCGGGCTGTGGGGCTTTGGGGCTGGTTTCCTTCTCCTCTGCTCTGTGCCTGCTCTTTAAACTCCACAGTCATGGATTGACACCCAGCCTGGGGCAAAGCTGGGCTTGAGGCACCAAGGCTGGGACCAGTCTCAGCCTCAGCAGCTGAGATCTCCCTGTGCATCTCTCCCTCTCTTCCCCACCCCCAGCAAATTTAATTAAAAGTCATTCAGATTCCTTTGAAAGAAAATGTCATCCGTCGACACAATTACACTTTAACTAACCAAAGCTGTTACAGTTCCTATATATATTGGAATCAGGCTGTCGTTATTAGTTCTAAGTAAGTAATTTATTCCCATTATTGTGTTCAAATTACAGGATATTACCCCCTGGGGAAATAATCCTGTTATTTGAAATGTAAAAAAGAATTCACATGGACAACAATAGATTCCTAAATGAACCCAACAACAGCCCCCAATCCCAGTGCGGCATCACTTGCCTCAGATAGGGAAAATATTAAGTTTCTTTTAAAAAGGTTCTTGTCTCCTCTCTTTCTCTTCTCCTGCCCCAGGTAAGGTAAATCTCCTCCTCTTCTTCAAGTGCATCAATTTATTGAGGGAGTCCTGGATGTGAAGGAATTTGGTGGGGAGCATGGGGAAGCAGATATATGTGTGTGTATATATTTATAGATACATATGAGTATATTCTCCCCTTAATTTGGTGGTGGGAAGGGAGCCCTGGGATGGTGGCATCCGAGTGCCCAGCGGGTTTCTAATGGGGCTGGGAACCTTTGCCTTCCTCCGGCAAAGAGCTGCCGAGGTTCTTTGGAAACACTGTTCCCTTGATCAAGATCTTCAGAGCAGGCAAATAACAGCTCGTCTCTGCAACACCCAAACATAAGCACCTAATTTGGACCTCCGAAAGGAAAAAGGGGGAGGGAAAAAAAAGAAAGAAAAGAAAGAGAAAGAGGAGGAAGAGGGAGGGGAGGGAAGAAAATCAGATACACTTGTAACCTGATTACAACAGCCAGCTATGTGTGCAAAATCACAATGCAGCTCTATAATTAAATCTCTCTTTCCCCCTCCTGCCGAGCTCTTTCCTCTAACAGGCGCGGTACAAAAACAGTCGTTAGGACATCAAATTCCAGCTCCGACAAGAGGGGACTTTTTTGTCTATAGCTTCTCGGCTCGTCTTTGGGGAAATAATAATTATAAGCCCAGTGCCGCTGGCTGACGAGCTTTGTGGAGCAGAAAGGGCTCGTCTTGTCCAAGCGCCCCTTCCCCCACGGAGAGGGCTGGGTGATGGGAAAAGAGATGGGATAGCCCTGGCAGCCAGCCCTGGACACCCCTCCGTGTGCTGGATCCAGGGGGAGAGGAAACCCTGGGGTCTGTCAAGATGCTCTGGGTCAGAGACTTCCCCTCTTACCCTGCTGAATTCATCTCACGTGTTTTAGCACCGGTGGTTTGGTGGCACAGGGCACTCCTGGGTGGGTCTGGATGTTTGGGGGTGCAAACAGCACCCGGGAGGAGTGTGAGGAGCCAGTGGCTTCATGGATAGCAGCAGAACTCCTGCTACAGCCTTTTCCCAAGGGTTTCTCCCCTGCCTGGCACTCGGCTTTGCCAGCCAGATCTGGGCTGCAGGGTAATGGGAAGGGATCAGTGGAAGGGATCAGGTGGATGAACCCCAAAAGCAGCAGGGAAGGGACCCCCAGCTGGTGGAGGGGGGAGCGAGCAGTGCTGGCAGCCTGTCCCCAGCCCTGCCTGTTGATGATTTGGATTTACTCCACACTGGTCACTGAGAGCTATTCCCATCCCTGTGACACCCAGCACGTGCTTTTGCTGGCAGCTGCAGGCTGGGCTCAGCCTCAGGGACCCAGTTCCTCGAGGGCAGGCTCCTGCTTGCTTCCTCAGGGTATTTTTGGGAACAAGCCTTGCACCCCATCCCCTTCCCTCCTGCGAGCCCAGGGAAGGTGTGTTGAGCTTCTTGCAGCTGGTGCAACGACCCACAGGACGGCGAAGGAAAAAACCTGGAAATCCTCCAAAGGGCCCCAAAGTGCAAGATAAGCACCAGTGAGACAGGATTTATCCACCACACCTCGCCAGGGCAGCCGGCACGTGCAGGAGAGCACGACCGAGGGCGGACGCGGCCTTCGCAACGCGCGGCATGCGACACGGAAACTCGGATGCCGCTCCAATAAAGCTGTGCAGGTTTGGTTTTAATGGCAATTAACAGCTGTTAAGAGGTGAAGGATCTATTCTGCTAACACCCAGTGCTTCTCGTGGCTTTCATGAGGGGATTTGGAAATACATCTGTGAGTGGTAATTTTAAGCCACCGTAATGTACCCCGGGGAAGCGGATGGGTTTACCCTGTTTTCAGGCAGGGAGGCTGAAGCAGGCCAGGGCACGGTGTGGGGATGAGCATTCAGCGCTGGCAGAAGTGGTGAAATCCACATCTGGCTCTGTAAGAGGGATGGGAGCGAGCCGGGGACCAGCCAGCAACATCAGTGCAGTTTTCACCAGCGTTCCCCCAGTCTTTTATTTTGTGGGGAGATTAACTTGGTGCAAAACCAAAGGCACTCACGAGTTTAACCTTCAGCAGGACCCTCGCGCTGGGGGGGCACGTAGGAAATCGTCTTTCCCTGGGAGATGCTGCAAATCTGGATTTTCCAGTTCCTGGAGGGCTCTGCTTGTTTAAATTAGAAGCAGATAGGAGAGGTGAATTTTAAGAAGGACAGAGCAAAGGCACACAAGTATGCAGTTAACTTCTAAACTTCTTTCTCTGGCTCTCCCGCTGAGTAAATGCTTTAGGAGCTTCAAACCACAGCTTTTAATATCTCCTTAACATGCCCCGCGATTCCTTCCCCCCTGTCAAAACAGCGAGAGCAGCTGTGAATATTTTCCATTTTAGAATGTTTTGTATGCATACGAAAGTACCTGCAGCTCCAGTGGGCTGGGCTACAGAGAACTGCTGGAGCCAAGGGTATCTATTTTATATTGAACCTCAAAATAGCACATACTCCTGCCTCTCTCTCGCTCGTGTCCTGCATCCAGGAGGGTATTTTTGATTTAACTGACAGATCAAGGGAAAAATCCCAAATTTACTCTGTTGATGCACAAGGTCTTGTCATCCTGAGCTCAGCTCACCTGGATGGAGGATTGTTTTAAACTCCCAAATGCAGAACCTGTAATAGTGGGGTGTTGTATGGGGACTGCAGTTTTGGGGAGGTTTCCCATGCACGTTTCTCCACTAAACCACATTTTTTCCGCTGAAAGGTGTAACTGCCGTTTCCGTGCCTTACAACCAATTTAGCAGCTGATCCGTAGCCAAAAAACGCAGGCAGTAATTACAGCTTTGGGGTTGGTGCTCCTCTCAAAGCTCTCTATGGGCTGTGCATGTCAGCCCTCCTCCCTGCCTATTTTTTTCCCCTGATCTTAGATGAAAAAAGCTTATTATTGGGTAAAAGGGAAAAAAAATAAATGCAGCCTGATGTATCCAAGAGTCAGTCTAGCTGTGAAAAAAGCCCAGTCCACAGGTTTGCTTATGGAAAGTAAAGGGCACCCAACATGGGGCAGGTCCTGGTATTGGGGATCCCAGCCTGGGATTTGAGGTGGAAGTGAATGCACAGGTGTCAGAGCAGGAAAACAGGGTGGGATTGTGCATAAACACTCACCTGTGCCAGGCAAGGAAAAAACTCCATCAGTCTGCATTTGGACTCAAAACCAGCCTTGTTTGGGACATATTTGGCTTTACAAACCCCAGAGGTGTGGGATCAGAACTGCTGTGGAGTGGGAGGAGGGCACCAGCCCTGTGCATCCCCTGGTCCCTCTCCCTTCTTGCCTGCTCTGGCTGGGATGGTGAGGATGCTGCAGCCTCCAGCTGCTGCCAAGCTCTGGGCACAGCCCCTGGTGGGGGTTCTTTCCTGGGCTCCCCCTTCCATGTAAAGCCAGGCTGAGCACAGGGGTTATAATCAGCCAGGATTTATGGAGAAAACCGAAATCCCAAGCTGTTCTGGTCATTAATCAGAAATTCTTCGCTCGGTTCCCAAACCGTTTCCCTGGGGATCTCCTCACTGGGACCCCCCACTCCACAGCCCCCTCCCCAGGGATGGCAGCTCCTTCAGTGCAGGCAAGGGGCTGGGGTGGGGAGAGACCCCAGGCTTTGGAATTATCCAAAATAAATAAATCACCATGGATGCATCAGAATAAACCCCAGCAGGGCCCCCCTTGCCTTCAAATCCCACCTCTGTCCCTACGGGGTTTTATTTGGGGCGGATGGGACCCCGCTGTCAGATTTGGTTCTGCTTTTAAGACGGGGCAGAAGGAATGAAATCAGGGCAAAGCTTTGCCGATGCGTTGGGATTGTCGCCGTCCGCGTTTGAATGTGATTTATGCCTGGATTTCTAAATCCAGCCACTGACTGCACGCTTTAAATATAGCTCAAAAAAACACCCTGAAAACGTGTAGTAAGCACGTTAAAAACAGCGAGCGGAAAAGATGCACAGGCTAAGGATGGGAAGCAGGGGGGTTTATTGTGGGGAAAAAAAAAGGGGATTTTGGGGGGTCCTAGCAGAGGGGGATGAGGGTCCAGCAGGGCCTGGGCCCAGTCTGTGGGTGCAAAGAAGAAAGCTGGGTTGGCAATGAAGGGGTGAGTGTCCCCCACCCCCCACACCTTGGCAGCCCCCCAAAACGGGAGAGATGCTTTGGGGGGGATGAGGGCCATGGGTTTGCTTTGCCTCCCACACCTCCAGAGAGCCTCCCCCAGTTCCCCCCACTCCCAGATCCCGCCCCCCATCCTACCTGCATCCCGGGAAAGGGGGGGCAGTGCCCGGAGTGGGGCTGGGGGCTGCGAGCTCCGCACCGCTCCGCTGCCTCCTGCCCGCTGCCCTCCGCCTCCGCCGGGACCGGCACGGGGGCGGCAGCGGGAATTTCGCCTTCGTCCGACGGGAGACAAGGGAAGAAATGGAAAAAAGCAGAAGAAAAACAAAACAAGAACAGGAAGATACGCCAAAACAAAACAAAATGGAGAATAAAAAAAGGGGGGGGGGGGGGAGGTGGGAAAAGACAAGAAAATGAAGGGAAAAGCACAAGGGGAGAGAAGGAGGGAGCGGAGCCGGGCGCGCAGGGCGGGCGGGGGTGCCCCCACCCCGGGGGGGGCGGGGGGCGGCCCGGGGGCGGGCGGCACCGTGGGAACCTGCCGGGAGCCCGGGGCACCGGGATCGGGATGGGAATGGGATCGGGAATGGGAATAGGAATGGGAATGGGAATGGGGGGGCACAACGCGGCGCGGCTGCTCGCGGGACAAACCACCCCCCCTCCCTTCCTTCCCCACCCCGGTATTATTTTTAATAAAAACTGGTATTTTTGGAGAAAGCGCCTTTTGCGGCAAAGCTTTGCACGGGGTGGGAAATGTGGGAGCGGCCGCCACCCCCCCAAATTCTCCGGTGTGTGTGTGTGTGTGTGCAGGGTTTTTTGGGAGGGGGGATTATTGGGGGAAATAATGGGGAGAAAAGAAAGCGGCTGGGATTTCATGTGGAAAACGGTGGGAAAACAGGACCGCGCCGGAGAGGGGAAAAAAAATAATAATAATAACAATAACAATAATAATTAGAAAAACGCGTGTTTTAGATGAGAAGGACTTTTTTTTTTCCTTTTTGTTTTTTTTTTCGGAGGGTTTTTGCAGCAGCGATGCCCCAGCCAGGAGCTGCTGTACAAGATGGCTCCCGGCCGGGGGAAGGGGAGGAGGAGGAGGAGGAGGAGGAGGAGGAAGGGCTGGAGTTGCAAAAAGGGGGGGCCATCCCCCCCTGCCCCGCCCGAGCCTGCTTTTTCTATTTTTTATTAGCATTTCCCTGATTTATGACATGCCAACCCCCCGGCCCGGGGACAGCGGCGGGGAGGTCCGGGCGTGAAGGCATTAAACATTTATAAAATATGCTTTTAAAGCCACATAAAAGCGATCAAACCATTAATATTTTTTCCCCCCTCTCCCCCAATCCCCCCGGTTTTTTTCTGGTTTACTAAAGGAGATTGGGAAAAGCGCCCTCCCCTTGGAGGCAGCGGGGTTTGAGCCCTCGCCTGTGACGCAGTTTCGCTGTTAAATATAAATAAAAATATAAATATATATTATTATTATTTATTATTATTATTTTCGCGTTAAACCAGGGCCTTGAGCAGCGTGAGAGCTTCTCGACAAACTCGATTTTGCTCGGAACATTTAAAAATAAGCAGATTTTTGGGGCTGTTTCTCCTCTTTTCTGGCCGATGTCCCGGTCGGCGCCTCGAAACTCCGGAGTGTTGTGAGGGGGGGGGACGCTCTATTATTATTATTATTACTTTTAATTTATGCTGGATTAAATTAGATTTTTCCCTCCTCCCCTTTTTTTCGCTATAAAAGCCGATTTTTGTTTAATTAAGTAAAGAAACGGGGGGGGTTTTGGCAGAGATGAGGTGTCCCCCCGCCACTTCTCCCTGAGGAGTGCTCTGTGCTGCGTGAAGGGAAAAAGACATTAAAAACAAGGGGGGAAAGGGAAAAATAAATTAAAAATAGAAAGGAAAGAAAAGTAAAAGTTGGTGTGGCCGGCGGGCAGTGCTGGGGGGGGCCGCCCCTCTCAAAACCCAGAGTGGGGGGAGTGTGTGTGTATCTCCTCCCCCAGCCTCCTTTTTCACCCTATTTTTGAATTTTTGGGAAGGCGGGGCCCGTAGGGAGGGCAGGGGACCCTCCCCCGCTCCCCCCCAGGCCCTGAAAGGCCGCTTTGTCCGCGGCGGGGCCGTGGGAGAGGGCCCGGCGGCACTTCCCCCTCAGGCCTGCCCGGGCGGGATGAAGGATTTAACCCCCACAGATAATAAAGGGGGTCGCGGGGCGCTCCCCCCTCACGGCCCCGCTCGGAGCGGGGGGACCCGCGGCCGCTCCCCGCCAACCGCCCGCCCGCTCCGGGCGGGAGCGCGGGGGCAGCCTGGAAACAGCAGCGGGAGCGCCGGGGGCGGGGCGAGCGGGGAGCCTGGAAACCGCCGCCTGTTTACCCACCGCTGAGTGACAGCCCGGCTGGCCAATGAGAAGGCGCGGAGAGCCCGCGGGCCCGCCCCCGCCGCGCCGAGAACAATGCGTGTTTCATAGCCCCGCCGCCGCCGTTTTTCCCTCCCCCATTCCCCCGTTTTTTCCCGCCCTCCCTCCCGCCCCGCGCTCGCGCTCCCCTTTTTTTTTTTTTTAATAATTTTTTTTCTCCCTAATTTTTTTTTTTATTCCTCTCTCTTTTTTTTTTTCTCTTTTTTTTTTTTTTTTCCCCCTCCCTCCTCTTCCCTTAAGCGCCGCCGAGCCGCGCGCGCGGGGCCGGCCCGGGAAAAGAGCGGGGGGGAGGGGGGGGGGCGGTGTGGAGGCGATGCTGCAGCTCGGCGGGGCCCCGCCGCTCCATGGCGCGGCCGCCACCGCGTCGCTCCCGCGCTGCTGCCCCTGAGGAGCGGAGCGGAGCAGCGGAGGAGCCGGGCGGCGGGCAGGGCGGCGAGCCGGCACCCCCCGCCCCAGCCCCGCACCGCCGCCATGCCCCGCGACCAGGCGGCCTGACCGCGCCGAGGTAGGACCCGCACCCGGATCCGCACCCCGACCCCGGGGCGGCGGTCCCATCTCCACCCCCGCTCCCATCGACCCGACCCCCCTCTTTCGCCACATCCCTCCCGCTTTTTGCCCCTTTTTAGCCGTTTTCCCCTTTTTTGATTACTTTCCAGCCGGGATCCGGCCGCTCCCGCAGCCTCCGGGGTGAGGCTCGCCCCGAGCAGCCACGCAGGCAGGGTTTAATTAATTTTAAAATCCACTCGAAAATAATTTTTTAAAGCCCCAACAAAGCGAGATTTTTCGAGGCATAATCTCACATTTATCCCCTCTTGCTTTCTTTCTTTTTTTTTTTTTTTTAATTTGTTTTGTTTTGTTTTTTTAATCATCCTCCCCCGCCCGGGAGCCGGGACGGGCGGCGGGGCCGGAGCGGCGGCTCCCGGAGCTCCGGTAGCGCTTGGCGAGGCTTTGGGGGGAAAAACCTCCACTTTATCCCCGCAGTGTTTATTACTTCTCGCTATCCCGGTGCAAAACAGGGTGGGCGAGCGGAGCCTTTCATCAGGCTGCAAGTACAAATATAGATACTTTTATATATCTGCTTAGGTTGTTGTTTTTTGTTTTTTTTTGTTTTTTTTTTTTTCGCTCTGCCGGGAAATGATAATACGGGTTTTGTTTTCCCGAGTGAAAGAGGCGCTGGGAAAAGGAAAAATAATTAAAAAAAAAAAAAAAAAGCCCCTAACAACAAGAGCAGTCGGTGATTTGGAGCCGTGGGAATGAGCTCCGAAAGAGGCGAGAAACGGGGCTACGGGAGGGATGCCGGAGCCCGCCGCGGGGGAGAAAAAATATATATAAAAAAATAAAGAACTAAAAAAAAAAGAGGGGAAAAAAAAGGAAAGAAAAAGAAGAAATGTTTGAGTGGATGAGTTTCTTTTTGGTGGTTTTGGGATGTGTGTGTTTGTTTTCCGGGGCGAAGCGCGGTGCTGCTGGTCGGTCCCGCCGGAGCCGGGCTGCGGCTGCGGGCGCTCCCCGGCCGGGCCGGGGCTGCGGCCGTCGCAAATGTAACTCTTTGGGGACAAAAAAAAAGAAACTTTAAATTCTTAAAACATTATTTTTAAATACTTAGTATTTTGTATCCCTGCTTTTTGCCACTAGTTTTCCTTAGATTTTTTTTTTTTTTTCTCCTCACTGCTTCTTCCCTTCTCTACCCTGCACTCCGGGAAGGTGCGGGTGGGTTTTGGGGGGTATTTTTGGGGGTGGCTGTGAGCAGGGGGGTGTCGGGGCATATCGTCTCACCGCACCTCCCCCTTCTTTTCTCCTTTGCAGGCAGTGCCGAGACCGCCGCGCCGGGGCTGGCTCCCTGCACCGCGCCATGGGACGCTTGGACGCCTTATTTTTGAAAACCATCTGATTTTTTGGGGGAGGAGGAGGAGGAGGAGGGGGGTGGGGGGTGGGGGGGGGGGGCGGGAAGGCGGTGGCGGGCATCGACAGCGATCCGGGAGACTTGGTGAAGCCGGCGAGTGGATGATGGATGGCCGAGATTTTGGGCCCCCCCGCTCGGTGCACGGCCCCCCTCCGCTGCTCTCCGGGCTGGCCATGGAGAGCCACCGCCTGGGAGCCACCGGCCGCCTGGCCCCCGCCGCCGGGCCCATGGCTGCGGGGCTCCCCGCCGCCCTCCAGCCCGGAAAATTCCTCGCATCGGGCATCAGCCTCCACTCCCACCCGGGTAAGGCTCCGCGGATCCCCCGCGCCTTCCCTGCCTTCCCTCCGCGGTCGAACCGGGATCGGGCTTTAACCCCCCCCCCACCCCTTTAAAAAAAATATAAATAGCGTCATGATAATTATATATTTGTGCGCTCGCAGCTTTTTCGCGTGGTTCCCCCAAGTGTTTTCTGCTTCGCGTGGTTTTGGATTTGGCGAAAAAAGAGGAATGGGGAAGAAGTAAAAAAAAAATAAATAGGGTGATGGTGGAAAAATAAGAGAATGGAGTAAAATTAGTGGAATAGGGGGGAAAAATCGTGCCTAGCCTATAGAAGTGTCCCCTTCCAGCGTACGGTTTTGTTGGCACCGGGGAAAATCCCCGTCGCGGCGGCTGCGGAATAAATCCGGGGAATAAATCCGATTTTGGGAAAGCTGGAGAGAGGCTCTGGGAGAGGCGGAGGGACGGGACTGCGCTGCCCGGACAGCCAAAAAAACCATCCCTGGGCTGGGAAAAAGGGGTAAAATTGGGCTCTTTTGGTGATTTCTTGCCCGGTGCAGCCCGAGCCCCGCTGAGATCCCGCTGCCCCCGGGCAGCGCTGCCGGCACCGCTGGTTTTGATGGTATTTTTTATTTTTTTCTTTTTTTTTCCCTCTTTTTTTTTTTTTTTCCTCCGCTGTTCTTATTTTTCAAACCCGCAAACAAAACTTCCATGCGGTGTGAATGACTGCTCCCTCCTTATATTTTTTCCCCTTCTCGACGCGCTTCATTCTCGGGCAGCCCCACGGCTGCATTTCCATTAAAAAAGAAAAAAAAAAAAAGAAAGAAAGAAACACTGAAATATACGCAGCTTATTTTTTTTTTCCCACGGTCAGGTTTTTATTTATTTGTTTAAATTACTTTTGTTTTTTGAAGACTTTTCATTTTTTTCTGCTTTTTCGAGCTCCCTTTCCCTGAGGCTTGCGGAGTCCGGCACTGCTGGGAGGACTCTGCCGCACTCTCCTGCCCACGCTCCTCGCTCCTTTCCCTGGGAGAGGACACAAGGGATTTCTGACCGTTTGATTTCCCTCTCTGGCTTTATTTTCAATTTTTTTTTTTTTCCGCTTTCTTTCCCCTGGGCGTGGAGAGGTGACTCGGAGTTTACTTTAGGCGTTGGGAGGGTGACAGGTTTTGCAATAATAAACCTGCTTTTCTCCCAGCCGCCCGGGATGAATGACTTTGAAATTTGCAAACCTGATTGCCAACATCTGCAGAGAAGGAAGCAGCCTGAATCGAGGGAAAAAGATTTATTAGTTTTAGACTAGGTGGCAGTGCCAATTTCCCAGGTGCTAAGAGGAGAGGTGTAAAGCGAACGGGGCTATGAAGCCAAGCACATGGGCAAACACCTTTTTTCCTTCCCTTTTGTCTTTTTTTTTTTCCCTCCCTTTTTTTTCACCCCCCTCTCCACCTCCTACTGCAACAGAATATGATCTTTGCAAAAATTCATCTGGACAATCTCAAACCAAACCGAGTGCGCGTTCTTGGTATTTTTAAAATGGTTCTTATTTTTTATTGGGTAATTTTATTTTTCTTTTTTCTTTCTTTCTTTTTTTTTTTTAACTTTTATTTCTCCTCCCAAAGTTTCCTTTTCTGAAATCCAGGCAGGTCAGGAGGGAGGCACAGAGCTCTGGGCTCTCCGAACTGACCAAGCTCCGTGATGCCGTCTGAGAGCTTTCCTACCACACTGGGAGAAAGCCTCAGATTTGGGTCCCCTCACAGAGGGAGTGTGGTGTGTGATACCACCAATTCTTTTTTATTGTGTTCTTGTTTTATTTTTAAAATTATTTTTATTTTATTTTTTTCTGGGAGTTGTTTGAAATCCCCTATCCCTGCGGTGCCCGGTCTCCCCGTCCGCTCCCCGGCAAGATCCTCGCAAAGCTCGGCTTTGTCACGGCAATTCCCAGTCAGGCTAAAGTCCATTAAAAAGATCTGTACAATTAACAGCTGAAACTCCCATTAAACCACAGCAGCGGGATAGGCAGGGATATTTTTTTTTGCTGTTGTTTTTTACGGCTTTAACAATATCGCCTGAAATGATGATTGCTTCCTGCTACCGAGGGGCCCTTTGTAGGTTTGCGTTCGCAGTGCTGTCGGTGTGTGGTTTTGGTGCTTTTTTTGTTGTTGTTGCTGTGTTTTTTCGGGGGTTTGTTTTGTTTTTAGGAGGGGTGGAATGCGAAGGCTTGTGCAAGGGGTTAAGAAAAGTGGGCAGGAGGCGAAGCCTTTAAATAGAGCCAGTTCAAACCGATCCTTAAATACCGCCGGGCTGAAGAAAGAGACTCTTGAATCTGTCCCAGCGTCCTCCGAAAATAAATACGCCCCTGTAAAAATAGCATGATTGGCCATATTTGAGAATCCAGTTATGGCCGGCAGCGACTCCTTGTTTTTCCCGTACCTTCTGCTCGTTCCGGCAGCCGGGCTCTGCCCCAGCGCCAAAGTGCGGGCGCCTGGGCTGTGTCCACTGACCCCTGGACCCTCGCTCCTCTTTGGGGGATTTCTACTCCCTGGCAGCCTTTTGGCCACTGCTGTGCTGGCTGGGGGGACAAGGACAGAAGCCCCTTTGTTGGAAGCGCATGGAGGGAGGAGTGAGCTGGAGGCTGAGGCGGGAGCTGAGATGTGGGGATGCCATTCCCTGTCCCCTCTTTACTCTTGGGCTCCATCTCCCCATCCCTGAGGAGGGCGGGGGGTGCTCCCTCGATTGGCCTTGTAGAGGGATAGTGGAGGGAAGGGACTGTGTGCAATGGAATTTCAAGACGTTGTTTAAAAAAAGGCTGCAATCGATGGAAGGAGGCAGCTGAGTCCATTAAAGCTAGGGCTGGCTCTGCTCTGCAGCAGCCCGAAATATGGAGGTTTATCGTTTAGCTCCTTCCCTGTGCCGCTGTCTTTGGGTCCTGGTTTCAACTCCGTCCCAGAGAAGCGTGTTGTTCTTGGCAGGGTCTGTGTTTTGGGGGAGTTGGAAAAGGCTCCCTCAGACGGGATTGCGAAGGGCGGCTCTGGGACGGTGTCCCTGCCAGGCAGCAGCGGGGCTGTGTGTGACCAAATATACCATACCCAAAGAAACGCTGTCCGAGTATAAAATAATACTGCTAGTAGTTAATAAAAATGTGCTTTTTGCTGTGTGTTGAGGCATCCTTTCTTGGGTGTGGGGCTGCAGATCTGTGTTTGTATAAAAGGCTGCACACGCTCTTCCATTAAAATACGCTTCAGAAACATTTTCCAGTTCTCAGGAAAAGGGACACGCCACTATGAGCAGAGCTGACTGTGTTAAACCCAGCTCCAGAGCAGTGGCTGGAAGGAAAGCGGGCAGACAGAGGGGAGAGATTTTGGTTTCCCTGCTTCACATTAGCATGTGCATTGAAATGCAGGGATTTAAGGCAGATTGGAGACCGTCCTTGCTTCCAGTCCTACTGTGCCCGGGGAGAAGTTTTCTAGACAGCTTGGCCAGGTAGGAGCATAGGAAAAGAAATAAAAATACCCTTCCATCCCCCAGGACAGCGCTGCTGTGCCAGCAAAATCCCTCTGTAGCCATCCTTATAATGGCAAAATGGTGCTTGTGCTGAGCCCGCAGATTTTGCAGGAGGCCTTGCCGTCGGCAGTGCCAGTGGAAGCACAATTTGTTCATCAAGCTGCATCCATGCTAAGCTCGCTTTGCTGATGGAGAGACGGGGATAGTGTGGATTGGGCACTGCAGTGCTCTGTGCCTCGCTCCTCTGCGCTCCTCGGAGCGCCCAGACCAGCAGCAGGATTTTGCCTGTGGTTCGGCACGGCTCTTTTTTTGGTTTTGATGCTGCAAGGAAAATACCATCGGTGCTTAATGGCCCTTGAAAGTGTGGTTCCCCCTCCCTGCCTGCCCAGGAGGTGGTGCGAGGGGCAGAGCTCAGGGGGCTCCTTGGGGCAGGGGCTTGGTGTAACACCGGGAGGAATGTGGACGGGCTGGGAGGATGCTTCCCCTCCCTTGGGGCCCTGGTGAAACGAGATGCTTTCTGAGATGTGTTTTCAGGCAGAGCAGGGAGTGTGCCTGTCCCAGTGGGGCTCAGGGAGGTGCTGCTGGGCAGTGATGTTGTGCTTGGTCCCGTCACACTCCGCTCTTCACACCCGGCATCCCCGGGGGTGGAGGAAGTGCTCGGCCACGGAGTGATGTCCCTGCAGCTCCCTCGGGCTGGTGGCCAACTCGTAGGCTGTGAGGAAGGCAGGAGCAGTGTCTGGGCTGAAACCATAGTGGAAAAAGGGCTTGTGGACTTTTGAGAGTCTCCCACCACGAGCTCCTGTGTTTCTCTGATGTCCCAGTGATTTTTCCCAAGGTCCTGGTGGGCTGTGGGGTGGCATCTCCATCCTTCAGGAGCAGTGGGAAGCACTGTCCAGCCTGTGCTGCATATTCCCTTGAAGTGCCCATCCCAAGCAGCGGTAGCTGGTAGGGATGTTGGAATATGGACAAGAGCCCAAGGGCCAATGTGGTGACGTAAACTTGCTTGGAGCAAGGTCCTGCGGGATCCTCTGCCGTGTGAGGGTTTCCAACGCCTTCCCGGGTGAACGGGCAGGAGTCTGTTCCTGCCTCTGGTAACCACGGCTGGTAAAGGTGTCATTTATTAGTGTGGTTTCTAGCAGCCTTTCTCCCACTTGGAGCGAGCCTTGCCTCCTACCCGGTACAGAGTCTCCTTGGTAGGGTTGGAAAACCACGGGTCCCATCCCTGACTGATGGTGTGCCAGAGAAAATCTGATCTGGAGGATGAGCCGGCACTAGAAATCCTAGCCGGGGGTGGCACGGGGCACTGGGCAGGTCCCTGGTGTTGGGGACAAGCTCCTGTTCTTTCCCAGCAGAGCAGCTGTTGGAGAAATGGAAATCACTGGGAATTAATCTCACTGCAGACGTGGTTAGCAGAGCAGGGCTTTCGTAAGGGAAATTTTAGATCTCCTTCCTAGGATAACCCAGGGTAAAGCTGAAATTAGTTTATAATTATATAGTAAATAACCCCCCATCTTGTCATTTCACCATCTTCTGGTGAATATGGAAATGAACATTGTTAAGGGGAATTAACGTCGTGATGGCAGCCTTCCAGGTGAGCGCCTTGCGGTCGGGCCGCGGCTGCGACGGGCGCGAGGGTGTCGGATCACCTCCCCGAGCTGGGGTTAGCGCCCGACGAGTCCAAACAAGGCCCCGTGTGTTTGCACCGTGTACTAAACTGGTCCAGTTAAAGCTCCGGGCAGGAGGTGGTGCAGGGAATCGGGGCCAGCCTGGCATGTGCTGACACGAAAGCTGCCGTGCTGGGACGAGGAGATGTTGGTCTGGGTTAGGTAACGCGATCCAGCATCGCCTGCTCGAGGTGCTGAGGACAAGGGAGTGCTTTGTTCGGCCTTGCTGCTGAACAACCTGAAAATGCAGGCGGGGTGGAGGAACCAAGGGCAGCCCCAAATTCCCTACCCGATGGAGCTGGGGTGAGGGAGCAGTGCTGTGTCCAGCTGCATAGCCTCTCGCTGGCTTTTCCAGCTGGGGATGCTCTTTAAAAAGCAAACTTTGGGAGGGGACCGCTCTGGTGTGGCTGCCTCACCCTCGCCATGAGGATTTGGCGGTTTCCTTCTCCCCGTGTTTGCTCCCATCCCATCCCATCCCCGTGTTTCTGGCTGGCTTCACTCCGGGATGGCACAGCTGGATGTCTGCAGGCATCGCGACGCGCCCACCGCCACCGTCCCTCTGTGCTGTTTATTTGCTTTGCTTATTGTTCGCTTCTCCCCAGCTCTTAAACACCAGCGGGACGGCGACCACACAGCCCCTTTAGCTCCGTCCCCATGGGTGCTGGCTGGGGGATGCGTGGCAGGAGCCCCTGATCCAGCAGTGACAGTTGGGCTCGCTCCCCACGCCGCCAGGATCAGCTGTTGGGTGCACAATATGCTCCCGTTTTCCTCTCCAGCTGTTGCTGCTGACGGTTATGGGAAGCGAAAGGTAGTTGAGAGTTTGGCATCGCTAAATCAGGGAAGTGATGGGCAGAAAGGAGGGGCTGAGCGGGGGGGCTCAGTCTGTCTGAAGCTGGGTTTTGTTTAAATCCAGCCAGATTGAAATAGTAGCAAAATGATTGAAGTGACCTTGGGAATAAATTTTATTGCCAGTGTAGCAGTGGCCAAAGAGCCATTTTGAGGGAGCTGGATGCAGGCAGGCAAGCCAAACATGGTGGGCTCGGAGTAAGGGAAGGAGCAATATTCAGGAGGGAATATGTCTTTTTAGAGGAATAGCAGAATTTTAAGGCACTCAGCCCTGCCTCTCTGGAGCTGTATCCCCGGCAACTTCTGCAAAGGTTGCTCCAGCTTCTGCCTCCATCCATCTTATCCTGACGCATCCCTGCCAGCAAAGAGCCCTTTTTACCTTCGGTAGTTGGATGTATTGCCCCTAATTCCCTTCATGCCCACATCCCTTCTCAGCAGAATTCCCTGTGACTTGAATATGCTTTTAACACATTTTGTTTAATAGCTTTTAATTAATAAAAAAATTAAAAATAATAACAGCGGTGGCTGTTGTGCTGGGAAGGAAGGGTTTGGAGGGGTTGGGCTGTGTGCTGTGTGGATGAAGCAGCTGCTGTGTTATCGCCAGGCAGTGTGCAGTGTGTGTCATCCTGGTGTTTGTGTCCTGGTCTGCTGGGCGTGGGGACATCCCACATGCCGTGTCACACACAAGCCAAGTGGATAATGCTCCAGCGAGTAGAGATCCGGGCGGGTGAGTAAAGAAGGGTGGTGAGTGAAGAACGGTGCAGGCACCTTCCTTGGCATGGGGTGCTGATGGAAGCCCCAGCTCTGCTCAGATGGGCAGGGCACGCTGTGCCGGGCTTCTGGAGTGTGCAGCGTGCCGGGGTTTCCCTTTGCAATCCCGGCACTGCAGCGGGGCTTTCTCCCTAATGAGATTAGTGACACAAAGCAGCAATTCTTCTGCTACTTTTAATGGATGTTCGGGGTTTGTGTGGGATCGGAAATTCCTACTTTCATCAGATGAGCCCTCTCTGTGACTATTTTGTGGACAGATCTTCCTTTGCTCAGCTTCAGGGCTGACAGTCATATTGGCACAAGTGTTTCAGGCTTTCCCCTCCTGTTCTCCTCTGCTGCCTGTTCTCCTGAGCCCTGGACACGGGAATTTTATCTTCTGTCCTGCTTTGAATCTTGCCATCACCCCAAACTGCTTCCATCTTGTGGACGACACTAAAGCTTGGTGGCCACTAAACACAGCTAGGAGGAGGGAGAAATGCAAAAGTCACTCTTGAACCATTCTTGCAGGTACTCCTCGGTGTCCCTAGTTGAGATGTGCAAGCACATGTGTGGGTACATGTGTGGGTATGTTCATATATAGGGCACCCATGTAGTGCCTCACCTGATGGAGGGCTGGCCATCCCTGCTTGGTGTCATCAGGGCCAGTTGGCAATTTGTCAAGAGCCCAAGGGCTGTGCTTCAATTTGAATACGGATTTGCATAATTCATCAGGAATTAAACCGCGCTGCCATAATATTTGCCCGTGCGTTTATCTCCCATTATCAGCAGTGGGGGGGTGTGGGGTCCTGGATGTTTGCTGACCACAGATACACCTTTGCTTCATGGTTCAGTGCTTTTTTGGTGCAGAAGAGGTGGTGTGGGCTGATGTTCAGGAGGGTGTGGGAAGGGCAGGAGCCTCTGGAAGGAAAAAAGGCTGAGTGTGGGGTCAAGAAGAGAGGCTTGGCAGAGGCTGAGCTTTTGAGCCTGGTTTCCTAAGGAAAAGAGTCTTACGAGATTGTGATCCGTGTGTGGATCCCTTTCTTCCGCCCCCAAATGCCTTCAGCCCCTCGCTGAATTTTTCCCAGAGTGGTTTATGTCGCTGCAGATGCTGTTTAAGTCAATGCTGGGCTCTGGGAGTGGGATGCAGTCACTCCTGTGGCACACGGAGCAGCATATAAAGGAGCATCCAGCTTCACCTTGCACATACAGCTTTGCCTTGCACTTACCATGTCCTGGCTATGCTGTATCCAAGGGGGATCACGAAGCTGGATCTGATGAATTTGTTTGGATCATTGGCAGTGTCCTTGCTGCAGCCCTGGGGTGTTTCTCAGAGCTGATCCCCACTTGCTGCTGGCCCCGTGTTGAGCTCAATGACTGCTGAGCATGCAGGCATTGCTGATGTGGTGCCTAGGTCTGATCGTGGTGCTGTGCCTCAGTTTCACCTTGCAGTGCCACCCCTTTTGCAAAGCCCCCCAAGAGGTGCTGAGCCACAGCAGCCGCTTTGCAGACAAGAGGGTTTAAAATAAGCAGCGACGGAGGCTGCGTCTCCCGGGCTTTGAGTCATCCCAGCCCGTGCTGACTGTGCCTGGCAGGAGGCTGGGAGGCAAAACAAACCCACATCCAGCTGCCACCTCCATGCCAGATGTTAGTGGTGGGGTGGCTGTTTGGGTTTTGGTGGTGGACCCAGCAGCGGAGCAGACGGAGCTGCTGTGGGGAGGTGCCACCTCTCTGGTGGCTGTGGTCAAACCCTGGTGGAACTGGTGGCTTGGGGCAGTCCCCAGCTTGGGGAGGACATTGAGAGGAAGGGGTGAGATGAGCAGCCCTAGTGTAGCACTGTGCATGCCTGGGTTTGCAGGATGGAGGGTGTTGAGGCTACTTCCAACACTCCTGGCTTCGGGCATGGTGGGACCATTCTGGCCGTGAGCTGTCACTGTGCTGGACAGGAGGACAGGCAGGGAGGAACCCCGGGGTGATCCTGCAGTGAACCCCCACTCACCACCCCACACAGAGATAAGGCAGCCAGAGCAGTGGGTGTCCATGGCCAGTGATGGGAAGCAGAGGACAGGAGCAGGCAGGTGGCATTCACCTTTCTGTGGGCACCTGGTGTGTGTCCAGGGCTGGTGCTGCCCATCACACAGCAGTGTTTAATTTCTCAATGGGAGGGCAGGGAGATGATGCTGCACAGTCCCATTTAACCTGCTGGTGACCTGATCTTAAGTCATTGTGGCTGAAAATAGACCGTGTTCCCTCCAGGGCACGGCTAATGGTGCTGGGAAAGCTGGGATCTCTCTTTGAAGGCTGATTTAATTGCTGCTGGCAGGCACTCGGTGCAGGTGATGTGGGGACCAGCACTGGTGCCATCCCACAATAACCTCCCCCACCGAGCTCCTGTAGCTCTCCCAGCTCTGGCAGTGAATGGTAACGAGCTCTTTTCTAATGAACGCACGGGACTGTGCGTGGGTGGTGCTGGGTTAAATATGCAGGCAGGGCTCAGGGAAGGGGGGCTCACTTGTTAGTATCGTTTTCTGCACTGAGTTTGGGTGATTTAAAAAAATAGTAAAATTTTCATGCTTAGGAAGAAGGGGGAGCACTTATACTGAAAGTGTGCATCCAGTGCCAGGAGCAGAATCAGCCTTTGGACCCCTGTGCTGGACACCAGTGGCTGAAGAATCTTCAACATGATGAAGTATGAGCCAGAGCAAAGGCATTTTCATGCTGTCCTAGAAAATCAGGAGAGGAAGGCGAGACTGCAATCTAGCAGCCACGTTCTGCATTCCTGGGGATTCTGCTAATCAGTTGGAGAGTTTAAATTATTATTTTTTCAATTTCCATACGGCATTTTAATAAATGTGCAGTCCAAGACTCCACTGTGTCACTCCTTACTGTTTAAGGAGAGCTGTGTGGTTGGGTAGCGAGAGCCTGGAGGTTTCGGGGGACCCCTGTTGGGGTGTCAGGTTTGATTATGCAAGCGGAAAAGGAGAGGCATCCAACGTGGTGGGGGATTTCAGGCTGGGGGCATGTGGGAGAAGCTTCTGCTGTAGCAGCTGGCAGTGACCCAGGAGCGTTGACATTGGTTTGAGTGTCAGGATTAGCGTGGGACCACATCAGTGCTTTGCAGCCCCCGTGTTTCAGGCTGAGTGGACGGGCCACACGTCATGTCAAGAGTGCCACTGGGATGGTTTCCATCTGTGAGGAAAAGCCACGTTCACTCTGCCAGAGTGATTCCTGTCCCTACCTTGGTGGCTTCCTGCTGTCCCTATGGAGATGCTGTTAATGGGGAGATGGTGGGTGACCTTGTGGGGGATCTTCAGAGTGTGCTGTTGGTGTCCTTTTCCTCAGGCGTTGGCATACCTTGGATCGCCTTTTTTTTTTTTGTTGCTTGGTGGAAACTGAGTCTTCAGGACATTGGGGCAGAACCAGGCGTGAACACCAGTCCCTTGAGTCTTTCTATTTTGAGTCTCTTGAGCCACTTCCCATTTTCTCCTCCTCTGCCATCTCCAGGCTGTTGGGGCTGTTCCAGCTCCTGGGTGAGGAGGTGAGCGGCAGGGCTCGGCCTGATGGTAATTTTTTCCATGGAAGCAGGGAACCCCTCCATGCCCTGTGCTCACACCCTGCCCTTCAGTGTCCTGTGGCTGTGGGGGGCTGCTGATTCACCACGAGGGTGGCATGGCAGGAAAATCATGGCATGGCATGGGGGGAATGGCTGTGGGAGGGCTGGCTGGAAACCTGGCACGAGCGCTCAGTGTTCCTGCGCTGACGCAGCTGCGAGCGATAGTAAATATTGAGCAAGAGCCACTTAAAAATAAAACAGCCTGGACACAGATTCCCACGTGGAATAAAATAAAATTAAAAGAAACAATAGAGAGCTGTGCTGAGCTGGAGGGAGAATTCGCCTTGGCTTTTAAGGTAGTGATTTTTGCAGCTGAAGGAGAGCGGCACGGCGCTGTTCAAGGCAGCAAAGTCTGGGAGTGCGGACCCCCCACCGGAGGATGCTGTCTCTGAGCTCGCCAGGGCCCTTAGAAGATTAAATGGGGAGTTAAATTGCCCTGGCTATTCTGGATCCTGGGGATGGGATCGAAGGCTTTCAGGGGATGCAGAGAATTGAGGCTGTAAATTAGGGCTTTGAAGCTACTGCCAGTCCCGTGGCATGGGGTGTAAATATGGCTTTTGGGGCGGTTTTTGGCGCGGAGAGTGGTGGGTTGTGACAGCAGCTTGGGGCTACTGGGGACAGGGATAGGGACCAGTCGCTGCTGGAGTCCAGGCACATCTGATCCGGGGGCTTTGGTTTCAGCCTGGCATGTTCAGGGGCTCGTATCGCTGGTGTCTCGTGCATGGCACGGAGTCAAAGCGGCTCCGGTGCCTCGGGTGTCACTGGAGCTGCCCCGGCAGGCAGGGGAGGAGGTGGCAAAGATTTACACTGTCAGCACTCCGGCTCGCAGCTGTTTGCAGCCATAAATGTGTGCATGAGGAATAGCTGCGGCTGTGGCTCACCGAGCTGCGCGGGGCAGGGATGGGGAGGGAGGTGTGTGCTGAAAGCCTTCCCTGGGAATCTGCTGCTTCTGCAGAGCGGATAAGGGATGCACCGCTGATGGTAAGCACAGGCAGCTGCTGTGGTGTTCATCATGCTGCTGGTGGGAAGGTACTCGCTGTGCTTGGATTTTCCCTGCTTTCCTCCCCCTGCTCCCTCCCTGCCGGGGAGGACACAAGCGTTTATCCAGCTGTTTGTGGCGTGGACTGTTGTGCCAGTTGGCTGCTGTGAGGCATTGCGAGCCGGACTGGGGAAGAGGTGATTGTGCTCCCGGCCAAGGGCGGCTGCAGCTCCTGCTCTATGCTGGGCCCAGCAGCCAGCTCAGAACTGGCTGCAGCCGGGCTGCAAATCTCCCTTGAGTGCCCAGAGTTCAAAACATCCCATGGGAATAACCCAAATTCTCGCTGCTGTGTTTCCCAGCCCTGCTGGGCTCAGATTGGAGGGTCCGAGGGGTCAGGCTTTATAGCTCAGGCTCTTGTGTGGCCACAGCCCCTTGCAGAGCACTGTGTGGTGCCAGCCTGAGTCCTGGCAGTGTGTCCATCCATCATGGCCCAGGGAGGATGGGGTGAGATGCCGGCGGTTGGAAATATTTCATAAGTGGCAGAAATGTGTAACGGGCAGATGGGGGGCACTCACTTCTCCTGGGGTGCTGGAGGCCACTGGTCGTCCGCTGCCAGGGCTGTGGCTTCTCAAACAAGGATGGCTCATGCCCAGGGCTCAGCTTCAGGGTGTGCTTTGCAGCCAGCAGTGCACGTGGCCACCTGTTATCCCACACCAGGGCTGTCCAATTGTGCTTGATTAAAGGTCTTTTCCAATTGGAAAGCTGTCCCAAGAGCAAAGGCTTTGTGGATGCTGCTTCTCCCTGGTGTGCTGGTGCTCTTGGTTAGTTTGGAATCATGGAACCAGACTGGGAGAGTGAATCCCCTGTTGAGTTGTGTTTCTGTGTTGCTCCCATTTGCTGCCCGTGACCCTTCATGGGTGTCCAAGTGAGCTGTCCCCTCTGTAGCATGTTGGCAGCAAATGTGGAGGGCAGCATGGGGATGCTGAAGGTGCCAGCTGATCACCTATAGCCGAGGAGTGCAGAGGCTTCCCAGTGCTGGCACACCTCAGGCGTGTGCCCTGGCTCATTGGCTGGAGCTGTGTCCATGGTGAGACACGGTCAGTTCCAGCATGTTGCCTCCAGCCTGCCCTCCTCCTGTCTGGCTCTTCCACAACCCAGGCTTGACTGACTTGTCCAGCTGGGACTGAATTTTAGGCTTGAGTTTGAGGAGCCAAGTTGGAGAAACCCACATGTTTAAAACTGAGTGACCAGTTTCAGCCCACCCTCTTCTTTCCCCAGCTCAGCCTGGCGGTGCTTTCTGTCAGCTCCCTCCTCACGGGGACCTTTGGCAACCCCAAGCGGGCTGAGCACGTGGGGTCTGTTTCCCTCCCACTTCCCCCAGTGTGACCTCCGGCCTCCAGACGTTTGGTGTGTGGTTTGTGGTCGCTGGTATCTCATCTCCTCATCGGTCACATCCCCTCTCGGTGGTGAGTCACCCGAGGCCGTACCTCTTTCCCCTAACCCGTGCCGTTTTGGAGAGCTGAGCAAAGATGAAGAAGATGTTTTCAAGTGGGTTGACACATCTGCACCCGCCAAGTTCCTCTAATAACAGCCCTTAGTGATTTATGTCTCAATTGTGCAAAACAGATATGTTTTATAATCTTGGAGCTGGGAAGGAGGAGGACAGGTGTGCTCATTTACTGCAGCAATTGGAGCATCACAGGGGTTGCATTTTGGCTGCTGGCCATAGGGGTAAGGTGGTTTGAGGGACAATCTCTGTGCCCTGAACCCTTTTACCCTCAGAGCTGGGCTGCTTTGGATGATGTGTGTCCCTGCTGGCATGAGACAAGTGTTGGTGGTGCCTTTCCCAGGCAGTCAGAGGCCGAGCTAATGGGCACACGCATGTGTTTGGCGTGGTGTAACTTGGCAGGGAAGGGGGGGCACAGCCAGTCTGGGCTTGACAGTGTTGCCAACTTGCACCTCCCTGCCTGTGCTGTGGTGCCAGACCGCCTCTGGGCAAGCAATCGGGCTGGAGGAGCGTGGCTCAGCCTGCCGAGACCTGTCGGCGTGTCCCTGGGCAAAGCGGATCTTGTGCTGGTTCAGCAAACACTCTGGCCCCAGGCAGATGGAGATGGTTGTGGTTTCCCCTTTTCCCCTCCCTTTCTCCTGGCAGAAGCCCATGGTTGGGGTGAGCTGTGCGTTGCTCACTGCGGTAGAATTTCTCCCCTTGGCATCACTTCCTGGCACGGATATCCAAGGAGGCACAGCTCACCCGCGGCCGCCTCCTGCAAGTTTAGCTCCTCAGCACATGGAGGAGTAGCTTCACCTCCAGGTCCTACCCAGGGCACTGGGGCAGCAGGTTTTGGGCAATGTGCATCAGCGTGTTGCTGGAGGGCTGTACGGAGGAAGGGATGTTCTGGCAGTGGCTCGAGGTTGGATTTGCATTGAGTTCATCCCCAGGAAAGCTGTTGTTCAGATTCCTCCTTCATATTCCAGTTCTGGTTCCTGGCAGGGAACAAGCCAGGTAAATACAGCCTGTGCAGCTTCTTCAGGCACTTTACAAGGGAAAACAATGTCACTGGTAGATGCTAGGCTGGAGTTCAAGTGGTTCTCTGGTTTTGAGATGCACCAAACCATTGCACTTGCCTGTGCCTCAGTTTCTACACCTGCAGAGTTTTGGAATGTGCTTTGAGCTCCTGTTCTGGGCTTATGTCTCTCCAAGGAGTAGTGCTGCTGTTGTGGGCTTCTGGAAGTTACTGGGAAGGGCTGCCTCATGTGAGGTGGCTTTGAGGGGTGACTGGTGGCATCGGCTCAGTTCTGCTGTTTCCCAGCTGGTGTGGTGACACTGCCCTGCAAGGTTCCCAACCTGTCCATCTGAACCTGTCCCCAGCATGGACACTTTGCATTCCCCCTCCTGCCCCTGCAGCCCTGAACTGAGGCTGGGTCATTGTAGCAGGATGTGATGATGCTGATTGGGGAGGAAGCCCCAGAACATTTGGGGCTGGGACTGAGCCTGTGTTATCCCTGGGCAGGATATGATGCTAAAAGCAGGGAGATGCCCTCATAGAACTAGGGATGTAACTGGTACCAAAATGCCTCTTTGTGTATCAGTAACTGAAGCTGTGTGCAGGTGTCCCTGTACCTGGTGGCAGTGCTGGAGTGTGTCCCTTCCCTGGAGCCCTGCAGGTGGCTTCATGTCCTTGCACCATGTGCAAGTGGGGACATGCCATGAGCATCTGTGCACAGTGGTGTCTTCAGGATGGGATGTGTCTCGCCGTGATTCCCGTGCTGGTGTTTCCGCCTGCTGGAGCAGCTGCAGCTGGGATTGACGTCTGCCTGGGAGAAGGGGCTCACGTGGGGATGTCTGTGACCGGAGCCTCCGGGCTGGTGTGGCATGGGGTGCTCCAGGGCCTTTGCCATGCTGCAGCCATGTGCTCTGCCAGATGGGACTCACGTTCCCTTGGAAATGTGTCACTCCTGCTCCAGATGCTGGCTCATTGCCAACCCAGTTGTGCAGGAGCGGTGACAGTGACACCGCCAAGGCTTATATGGCGTGGAGTGGAGCTGCTCACAGCTGAGCTAAGCTGAGTTCTACCCAGCTCTGGACTAAGAAAAGGTGTTTGAAAGTGCTTCAGTGTGGAGGTTTTCAGGTGAATGTGAGTGCATGCTTGGCACCTTTGCAGTGCTGTGCTCAGGGTTAAACAGCAGGTTTAACTGGGAATGGGCTCTGCACTGAACTGCATGGGCACAGCAGCTCCCCTGGTTTCAGGCACAGCAGCTCCCCTGGTCCTGGGCACAGCAGCTCCCCTGGTCTCAGGTACAGCAGCTCCCCTGGTCCCGAGCACAGCAGCTCCCCTGGTCCCGGGCACAGCAGCTCCCCTGGTTTCAGGCACAGCAGCTCCCCTGGTCCCGAGCACAGCAGCTCCCCTGGTCCTGAGCACAGCAGCTCCCCTGGTCTCAGGCACAGCAGCTCCCCTGGTCCTGGGCACAGCAGCTCCCCTGGTCCCGGGCACAGCAGCTCCCCTGGTCCTGTGCACAGCAGCTCCCCTGGTCCTGAGCACAGCAGCTCCCCTGGTTTCAGGCACAGCAGCTCTCCTGGTCCTGAGCACAGCAGCTCCCCTGGTCCCGAGCACAGCAGCTCCCCTGGTCCTGAGCACAGCAGCTCCCCTGGTCCTGAGCACAGCAGCTCCCCTGGTCCCGAGCACAGCAGCTCCCCTGGTCCCGAGCACAGCAGCTCCCCTGGTCCTGAGCACAGCAGCTCCCCTGGTCCCGAGCACAGCAGCTCCCCTGGTCCTGAGCACAGCAGCTCCCCTGGTTTCAGGCACAGCAGCTCTCCTGGTCCTGAGCACAGCAGCTCCCCTGGTCTCAGGCACAGCAGCTCCCCTGGTCCTGGGCACAGCAGCTCCCCTGGTCCCAGGCACAGCAGCTCCCCTGGTCTCAGGCACAGCAGCTCCCCTGGTCCTGGGCACAGCAGCTCCCCTGGTCCTGGGCACAGCAGCTCCCCTGGTCCTGGGCACAGCAGCTCCCCTGGTCTTGAGCACAGCAGCTCCCCTGGTCCTGAGCACAGCAGCTCCCCTGGTCCCAGGCACAGCAGCTCCCCTGGTCCTGAGCACAGCAGCTCCCCTGGTCCTGTGCACAGCAGCTCCCCTGGTCCTGGGCACAGCAGCTCCCCTGGTCCTGAGCACAGCAGCTCCCCTGGTCCTGGGCACAGCAGCTCCCCTGGTCCTGAGCACAGCAGCTCCCCTGGTCCTGAGCACAGCAGCTCCCCTGGTTTCAGGCACAGCAACTCCCCTGGTCCCAGGCACAGCAGCTCCCCTGGTCCTGGGCACAGCAGCTCCCCTGGTCCTGGGCACAGCAGGTCCCCTGGTCCCGGGCACAGCAGCTCCCCTGGTCCTGGGCACAGCAGCTCCCCTGGTCCTGAACACAGCAGCTCCCCTGGTCCTGAACACAGCAGCTTCCCTGGTCCCAGGCACAGCAGCTCCCCTGGTCCCGGGCACAGCAGCTCCGCTGGTCTCAGTCACAGCAGCTCCCCTGGTCTCAGGCACAGCAGCTCCCCTGGTCCTGAGCACAGCAGCTCCCCTGGTCCTGAGCACAGGAGCTCCCCTGGTCCTGGGCACAGCAGCTCCCCTGGTCCTGCTGCTGGAGGGCTGGCGTGTGCGGGTGATGCCGCTGGGATCTGTCGGGCGATGGATGCGGGCCAGGAGCTGTGCGGAGCACCGCAGCAGTGAGGCACATATGCCGGGATGCAAACATGTACGCCAAAGAGATCCTGGCTGTCTAAATAATGTGAAATATTGACTAGCTCTCGCAGATGGTGCTCCACGTGCGGCTTTGGGGACTGAACTTCTCCGTCTCCCCTTGGGTTTTGGTGTGATGTTGTTTTGAGCCACTTGGATGCTGGACTCCTGACAAATGCGTTGCCTGGTTGCTTTCAGTGGGATCGTTGCATTTGGGGAAGATGGTTGCTAATGCAGGCTGAGGAAAAGGGAGGAGGGTTGCAGAGGGCTTGGCTGGTTCCTTCAGATTCTCCTGATGGCTTTAACTCAGTTTTTAAATGATGGCATAGACTGGGATGCTGGTTCTGGTGGAAGGTTGGGTTTGTAGTGTTGCATGGGTGTCGTTTGGTGGCAGTGTTGGAGAGGAATTGCTGCCTGTAGCCAATAGTGTGTATTATTACCACTATTATGGTGATTGCATTCAGTGAGGAAATGCTGATGAGGATGATTTACATAAGAGTCTTGCTGTGGACTCAGTGTCCAGGACATCCAGACCACTGGCAGCAGGGTTGTGAGGATATGCTGCTTTCATATCAGCACGTGGATGGTTGTCACACTTTCTCCTCTGTTTTGCCTTTCTCCGGGATAAGATGCTGGGTTTGCATAGGTGAAACTGCTTTTTGTGAGCTGCTCTGGAGGATGCTCTCATGTTTTCCTAAAGCCTGTACCCAGTGCTGGGCACGTGCAGTGGGGATGGGCTGTGTTGGCAAAGCTGTGCTGGCAAGAAGGTCTGGAAGGACGTTGGGGAATGTCCTCACCCACAGGTTGCTGAACTTGTGATAAAGCATCTTATCAGCCAGGTGGTTTGGTCACTGAACCCTCATGCCCTGCTCAGGAAGCACCATGCTCCATTTGCTTCACAGTTGGAGCCCCGCAGAGGTGCCTGAGTTGAGCTGGGGGAACTGCACTGGGGGTCAGTGCCTGAACTGGGATCCCCAAGCAGGGTCTCTGCCCTGGGCTGTGTGCGCTGTGTGTCATCGCGTGCGTCCCCGCCGCCGCTCCTGGCGTGTGAGGGACCGGCAGCCACAACAGTCTGTGCTCCTGCGGGGCTCATTCCAAGGCAGCGTGCTGCTCGGGATAAAACAGGTTTCCCTCTTCTGTTTCCCGTTTTCTGCAGGCTTTTCCCATCTGCCTAACGGTCTCTACCCATCATACATTCCCCTGAGCCACCTTGAACCTCCCAGTGCTGGCAGTCCGCTCCTGGCCCAGCTGGGACAGCACAGCCTCTTCGAGTCACAGAAAGGTGAGTTTGGGGACCCTGTGTGCCCTTCCCATTGGTCACCCCAGGGTACTTACCCTCTCCTTTGGGCTTGTTCGGCTGCTGGAGTGTTGGGGATAAAGGAACCGCCTTGGGTGATCTGCCAGGGGTGTTTCCTGGGCTGAGCAGTGCCAAGGCTTTGGATGTGGCTATCCTGTAGGAAAGCTGGCCAGGTCCCTCCTTGAAGCCACAGTGTCCATCAGAGACAGGGCTGTCTTGCATCCCACATGGAGGAACTTGCTTGGTCTCTTTTGCTCTGGGCTTTTTTGTTCAAGACATCCTAGGAATTAATTCTTTCCTTGTTTGCCACCTCTTGCCTGTCTATATAGGACCGAAGGGATCGGAAGCCTGTGATAATTTTGATTGCTTTTACTCTGCAGATGGATTCTACCTGTCCAGCCATGCAGGCCAGTCCACTTTGCACCCGCAGCCTCCCCTCTCAAGGACCGTGGGCAGCCACACGTCGAGCACTTTGCTCCGGGAAAAGGACCTTGGGCAGCTGCACAAGAGCTCGAAAGAAGGCCTGAAAGACCCCGGTGGGAAGGAGCGAGCATGCCGGAGCGATCTGACCCTGCCCTTTGCCAAGAAGGAGAGCAAGACGAAGGAGGAGCCCCGACCCCGCAGTGTGGTTGACCTCACACAGGACACCAAGCCCGACAGCGACCGGAAAGTGAGCGTGGTGGAGAAGGCAGTGAAGGTTGGCGAGCGTCTCTCGCCGTTCCTGGCCGAGCACATGCCAAATCGGGGCGCAGGCAGTGGGGAGCCCAAGTCCAAGAACCCGCTGCAGAGCTCATCCCTCAGCAACTGCAACGGCGGCGGGGACCCCATGCTGAAGGTCCTGGGTGCCGAGCAGGACCGCTGTGCCAAGGATCCCACTCGGCACGATGAGAACATGAGGCCTTCTGCGCACGCCCACGCGGAGCGGCTGAAGCGGGGGGAGCCCCTCGTGCCCTCCGTGGGCGCTTTGCACATCTCCTGTAGCTGTCCATCCCCACACCCCTCGCAGACGGGGAAGATGACGCCGGCCACAACATTCCCTCCGCAGCCCGTCCATTCCAGCATGTACACCATCTTCCCACCGGCCAAGGAGCTGGGGAGGGAGCACAAAGTAATCGCCCCCACCTTCGTGCCTTCGGTCGAAGCCTATGACGAGAGGAGCGGGCCCATCCAAATCGCCTCCCAGGCCCGTGACAACAAGGGGAAGGACAAGGACCTCGGCAAGGTGGGGGTGCTGCAGTCACCCACGGAGCGGTGCCTTGCAGATCCCTCCCGCACGCTCTTGTCCCAGGACTTTTCTTGTCACAGCGATGCCAAAAGGATGGAGGTTCTGAGAGAGAAGGGCTCGGTGATCAGGACGAACTCCATGGCACTGAAGAGACAGGTCACTTCAGAGCCCTTCCTCAACCGGCCGGGGCTGGGCTCTCCGGAGAGCAGGGAGTTCCTGGCCTCCAAGGATTTGCTGAAGCCAAGCCCGGAGGCAGAGCATCGCCCCTGCGAGCGGGACCGCTTCCAGCGATCCAGCTCCAAAGAAGCAGCAAAGGTCTATGGCACTTTGGACTCTTCCCGGCAGCACCTGGACCACGGTCAGCTGAAACCGCCCGAGCAGAAGTGGAAGCCCTTTGAGATGGGCAACTTTGCCACCACGCAGATGGCGGTGCTGGCTGCTCAGCACAACCACGTCAGCCGGGTGGAGGAGGAAGCCAAGAAGGTGTACCTGGACCCCAGCGGTTTGCCTCGCTCCTCGGTGGTGGGCTCGCGGGGCGCCGCAGATGTCCTGCACCCCGCCTCGCACGGCGAAGGCTCGGCCATGCAGAGCCTCATCAAATACAGCGGCAGCTTTGCCAAGGAGACGGCGTCCCGGCAGAGCTGCGGCAAGAAGAGCCCCTTTGGGGGTTTGGGCAACGTGAAGTTGGACTCTGCACAGCTGGGAGCATCCAAGGTGCAGCAACTGCTGCTGCAGCAACCTGCAAAGCAGCTAAAGAGGGACCCTGAGAGACCTGAGAGTGCCAAATCCTTCGGCCGTGAGAGCATTGGCTCCCAGGGCGAGGTGGAGGTGAGGCACCTGCCTGTTGGCATTGCTGTGGCTGTGGCCAGGCAGAAGGACAACAGCAGCAGCAGCAGCAGCAGCAGCAAACTGGGGCCCAGCTTGGCAGACCGGGATCGCTCGCTGTCTCTCAGCAGCATCAAAGGTAGGTTCCCTAGGGATCCTCAGGGCTTCTCTGGAGGATCTGTCCCTTGGAAGACTAGCCACCCAGTGCAGGATGTGTGCCATGAGCTTAGTGTGGCATCTTCAGCTGTGTTTGCCTCCCTTACCAGCCAAGGGAATGTTGTAAACCACAGTGGGAAGCAAGAACCCCTGTGCAAGAGGTAGTCAGTCAGTCCCCTGTCCCTGCTTCCATCCCCTCTGACCACCTCTGAGGACAATCCTGCTCCATGAGTTTGATCCATTAGCAAAGGGAATCACAGAGAAACCTCTCGAACCACCTTTGTGCTGGTGCTGTAATCTCGTGACTTTGGTTTAAGCCGTGGTGCTGGCAGGAGGGAGATGGCACCAGAGAGATTTTGGTTCTCTGCTTGGCTTGTATAGCAAGAGAACACCCGGGGGCTGCCGGGCACGGGGCTCTGGTGTGCCAAGGAGCGATGCCAAAGCGAGCGGCTGGCCAGCAACGGTCGGCTTTCCATTTTTAGCCCTTGCCTCCCCCATTTTTCTGCCTTTGCCCCCCTCTCCCAAACTTCAGTGGCAAGAAGCAGTCTCCCTGAGGCAGCAGCCCCTCTCCCCATTCCCATCCCTCCCCACAGCCGGGCGGGAGCCGGCCGAGGACCTCGTGGGCAGCACAGGGAGCTGTTTGTTCAGCCGTTCAATCGTCCCAGACGCTCCCAGCTTGCGTTAAATGTAATTTACTGAGCCGAACTAAAAGGCTGCAAACAAGGGTTGAATTCTGGCAGGCCTCTGGGCTCGTTGCTAAGTGATGCAGTTGGCTTTCAGACAGAAAACAAGACTGCTTTTCTCCTCCTCTCGCCCCCCAAATGCTGCCCCCCCTTTTGTGTGCCAGGAGATATTCGTCTAATAACATTAGCTTGCTTGCGCTGAGTGGACGGTGCTTGAATGTTTAGACCTTTTAAGAAGGAGAAAGCAGGCTTTAGTTGGCTAATCTGTAGTATTTGGCAAGTAAAATGCAAGTATTTAGTACTGGGCATTGGTTGTCAAGGGAACGGACCTAAGCCTTTCCTCCATGCATAACTGATTGAATTTTTCTATGCAGTCCGTGCGTCATGTTCATATATATAGACAGAATGATCATTCACTGTCTGGACAATCATCGTTCTGTCCAGAAAAGGGACTGTCCTGTTGGTGGGATGGAGGCTGGGCGGGAATTAGAGGTCCTTCAGTGTTTGTGTTTGGGTGGGGGGGGGGTGGAAAAAAGATGATGAACTCGTCTAGAAATAATGGAGCACAAGGAGTGTAGATGGGAGAGGGAGGAGCGATGATAAAATAACAAAATAATGCATTTCTACTGAAAGGATGGGGGTGGGGGTCTACTCACCTTATGCCAAGGAGGGAAGGGAGGCTGTGAGCTCTCCAAGGAATTGCTCCATATTGCTGACACCAAAGAGACAGCTACACATTGGCTAGAGGAAAGAAATAGGAAAAGGGACTCCAAAGGGGAAAAATCTGGGCTAGGGTGTGGAAAGGGAATGCTGGCGGAGAGGCAGTGGAAGACGTTTGGGCTCCAGAGGGATTTGTGAGGTGCTGTGGAGGCTGGAGAGTAAAAGTGAGCAATGGAGGCTGTGTAGGGCATCATTCAATGAGTCAAGGAGGGGCTGGTTGGGGTTGGATGGGCTGCACGTGGTGTCCTGGCAGGCTGTGAGGGAGACGTGGTGACCCTGGAAAGTCCTTCGGGAGGGAGAGCTGTGTGCCAGGTTTTAAAACATCTTTGTTTTCTGCCTGGAGCCCGTGGAAGGAGCCTTGGGGAAAGGAGCTGGGAGAGATGTTGTCTTGTTCCTGGATTTCTTCTGACAGTAAAAGCTGAGGGAATTGGAGAGTTGACAGCAAAAAACCCATGGGCTGTCCAGGTTTGTGGAAATACACACTAGAGCTCTCCTTGAAAAGACTGGCTGTCAGCAGAATAGACTTGATGTTCCAAGATGTTTTCCCATGTGCCAAACCATATCCAGACAGGAGAGTGAGGACCCTGGGAAGGGCTGCTGGGGTGCAGTCCTGTGAGGCTGAGTGGTCTCTGCAAGCAGGGCTGGGATTTAGGAGTGGATTGTATCACCAGAGCATAGTGCAGAGAGGGGCAACAGGGAATTGTGTGAAAAATGAGTATGCAAGAAAGAAGCTAGGCAAAAAAACTAGGGAAAAGCAAGCTTAAAATCAGGCAGCTGGAATGAAGACCTTGGATAAAGGGAAGAGTGACCCCAATACCTGGTCCTGGCAGATCCAAGTGAGGCTCTGCTGCTCTCTCCTGTGAAGGTGCCTCCTAACCTCTCGCAGATGCATCTGCTACCATGCCAGGCTGTATATGCAAGAACTGTGCTGATTGTGGACAAGTGGCTCCTCCAAGCAAACATCCAGCCCCCCTTTTTGGATTCCTGCCCTCGTCTGCCATATGTGTCCCTGCCTCATCAGACCCTTTCTTGTTGCATGTCTCAGGGGGGATGCAGATTCCTGGTAATGGTTGAATTGTGGAGTGGAGAGCGCTGGTTTTGTGAGGGTCTGTATTGTTGGTTCTGCCTGTTGCAGAAGGACAGGGATTCAGAGCATACTCAGTGCTCCCAGACTGATTTACAGGATCAGAAAGTGCTTCAGAAAGTGCAGAGATAAAATCCTTCCCCTTTCTGAGATGTGCTAAGCAGGACTCTGTGGTTTGATGGAGGATTTAGCTGCATCTTGGCTCTTACTGGGATGGGAAATCTGCCACTGCCCTTCAGCACAGTGGTCCCTTTGGTCCTGTTGCTCCCAGGCTGGTGGCTGTGCTGTCCTGGGAGACCAACCTGGCCTGGCAAGGAGTCCCTTGATGTCTTGGAGACACGAACCTCACAACATATGCACTTGGGTGCTACCAGGAGAATATTGCTTTAGTGAGAATATCTTGATCACACAGAGATCCTTGCCTGGTTTTCCAGGATTTGTCGCTAGAACATCCTTGGGTACATTGGTGTTTGGGTATACTGGCTCTCAGGTACTCTGCTGCTTTCCCAGAAGAGAGGGGACAGCTTTCTGCAGGCCATTTCTCCACTCTGATGGTGCTGGGTTGTCTCTTAGGGCACGGACGCTCTGAGGATGACTGTGGGGACGAGAGGAGCCGTCACCGGGACAGCCACATCCTGGCAGGGCGCTTGGAGCGGGATCAGGAGAAGCTGCTCAGGTGAGGCTTGGAGGGAGGTGAGATCTTTTGTCATAGTGTCACAAGCTGAGCTCAGGAACAACCAGAAAGGAGGCAGGATTGCATCCATCCTGTGTAGGTGCTGGCACCAAACTTGCTGACGTGGAGAGGGATGCTGGGTGGAGTTCACGGGGCTGTAGGCAGATCCTAAGTCCTCAACAGAGCAATCCTAATAGACAGCTGCAAATCCATGGCTGATCCAAAGTGCTGGAGAGATGGAATGTTTTATTCTAGACATGCCACCTCCATCACAGCTCTCCTTGAGTGACCGACCCTGGTTTGCAAACATTGCTTCTGCAGGCTGGTCCATACTTGTGGGCTCCTCCATCACTTGGGCCCTCTCTCACTCTCTCTCTTTTGCCTTCTCCATCCCCAGAGAAAGCAAGGAGCTGGCAGATTTTGCCCGAATCCACCCTTCCAGCTGCGCCACGAATGGTTTGAACTCCAACCTCATGGTGACGGGAGGCCCAGCCCTGGCGGGCTCGGGGCGCTGGTCTGCAGACCCTGCTTCACACCTGGCAGCCCACCCCTGGCTCCCCAGGACAGGGAGCCCCTCCATGTGGCTGGCTGGACATCCCTACGGTGAGTGCCCTGGGAGGGAGCAGTGTCCAGAGGGTGTTCACACCAATGAAATCCAGGGAAATGTTGCTACAGCTCAGAGGCTGTTTGATGAGCTCAGGGAAAAGGGAAGGAGGCATTTCAGAGCAGACTTCTTGTGTGGGTAGGAGCTGTCTGCATCCCCTGAGTTGTGACTTTGGTGTTTTTTTTCTTCCAGGACTTGGTCACCCTTCCCTGCACCAGGGCATGACTCCAGGCTTCCCCCCTGCCATGGGGGGAGCTCTCCCTTCTGCCTACCAGTTTGCCAGAGATCCACAGTCAGGGCAGCTTGTTGTGATCCCCAGCGAGCACTTGCCACACTTTGGTAAGGACCTGAGCTTGTCCCTGAGGACCATTCTTTGACAGCTGTGGGGAAAACAGACTTTGGAGAGGGCCAGAGAGGAGCATAGCTACCTGTGGGGACCAGCAGCTGTAGTTTTAGTCCTTGTTTAGGAGGATCTATTCTATAGGCAAACCAAGGGCTGTAGAGCAAAGCAAGTCCAATGGCCCTAGGGCCCAGGGGTGGTGGGATTGGGGCTGCAGAGGGGAACACAGCACGCTTTCCCCTCTGGTTTCGGGTTGTATTTCTGCACAGCCCAGTGTTTAGCATCCCCTACACTCTGGGACTGTAGAAACCATTGCCCTGAGTGATCCTGAATCCTTTATCCATCCTTACCCTGCTACCTCCCTGACTGCATCTCTGCTCATTCCGCAGCAGAGCTGATGGACCGGGCACCCCCTCTGTGGCCTGCTATGTACCCCCCGACCAGGAGCTCCCTCCAGCATGCTCACCAGCTCCAGCTGCTCTCCCATCAGCAGCTGCTGAGGCAGCATGAGCTGTACATCCTGCAGCAGCAAGCAGCCCACGCCATGGAGCTGCAGAGGAGTGCCCAGCTCGTGGTATGTTTTCAAGAACTTCTTGCTTGGCCGTTTAATGAGCCTGAAATTGGAGTGTCTGGGGAGAAAATGCAGCTGTGCCTGTGTGGCAAGTGTGTCTCAAGGGTATGGATGCATTGAGTGATCCTGCCCTGGTCTCTGGGATATGATGCATTTGGTGTATCCTGCAGTTAGAGTGGATTTTGGAGTGGTTTGGTGCAGAGCCATTGAGCAGTGCTGTCAGAAGAGCTCCCCAGCAGCAGCAGTGCAACCTAGATTCCTTCCCATGGCATGTCTCTGTAGAGTTGAGTGGTTTCCTCCCTGGTCACCTCCAAACAAACCTCCTGAGCAGCTCAGAGAAGCAGCTGCAGGACTTGCAGCAGGCACACTGGCTCCTGGGGAGAGCTCCCATTCATGAAAAGGTTTTGGAAGTCATGAGCTTTCATTTGGGTGTTTTACACCCATTCATTTTTATAGTGGTCCTCTGGTTTTTAGCCTTTGTTTTGCATGTGGGCTTGCTAGGCTGGAGGCTTGGAAATAGAAATGGTTTGCTTTGGATGCAAATGAAAACTGAGACATCCTTATGATTCCTGGAGCTGTTGTAGATCAGGGTCACCCTCCATCAGATTGGTCTTGCACTGGGGGACGTGTTTTATTCCACTGCATCTTTGATCAGACCATGTTTTGGTCAGTGCTGCTTTCCAGATGTTGTGCTGAGTTTTGCTCTGTTCTTGCCACAGGAGAGGTTGAAGGCAAACGAGCAGCGTGTGGATATGGAGGAGAAGGTGACAAAACGGAGCCTGGACAGTGCCAAATCAGGCCTTTCCTCCTCTGCCCCGGGACTGGTGCACCGAAAACCACCTGTGCTGTCTCCCAGTGCCTCCACATCCTACAGCAAGGCTGTGAGTCCACCTCCCCTCTCTCCCAGGGCCTCACCCGTGTCTGTGCTCAAAGCTGAGGTGATCCAAAAGATGGAGGAGCCACCTTCGCAGCCAGCCTACTCCTACCCCGCCACCCCCAGCTCCCATCCTTCCAGCCCACCCCCTGCCTCTCCACCCCCTGCCCCTGCCATCCCTCCAAAGGAAGAGGCGCCCGAGACCGTGGAGAAGAAAGACCTGGAGCTGGAAAAAGAGGCTGCTGGTCCCTATCAGGCCTTGTTCCCAGGTAAGAGAGCCCTGCTTTGGCAGAGTCCCGTTGTGTTTGTGCCTGCCTCCCTTTTTCTCCTCAGCTCTTTCCTGCTTCTGTCCCTTCCCCTAGGGAAAGCCACATAGCTCCTCTAAAAGGCAGGGAAGAGGGAAGGAGCAGGGCTGGTGTGATGGTCTGGGATTGATGCCTGGGTGCCTGGGGCTGTAGGCTCTCTTCTTCCCTTGGGCCGAGCCTGGGTTGGTTCTTCCAGAGCTGGAGTCCCAGTGGGAGAGGATGCAGGAGGCAGATCTCTGTCCAGTTGCATGAATATGCTGGAAAGGTGCAGAAGGGACCCCAGGGGTGCTGCTGTGTCAGGAGAGACCCAAAGCAACTATTGCTTGAGAACAGAAAGATGATGGAAGCAAAGTGACCCCAGCTCTATGCCTTAGTGAGAGAGAAGGTGCTTTGGAGACCCAGCCATTACACAGTCTGTCCCTTCTGATATCTTGCAGAGATTCCCCCTGGATACCCATTCCAGTCCCTGCCTCCCTCCTTTGGAAGACACTATCCCTACCTCCTGCAGCCCCCTGCAGCATCTGATGCAGATGGCCTGGCTCCTGACGTCCCGCTGCCTGCTGAGGGCTCTGAGCACATGGACCTTTCCTCAGAGGTCAAACCCATCCACCTGTCTCCGTCCAAAATCCTAGAGCCCATCCAAACAGCAGCAGAAGAGGAATCCTTGGAAGAGAGGGTGAAATCAGAGGTGCAGATGGAGGAAAGCCAAGAAAGCATCTGTGAGCAGGACATGGGGACTCTGAACATCAACACCTCCACAGCCGTCCCAGTGCAGAACGTGGACAATTGCAATCTCCTGTTGCACCAAGGCGAAGCCCTGGGTGCTATGGAGCAGGACCAGGAAGACCTCCAGAGCTGCCCACCTCCTTACCAGGTTGTGGCCTGTCCTGCAGAAGCAGAGGCTGAGGCAGAGAGCGGGAGTGGAGCAGAAACCTGCTCCATGCACATGGACTATGATGGTTTGCTCGTGCATGCGGAGAGCGAGCCACCGGAGATGGACTTGACGCCCCAGCGGGAGGAGGCCTCTGTAGCCATGGATCTGCAGAGTGCTGATGTGCCCAGGGCGAGGGAGTTTCCCAGCCTGCCTCCTGAGGAGGGGGAGCAGGGGCCAGAGATCCCTTCCTACACAGAAGAGGCAATCACTTGCCAAATCCCAGATCTGGACATCAAACCGGGTGACCCGCTGGCTGGGATGAATGCTTTGGTGGCTGCTACAGAAATGCCTCAGGCTTGTTCCTTGTTGACTACCACCACTGTCACTCCACCCCAGATGAAGGTGGAGGTGTTAACTGACCAGACCCTGGAGCACTCCTTTCTGCAAGGGATCACTTTGCTGAGTGAAATTGCAGAGATGGAGCTGGAGAAACGAAAGCAAGAAATGCAAAGTAAGTTTTGAGTGGGGAGTCTGATCAGCTTCAGACCATGCTGGGTCTCCCAGCTTATGGTCCTTGTGCTTTTCTTGTGAAGTCACAGGTGGGATCTCTTGCAGCAAGGCAGCAAGGAGAGCATTCTCTGAGTTGCAGGAGTGGCTGGTACTTCAGATGGGGCTGGAGCAGGGTTTGTGTTGCAGCAGGCTGAGCTACGTGTGGCTTTTGTACTGCTCTCCCTTCCAAAGGCCCTCGCCATGTCTAGACAGTTTGTGGTATGCGTAGCGGAAATGGAGCCCCAGTTGCTGAGAGCTGCCAGGGTAACACCCTTCTGGCAGGCACTGAGTCCACAGTCTGCTGGGGTTTGGCACCAGAGGCCCCAGTAGCTCCAGATGATGCTTTCCAAGAGCTTGGCAGGTCCTGAAAAGAATCTCACCTTCCAGTAACTTCCTGAGGTGAGAAGTGATGGAACTGCCAGTTACACCATGGCTGAGTACAACAGGAGGTCTCAGGTCGGGGCTGAGGGTGGCTGGGGGGCTCCTTGAGCAGCCAGAGTCAGGAAAGGGCCATCAGCCCCTCCTTGTGCCTGCTGGAGAAGCAGTCTTGGAATGTGATCTTCTATAGCTTTTTTTCCTGTCCTTCCCAGCAGGTCCAGAGAGTTTCCCTGTCCGGCCAACGCTGGAGAGTTTGCTGGCTGCCAGCACCCACATGCTCATGGAAGTACTTTCCACCCCCTTTATGGAAAGTCTGAAAACCATCCGACTTCCTCGAGAGCTGAATCCCAACAAAAAGTACAGCTGGATGCAGAAGAAAGATGAACCAGTAAGTAGCTGTTAGTGTGGCTGAGCCTGGAAAGCCCCAGTGCATCATCCACTCCCAGAACTCACTGTCCCAACCCCGGTTTGGGGGCTCATGCTGGCTCGTGCTGCATTCAGCAGAATGAGCATGAAACATCCTGGCTGCATAGGAGTCAATGGGCTGCAGTTTAGGTTCTTCCCTTGTTTGTCAAGGTTCAACAGGACCCTTGTCAGTTCTGGAAGAGGTGTTTTAATGTGAAGCCAGAAGAACCTGTGTGTTACTGTTTTGGCCAGAGGATAAATAAAAATAGTGGCAGGAGGGTTTTTCTTTGTTTATTTTTAATTTACTGACTCTTCCTTGTGGAAGAGACTCATAAATTATTTTGTACAGAGCAAGTAAGTATTCCAAGATAGGGTATATTGTGATCTTTTTAAATAAGGTAAAAACATTTTATCCTGCAGATTCTCTTCCAGGGTTGCAGTCCTTCAGAGCTGATACCATCCTGTGCATAAACCACAGAACATCTTTGCTGGTTTTCTTGGGTACCACTCTGAGGCTGTGCTGGTGGGCAATGAGTCTGTTCTCCCCTCTCAGCACGAAGGGTTTTCTGCCAGGCTGCACACCTTGGCCATTGCCAGGGCACCCAGTGTGCACCCCCTGGCCATGTCCTGAGCCTCTCTTGCCTCCCCACCCCAGATGTACTCCATCAAGTCGGCCATCGAGAACATGGACGCGATGGAGCTGGACTACAGGATGAGGCTGGCGGAGCTGCAGCGGCGCTACAAGGAGAAGCAGCGGGAGCTGGTGAAGCTGCAGCGCCGCAGGGACTCCGAGTAAGTCACAGGCTGCTCACCCAAGTCTTGGTTTTTTCCAGCTGGGCACTTTCATGGCCTCTCAGCCCAGGAGAGAAAACTGCCCTCCATCCCTCCCTGCCTCCTCTTCTCTCCTCTGCTCTCCTCCTGGTACATCCCACCAGAGCTTTGCACAGCACACTCCTAGGCTATGTGACACGACAACCTGGTAACTGGTGACTGCAGCTGGGAGACTGTGGTAGAGACAACCTTGGCTTCAGCAGCTCAGTTTAGCAGTTTGGTGGCAGGCGAAGGTTCTGGGTTGGCTCCCGTTCTTGCTTGCTTTCTTTTAATTATTTTCCCTTTTTCTTCTTTTTGGATTTATTTTATTTTTTTTCCCCTGTTTGTTTTGCTTTTTGGTTGCAAAATTTGCTTTTGCTTTTTTTTCCTTTGTTGTTTTTGTTTTTCCTTTTTTTTTTTTTGTTGCCTTGGTTAACAGTGAAGCGTGTGGTTTTTTTAAAGGGAAAAGCATGACGAGAAAAGTAGAAGCTTGGCAAGAAGAGGCCCTGGAAGGCCCAGGAAGAGGAAACTTGGATCAAGCGCTCTGTCACCCATTAAGGAGAGAGGGAAGAGTGACAGCAAGAGTGGAAAGTAAGGCTGGAATTTGGGGAAGACGGGAACATGGCAGGGTCTCTGCGCCAGGGTCTGACTTGGGGAGAGCATCTCGGATGCAGCGGGGGCTCGTTGTGTTGGCAGTCCTTAAGGTGGGAATGCAGTGCCAGTCCTCCCTCCCTGCAGGCAGAGCACAGGTCTGGTGTTGGGTGCAGCTAGGACAGCTGGAGTTGAGTGAGGTGACACGACTGGCAGGGAGCTGTAGGTGAGGTTTTGGAGTTGGGGAGCGTGTCCTCGTGTGCTTTCAGATGGTTCAATCAGGTGCTGCAGAGCCAGTTGTAGGGATGTTGGTGTCAAAACCAGGAAGGACAGGGCTATTCCAGGCTATCTACTTTGTAGGACCTTTCTGCTGTGTTTTTTCTGTCTTCCTCTCTGTTTCCTGAATCAGTGGGAGTTGGTTTTGCCTGACATCTCTCTTTCAGGCATCTGGATTATTCTGTACTCTGCTTTTTTCTCTTTTGCAAGTCCAGCTGTTCTTGTTTGGATCTCACCACTATTGGCAATCCACCCTACATAGATGGCCTCTCCAGTGGGAGGGCGTTTCCAAGCTGCCTCCCTCCGTGCTCTGTATTTTTGCAAGTGTCCTTTTCAAGACTGCAAATCAGATTCAGGTGCCCAGCTCCCACTGACCAACGCTTCTTAAAATCTGTCCTCTTGGTGGCTCTGTGTTTTGCTCTTCGTGTTTGGATGGCTGGACAGGCTGGGGGCATCCAGAGGAGTTGTGCATGTGTGGGTGTGTGAGGATGTTGTGTGTGCATGTCCCTGGATCACAGGGATGCTGGAGCAGGCTGCTCTGGGAGATGGAGGTGCATCCTCAGCCAGTGTCCAGGATCTGAGGTGTTGGTTTAGCTGTCTGTGCAGGTCAGCAGAGAGGATAGAGGGAGGGGAAGTGCCTGGAAGCTGAGGAGGCTGCTCAGTGTCAGTGGCTTTGTGGTGGTGGTCTGACCAGCAGGCTTGGTGTGAAGGAGGCAGCATATGAGAGCTTGAAATGGAAGCTTGGTAGGAATCTTGAGGTGCTGACTGATCATCCATCAGGTAGTTTCTGGAGATGGCTGGGGAGCCAGGAAAGATGTGCTTATAGACTCACCTACTTTATTTTTTATTTTATTTTCTCATTTATTTACCCTCTCCTTTCCCCCCAAATCCCAAAGCAAGTCCAATGACATAGATCATAAGTGCCTTTCACAAGGGGCCTGACTTGGAGTCTGGAGTGAACCAGTCCTTGCAGTGCCTTTGTCCCTCCCTGTCACCCCACGTGGCACTTCCTTGCCCCCTCCTGCTCACACCAAAGCAACCAGAGTGAGTGTCTGGGCAGTGAGGCACCTCCCTGGGCCTCAGGAGTCTCTCTGCACCTACAGAGTCCATGGAAGTAGAAGTGGGAAAAGACCTTAAGGGCCACCTCAGCTGTCAGTCCTTCCTGTTGCTGCTCTGTACCAAATCAGGCACTTTTTGGTGGCTGTTATCAAGACACCAAGCGCTTCCTTTTGGAGAACACCTTGCAGGTCTCTGATTTCAGGCACCCTCAACTGCCCTGGTGGCCAAGAGTGTGCACAAAGGGCTCTTGGCTCTCCAGTTTGGTGGAAAACCTTGTCCAAACTGCTGTCACTTCACAGCAGACTTGGCTGCCACTGAGGATCCCCACTGTCTTAGGAGGCATTTAACCTCACTTTTGAGCGTGGTGGGGATCAGAGGGAGGAAAGCCCCCCCACCTTGACCCATCCTGTGCTTGGCTTGCAGACTGAGCAAGTCCTTGTTGCTATCTGAAGACTCTGAGACTGGTGAGGGCATGAAGAAGAGGCACAAAGGGGCCCTCCCGGAGGAGGACGAGGATGTGGAGAGCAGCAGTGGCAAGATGAAAGGGAAGAACCAAAGCTGGGATGAGCATGATGCAGCTCCCAGCTTCTCAAATGAGGTCAGTGCCCTCGTGGGGAACATGGAGCCATGGGCCAAAAGCCTATCTCTTTCCTACTTTGCTGGTGTTGGCTTGGACTCCTGATCTTTCAGTGTCTGCTTTTAGTTCATGTGGGTTTAGATGCTCCTCAAGAGAGGATTGTGTGCAGTGGCGGGGCTGATGTTGGCTTACAGAGGTTGAACCTCTTTGGAAGGCAGCAGAGCCAAGTGCCTTGGAGCCAGCCAGAGCTTTCAGTGCTGCACTGGCTCTGAATTCAGAGCTGGGCTTGTCTCACGCCTTTGCCTATTGAGGGAGCACAGGGGAATGGACCTTCCAAAGCAAGGGAGGAATGGGAGCACAATCTTGCTGTTTCAAATGCAGAGTTTTCTTCTGCTCCTTTTGAGGCAATGAGATACTTACTGGAGCTTTAAGCTGCTGATGAAATCCAAAATGCATGCAGCAAAGTACTGACTTAGAGCTGCTGTTATCTAGCTGTAGCACATGTAAAATATATTTGCTTTTTTCAAGAAGCAAGAAAATACTGAAAGGGATGTAACAGCTCTGTCTGTAGTGCAGTGGTGCTGATGCTCATGCTGAGAGGTATTTGGGGTTTTTGGCATCCCAGCCTCTGGAGCTGGTTGATTATGTGAAAATCCGTATTTATTTGGCTGGGTCTTGGGTAAAGAAGATTTTTAATCCTTGTGATTTAGAGAAAAGCTTGTAAAACGAACCCAAACATACCCTAAAAACCAGGTGGTGCGGATAAAAAAGAACTCCAAAGTATGTTGCTCTATGAACATATTTTTTTTGGAAGAACATTCAGGTCTTCTAAGTTAATCTTGCAATTTTGTAGTGGTCAGTAAAACTGCACTGTTTGCTTACATCTTCCTCTTCTTCCTCCCTAGAACCATACTGGGTTATGGCAACTGGGCCATCACCTTGAGGCTTTATTAACTACATGCATGAGACAATTGGAGGGCTAGTAAAATCCTCAGGTCTGCCATGATATCTGCTCCATGCTCACCTTGTCTCTTCCTTTCACCTCAACAGTTAAAGCTCAAAAAGAAGAAGGTGCCATCAGATCAGGAGCAACTGGCCAGCAAGCTTGACAAGGCCCTGTCTCTCACCAAACAAGACAAGCTCAAATCCCCCTTCAAGTTTGCTGACAGCTCTGGGGGAAAGCTCAAAAGCAGTGGAGGTGGCAGCAGGTACCTCCCAGCCCACGAGGCTCTGCCAAGCAAGGAGGAAAAGAACCTGGCCAAGAACCTGGGCCTGTCACTGAAAACCTCCAAGGAAGGTAAAAACAAAGTGACTGCCAAAATGAAGAAGATGGAGGTGGGGTTAAAAGTCAAAAATCAGCTCAAGGTTTCCCATTCACCAGCAATATCTGAAGTTAGCAGCTACTCCTATAGTAAGTAACCTCTTTTTTTTATCTCTTCTATCTGTAGAGGAGGGGTTGTGGTGGGAGTCTCTGGCCTGTTGAAAGGGGTCTTGCAAATGGATCTGGCTTTGCTCGTGAATGAAGAGTGACCTCCCAGTGACTGCAGCTGCATCTTTGGGGTCAGCATGGGCTGTGTGCCCATCTTGCTGTCCAAGGGGAAGCCATGGTCAGTGTGTCTCCTCCTGATCTGTGTTGTATCCACCATCAGTGGGGAAGAACACTTAAAGAAGTTGAGCCATGTTTTTGTTTTTTGGTAGGAATAGACACTCCCCTCTCAGATGAGCAGGTGGAACCTCTTCTCTAGGAGGTGCTTGACTTTTGAGTCCTTGTTGAGCTCAGTAGGCTTGGCTTTAGGTTTGTGCCATGGAATCTGTTGGAAAGGAAAAGCCTGCCAGTGACACTGATGTTCCTGAGCATCCTCCTGCCCTTTGGTGTCATGGCTTGCTTCCTGGCTGGCTGTGCTGAGCCTTCCCATCTGTCACATCAGAGTTTGTCCCCATCCCACATCACTGTGGTTATTGTTACTTCTGAGCCCAGAGTGTGCCTGAGGTGAAGGTTCCAGCAACTGACCCCTGTTACAGAAGGAAAAATATCAATTGCTGACAATGTTGGGAAAACAGTAGCACCAAACATAAGAGAGTCTTTAACAGTTCAGGCAGACATTGGGGCAGAGTTTATGGTCTGAGACCGTTGTGTAATGGTCTCAGCTCACTTGCACACACATCTTTCCCTTTGCTTGCAGCTATTTAAAGCCATGTTAAAACCTTTATGGGGTGTTTGTGTGCATAACAAATACATCTCTTGGTGCAACACTAGTTCAGAAATTTCACTAATGGGGAAGATGGGCTAGTGACTCTCCAATGGAACAAATGTTTGGCATGAAATTAGCCATTTATGTGGCAAAATAGGAGTCATTGTGTCCACTGGACTTGAACACAGCCTTTGGCTTATTGTACTGTACACACTGCCCAGCAGTTCTGTTTTTGAGTGTGCTTTGCTCCCAAGGACAGACATGTGTCTCCTAAACTGTGGGCTCTGGAGCTGATGGGAAGAGGAAGGATGGGCTGTTGCTAGAAAGGCTTGACTCGTGGCAGAGGGAGATTTTACAGTGCCCTCACTCTTGGCACTGTGGTTTCATGATCAAAAACTCCCTCCCAGACCTAGGAGAGCTTCTGTCTGTCCAGTGTCCAGTGAGTCTCCTGGTGCAGGAATGTTCCCCTTTGTCACTCAGGTCTCAGCTCAGGATTGAGGAAACAGCTCAGCTTTGGTTTGTCAACTGTGGGCAGGTTCAAGGGAAGGGCCTCAGCCTGTCATTTGGTCACTCAGGCATGGTGAATTTGGGGAGGCAGGTTGAGCATATGGCAGCACCTCCCATGATTGGTGGGCTGCTCATGTGGAGGAGAAGTGGGACTGGTGCCAAGTCCTTCTGCCTCCTGACCTCAGGATTTTCTGCCTGGAGTACTGAAAACTTTGGGCATAAATCCAAATGATGAACTGAACATCTTACTCCCACAAATTTTAAGAAAAGTCAAGTGTCCAAAATAATTTGTGTATTTGGGCTTAAGCCTCCTAAACTTACCATTCCTCTTGTCTTTTCTGCACAACCCAGCGCAGTGGAGGTGGGGAGTGATGCCACAATGTAATGTTGTGGAGCTGAGGGCATGTCCACAAACGGGGAGGTGACAATTTACACCCACTTCTATTGCATCCAGGGGTGCCATATGCTTTTTGTCCCTCTCATCAGATGCCAGAGGGGATGGCTGGATAACTTCTCACCGCCCACAAGGCTTAGCAGCTTTGTAAAGCCATGATTCACAGACCAAGGAGTGGCTTGGTCCTGCTCCTTTGTACGCTGTGGAACATTTGGTGCAGTGTTTGGAGTCAGACATTTGGAGTTAGACATCCTGAATTCTTGACAGCTCCAGCCACATGTGTTGAAAACCCTCTGTGGGAGCTGGTTCATGTAGAAAAGGAAATTCAGGTCAAGAGTGTTGAGTATCACCATAGCCAAGACAAATTCATGTTGATGGTCCAGTTGTTGACAGTGCTGTGCCTTCAGTGGACATTTTCATAGTAGAAATGTTCACTTCATTTTTCTACTGCCAAGCTAAAAACACTCCTTGGATCTTAAGGGTGAGCAAGGAGGTGGAAAATGTCCATTTGTGATGGAAAGAAGGAAATTTGAATTTCTGTGTTTGTTGAACGCAAGGCTTACGATGGAGCAGGGATGGAGAGTGCTACCACCAAAATCCCCAAACCCCATTACAAACCAAACCCCAAAATCCCCAAACCCCCATCCAGCGATGTAACGCTCTTCCCACCCGCTTTGACCACAGATACGGACTCGGAGGAGGAGGAGGAGGGATCCCTGAGGGACGAGTGGCCGGCGCAGCCCCCGTCCTCCGCCAAGCCGCGGCCGCCCGGCCTGTACAGCTCCATGGCCAGGAAGGGTGGCCGGGCGGCCGGCGGCCCCAGGGCGGCCCCGCGCAGCGCGGTGGTGGCCGGGCGGCCGCTGAGGCCGAAGGCGGCGGCGGGGCGGAAGCAGCCATTCTGCCTGCTGCTGAGGGAAGCTGAGGCGGGATCTTCCTTCAGCGACTCCTCGGAGGACTCGTTCGATCAAGGTTATTAATTTATAGCAAACGCACCCCCAACCGCGGCCGTGCCGTGGCCGTGTGGGAGCGGGCGGGGCGAGGGGCCTGGTGGGCCGGGGTCAGCCATTTTGATGGTCGGAGCCAGGGCGGCCATCTTTGTCCTTGGCAGCGTAGGCTGCTTTATCCCCCCAACGGTTATTTTTTTATCCTTTTTGTATCTGTATCGTTGTGATATTTTTACTGGCTGGCTCTTTTAGAGCTTTTATATCGACTGGGTTTTAGTGTCCACCTGTCCCTGCTTTCCTGTTCCCTTCCTCCCTTCAGTTTTAACCTCACTTCCTTCCTTGCTGCCACCACCACCATTATATTATTATTATTATTACTATTTTTATTATTTTAATTATTATTATTTTGTTTTGGCATGAGCCTTGTCGAAGTTTGAAAGGAGCTTTTTAAATTACTTTCCTTTTTTTCTCCTTTTCCCCCTTTTTTCCCTCCTTTATTATTTTCCCCTCCTTTTTTTCTTTTTCCCCTCTTTTTTCTTACCCTCCTTTTTTTGTTCTTCCTTTTCCCCATTTTCTTTTATTTCCCCCCACCTTTTCTTTTTTTTATTTTTTTTTTTTATTACCGGGGTACTGTTGTGTGGCCGTGTGACTTGATGTTTGTACTGCAATTTGGTTTACCAAGCTTTATTAAACATACCGAGTTCATTTTTAACTAAACCTGTGTACCTTGTCTCTCTTGCTGTGTCTCTTATCAGGCGATTAGGTTGCCGCTTCACTCCATCCTGCTCTGCATCCCCCTCCTGCTCCCACTCCCCATCAGTAGAACTGGAATTAACCTAGTCTGGGGTACTCTCTATTATTCAAATATCCCTGCTGCCTTTGTCCAGATAAAACCTAGGCTTCCCCCTTTCCCTCCAACCCCTTTCAGTTAATTTTTTTTTTTGTTCACCCATTTTTTGTTTTTATCTTTGTCAGTTTGTTTCCTGATAGACTCTCTCCAGGCAGGCACATAAAACATGGAGGCACTGACTCCTTGTTGCTGCAGGAGGGTGCAGGGTGTATTTAACAGCTAGAAAATTTTCTTTTTAATTTTTTAAAACATAAATATCAAGTTTTTGTGTCTTTTTGGTTGGTAGGTTTTTTTTTCAGATGCCCAGATGCAACCCACAGTGCTCAAGCATGTGGCAATTACTGCATTAAATTTGACTCTGCAGTTTCCCTCCCTCACCCTCACCCCAGTTTTTTTCTTGCCGCTTTTTTTTTGTGAGCCTGTCATTAGTACTTCAGTGGGAAAAGAGATTACTTGAGACTTTTCCTCCAGAGACACAAGGGGTTTCTGTTTTAGAGCGCACTCATTAAATAATAATCACGGGGAAAGGTCATTTTAATGAGCCCTCAGCTCCCAAAAGAAAGTAGCTCGGCTGGGCTGAATGCAAAGCAAGAGCATCCCCAGTTGTTATCTAAGTTACACGGCAGAGCTGGATGTAGCCCAGCAAAAACCTTTTAGTGTTTTACACTGCTCAGGGCTGTTAATTGAAAAACAGGGCTGCATACTTTAGCTTTTGTTTTTTTCTTTTTTTCCTTTTTTTTTTTTTCTGAGTTTTTTTATGTTAATTTCCTCCATGCACCTGTTTGGTTTTTCTTCCCTCCCAACCCAACCTCCAAAGCAAGATAATTAAAGCTTAAAAAAAAAAAAAAATTATCCAACACGGCAGAAGGATACAGAATGTTGATTTGGTTTGATGTGGCTCTGGGTTGGACCTACCAATGCATTTCAAAGAAAACCCAAAAGAGAAATACATGTGTCAAAAAGGAAAAAAAAAAAAAAAGAAAATTGTTCTTTAGAGTGCCCCAGAAGTTGTGGGGATAGTGGATTTTATGTAAGGCTGAGATTGCCTCATTTCCATGAAGAGTCTGTGTTAACTTCCATTCTTCCCTCCCTTGTTCCTCCCTGCATCTTTTCTTTGTTTTGCTGCTGTTGGAAATTTTGAGGATATCAATCCCTTTTAGGTGCCAAGTTCTTGAGGGGGGTTTTGGGTTTGCTTTTTGGTTTTGCTCCAGGTAAGCAGAGAGGTAACTTGTCCCTTTGCCTATTTTTCAAGTAACCTGTCTGCTTTATTAGAAAAAATAAACTAAAAATCCCAGTTTTATGGGATAAAATCTGGGGAGGGAAAGGGGTATGGGAGGAGGTTGGGGAATCTGGAACAAATGGGGAAATGCATTGTAAATCCCACTGGGGTGTCATTTAATGGTGGGGAAACCAAAGATGCAAAACCCCCTGGGGTGGGAGGTGGGTACGGCGAGGGAGGCGGGAAGGGATTATTGGTTACAATTTGGGTTTTTTTTCCTTCAAATGAATTTTTTTTTGTTGGTTTTTTTGGTTGTTTTTTTTGTCAGAAGCATTTCTTGAAGGGATATTTGGGTAATAGGGTTTCTAATGGCTTTCCCTGAATACTAAACCGATTAATAACCTCAGCTTTTCTAGAAGTGCTCGCTTTCTCCTTGCAGCTGCTTGACCAACCCTTTCACCCCTGCCCCTATCCATGATGCTTTGAATGTCTGTGTCGGTCTCTTGCATTTGCTCTCACGCTGCACTAAAGAAGCAAAGTGGTTGGCTGGTTGTAGGGCAGACACTTCTCAGCGAGGGTCACTAGCCATGAGCCTGAACCTTGACCATTGTTATGTAGGTAGGCAAAATAACTTTTCTTTATGTCATCTGTCAGCCTCAGACGTTTCGATGTTGCCTCCATGAATAATGACACGTAGCTCTTTGCATTCTCTTGGTTATTTTAATTTTGAAAATGATTGCTGTCCGCTTCCAACTTTTCCTCTGTCCATGAAAGGTCTCACATGGAAGGTTTGCACTTGTGTTTGTGTGTTTGGGGACTCCAGAAATGCTTTGCTGTTTGCAGAACTGCTTTTGGAGAATACCTTAGCCCAGCCAGGGCAAGGATTTGCAGATGAGTCCAGGCAAGCCTCAAAGGTTCCTGGGCCATGGTGCAGAAATGTCCCTGTGTTAGGGGTATTGCCTGGCCCTGCAGTATCTGTGTCAAAGGTGGGATTAGCTGCAGGAAGAACTGGTTTTTGTCATCTGGTTTGTCTTAGATGAGGGGGGGACACGCTGCTTTCTTACTGACCAAACATCATGTTGCCATTCTGATAAGAGGCAGAACTTGTGGGTTTTAATCCAGTGACCTTGGAGAGGAAACTGCTAATGTGGGCTAAAGCCCGCCAGGATAGGTAATTCCTTGAACTTTCTGAAACCAAAGACCTGTAAGTCCTCCTCCTCCATACTCTCTTTTCCTTAAGAATTTAGTTCCTTCTTCTCTGTTCTCATTTTCCTGACTTGGAGGATGATTTTACCCCAGTTAAAAAAAAAAAAAAAAACAACAAAAGAAAACCAAAACACTGAAGGGTTTCCAGTTCCCTACACATTCCCATGTGAGAGTTGTAATATTTTTTAAATTTTTTATAAGCACTTCTGGAGTCAACAGCACAGCACATGGAGGAGAAAAATCTTCCAGTGATGAGAACTGGCTTATTTGGAAAAAAAAAGAAGGTACAGTCTTAAATTGGATACTCAAAAATAAGTAACCTCCAGAATTTGGACAGATTGCAGAAATCAGATGTTAATGACCCAGTAGCTGTCTAAAGTCTGCCTGTACTTAGCCTGCTTTGTATGCTGTAGACCTGCTTGGTGTTATGAGAAAATCATGCTGTTTATTTTTACAATGTGAAATGACTGTTTTAAGTGTGTGTTTTTACTCCCTCCCTTCCCCAGCCTTTCCTCTTCACACCCCCCTCAACCCGTCTTGTTACATACATCAGTCTCTAAAAACCAAATTGCTTAACCAATTTCTGTTCATCATTAACAAATCCTCATTTACTGCTCTCCTACAGTAAAATACCACGGCAGCTTAGCTGTTAAAAGCAATGAGAAAACTTAGTATTCTTAACTGGGTTTGGGTTTTAATTCAGTGCAGGTAAAAATTAAAATAATCTTTGGCTTCAGTTTATCTGGCATCAGTAGCATTTAAATATGAATGTATTGTTTGTTTTGGCTGTGGAGTTGTGTGTACACGTGTGGTTGTGTGTGTGGGTATATACACACATATACATGCTCTTAAAAATGTCAATTAGAAAAGATATTTTTAACTTTGAGCATTTTTTTTCCCTTACCCTCTCTCTGCGTTAACAGAATTACCATTGAAGGAAAAAAAGATTTTTTTAAAAATGTTTTTTTCTCTGTTGCTATCTAAAAATCACCTTTTCAGGACAAAAAAAAAATAGAGTCTTCAGTTGTGTAAAGGCATCTGTGCATAGTTAATTTTAAACCCACACATAGTTTGGGTACAGTAGGAGTAAAACTCCTGCTTCCCATTAAATACAGGCACCATTCTCTCCGAGGACAGATGGACAGGGAGCACCAGCAGCTTACTGCCACCATGGCCAGAAATTTGGGGACTTACTTTAGAAGCATGTGGGCTTGGAGCAGAGCCCCAAATGTCTTCTTTTTGCTTCATTTGTTACTTTTTGTCCCTTGGAAAATGAGAAAGAAGAGGAGCAGGGATTGTGCTGTGCATGTGGAGTGGGGTTAACAAGCTCCATCCTCGCCATGAGAGGTGGAGGAGGATAGATCTGTGCTGTGAATGTGTTAAAATGGGGTTATTTTCAGGCTGGAAATTGTATCTCCTGCAGATAAAAATATAAGTGTTGTGGTAAAAATGCTGACAGGGGACTGTCTTCAGTTGTCTTTCCGTAGTGTGACGCCGTGTATGAGCAGGTTGCAATAACCACCACCTCACTGTACTGTGTGTTTTCTGGGGAACAGCCACTGCCATCCTGGCTTTTAAATCTGTTTTACCTAAGTGCCTCTGGAGCTGCTGGGCACCTTTTGCCCTTGTGCAGTGTGTAAGTGCTGAAGGGATGGTGCTGCTGGGCTCTCGGTGGGGCTGAGCCAGTAGGGCTGGACTGCTCATGGAGGGATTTTCCTGCAAATTTTCCCCTTTTTTTCCCCCACATTTTCCTCCCCAGCTGCTCTCTGCTCAGCCAGCTCTCAGGTCTGGCATGAAGGACTCTACAGATTGACTTTTTAATTTTTTCCCTCATTTTTGCTGAAAATTGCTGAATATCAGAGCTAGATGGGATGGATCAATAAGGTCTCGCTACCCCACAGGGAGTCACTGAACTCAGGCACACTTTTGCTGCTTTTCAGGTGGTTTTCATGTCTCAGAATAAACTTCATCTGGATTTGTTTTCTTTTTGGCAAAATGTGGTATAAAAACAGCAGTTGTGCCCCTTTTTCTGGTAGGGGAAGGAATCTGATCCCAATTTGCTGTGGAATTTTTTTTTAATGTGGATTTTATGCAAGTAGTGAACAGGCCTGTGGATTTCTTGGTATTGACTGCAGGACTGTAGGTTTAGTAGCATTTTTTTATCATAAGGAACCAGTCTGACCAATTGAAATGGGGAAGGAATTTTTATACAGTTAAAAATTAGTATTCTGTGACTATCAGATGTATGCTACAAAGATAAACCATCCCTGTTAAAAAAAAGGCAAAAAAAGCTGCCAGTTATCTCAGTTGATAAAATACAAGGATGAGAACATTGTTTTCTGATATTCCTGTTCTCTCTAATATCATAGAGAAATAACACTTGTGTTATTGTATTTTTTTTTCTGAGCAACCAAGTGTTGAGGACGTTTTTATCTATCCCAGAGGGCATATGTGAAAAGAAAAGGATTTTCATGTTCATTCCAGCTCATTTTGAAGGGATCTGGTTTCTCATTTGGCTGGATTTCAGACACAAGGATAGTGGCTGGTAGGAGCTGGGGAGTGGGCTCAGAACAGGGCTCCTGCTAGTGGTGGAAATTTTCCAGCAGCCTCAATGATCCTACTTAAGCCCTCAATTTCAAAAGAAATGAAATATCTTTTCCAGACCCACTTTTCACAGTTAAATATATATATTTTTATAGATCTGGGTGCTCATATATGTGTGTGTATAAGTGTGTGTGTGTGGTATATGTGCATTTGTCAAGTGGCTTGCTCACCAGCACTCACTGGATGAGGTTCTGTTAAAATTAATTGCCTCTGAGCTACTGACAGGCTCTTGGGAAGCACTGTAGGGAGGGAGAGGTGCCACTCTTGGAGCATCTACCCCCAAAATACCTGCTCTGTACACACCCTAGAGGAAACCCTCAGCCCACTGCTCTGCAGGTGTCAGTCAGTGAGGCTGATTTTTCTGCCAGAATTAGATTTTGGCTGTGGGCAGCTCTTCCTGCCTGTGTTGAGCTGGGCTTCCCTATCCTGAGCTGTAGAGAGGGAAATGAAAGGCACAGAGAGAGTTCTGGGGCAGGGTGTTCAAACACTGCTCCTTGTCTCCAGCACTACCTACACTTTCCTCCCTTATGCATTCCAAATCCATTGCTTTCGAATTATTATTTCTCCCCCCTCTTTGCATTTTTTGCTTCCTGCCCCTTCTCCTCCCTGTGTCCCCCTTGCCTCCTGCCACGGCACAGGCTGCTCTCTGGTATTCCCCTTCCATGCTGATCTCTGGTTCTGATTACACTAATGGATTTCGTTATGGAGGAAGTGTTGGTGGGCGGGAGGGGAATCCCACAGCTCCCAGGTTGGGATTTTCAAAGGAATGAAGCTTTTAATTCCTCCTGAAAGCTGTAGGGAAGGGGTGCTTGGCATCCTTTTAAAATCTGCCCCAACACCCTGCTCTTCCCATCCCTTGCCCTGAGTGGGTCTTTGCCATACCCTGTATTGCTGTGTCCTTCCAGGGTGGTGGCAGGCAGGGTGACACCGGCTCTATGGCTGCAAGGACACGTGTGTGCCCACGGCCAGCACCTTGTGGCTCAGTCCTGGGTGGCTCAGTGCCACTCAGGTGGGCACAGAGCAGCAGGAGAGTTGCGGTTCGGGTTGGGAGTGTGGCTGGTGCACAACTCCGGGAGATTTGTAACGGGCTCCCTGTTCTCTGCGTGCCAGATTCCAGCTCTGAGGAGGAGGAGGACGACGATGAGGAGGAAGAGGAGGAAGCAGAGGACTATGGCACGGATGGCACAGACAGGCTGTCATCACCTACCCTGGATGAGAGTGGCCTGGGCCTTCTGGCCAGGTTTGCTGCCAGCGCCATGCCCAGCCCCATCGTGCCCCCTCCGCTCTCCATCATCCAGCTGGAGGCCAAGCAGAAGGCAAAGAAGAAGGAGGAGCGGCAGAGCCTGATGGGTGAGTTCCCTGGCGTGGGGTGGTGCTGTGGGGGCAAGGTGGAAGGTTTGGGAGGTCCCAGCTATACACTGAGCTGCCCTTTCTTTGCTTTGGCTGCTTGGCCCTGATGCTGAAGGTGGAGAAAGTGACCTGAGAGGGAAACAAAAGCCAGTCATGGACATGGCAGGTTTGCAGCTGCAGCTGTGGCTTCCCTGGGGACAGCTGTGGCTTTGTAAAAGTTTCCTCTTTTCCTACTTGGCAAATTCTCAGCAAGACATGCTGCACAGGCAAGCAGTGGGATGCTGCATCCCCTTGGACAGAAGGCTGTGAAGTGCTGTTAAATTTTAGGGAAGGAAGCATGTGCTAAATGCAGCTGATCTTGGATACCCAAGGGAAACACAGACAGAAGAAAAGCGCTTTCCATCAGCCCATCCCATCAGCTTCCTTATAGAAACCAGCCAGCAAGACTTGAAACAAGCATTCCTTCCTCTGCTCATGTGTTTGCAGTGCCAGAATCTGGGTTTCTGCCCTGCCTCTGTCTGAGTTTCAATCTGCTGAGAGTTTCATTTCTTCCCCTCCCCATGCCCTGCTGCACAAGTGCCCATTGGTGACATTGTTCCTGGTCAGACAGATCTATATGGGTTCCATTTATAAATTCTCTATTAATATTTATTAAGTGATAATGGAATTTATAGCATGCTTCAGAATGGAAAATGATGTCCTCCTCGGGAGCCTGGCTTGTTTTAGCACTGTTTCCATGCTATATTAGGCTTTTGCCAACTTGTTCCAACAGCGTCTGCTAAGAATTTATTGTCTTGTAACCTGCCCTCCTTGAAACTGGAAGCATCTAGAAATTACCTCATGCAGTACTGAGAGAGGAGAAGCAGTGTTTTAATTTCCAATGGGTTTTTCATTTTGAGCCTTGCCAGCTTTGTTTTTGACATGCTGGCTCTTTTTCTCCTCATGCTGGGGCTGTCTCAGGGGAAGAGGGTTGGGTAGAAGACAAGAGCAGTTTCCTGCAGACTGAATTTACCCAGGAATGTGAGTGTATTTCAGAGAAGGACCAAGAGAAGATGCTTTCCTTGCTTGTGCCACGTACATTTTCATTTTCCCATGAATGTTGTTTGCCTGCCTCCTTCCTGTGTTGCTGGGTGTGTAGGTGCTGCCTCAGTTTCTCTTCTGCCCCTGGAAACTTGATCTTGCTTTTCTTTATCAGGTTCAGGGGAACATAGTGAAGGTGGGGAACATCTTGGCATTACTACAGTATCTCAGGCCTCTGGGTACTGCTGTGCTCGTGGTGCTGAGCAGAGGCCAATGTGAGGGGAATTCCATTTGCCACAGACAAAAGATCATTTACCTCTCTTGACTTTAAGGCGACTACTTGAGCCAATAAAAAGATCTGTGGTGTCTGTTGGCCAATGGAAAAAATAAGCTTGAAATACGGGTTTATTCCATTTGTTAAAAGACATTGTTCTCCTGAAACAAAGGTGAAACTGGAGAGGGCTCCCTACCAGGAGGGAAGGAGGAATCAGCTTGTGGGGTTTATGCTTGGTTTCAGCTGAGCAGCTTCTTTTTGAGGAGGGGCATGTTAAAGTATCTTCTCAGAGCTTCCCTGCTGGGTTTTGCTTGTGGGAGAAGGGAGAAAATGTAGGCAGGGAACACACTGAACCACACTGCCTGAATTGTTGGGCTCTGGTTTGGAGCAGGGCAGGCTTACTTCCAGGGAATTTCCACAGTGTTTCATGGCTCAGAAATGGAGATCTGAGGGATGTGGGGATTGGAAAGGGGAGCAAGCAAGAGCTCTATTGAACAGGGACAGCATCTCCCATGGAGCCCAGAAGTTTCCAGCAGGCTGTGTCCCCTCTTGGCTGAGCCAGGGCTTCGACTGATGGTTAAATCCTTTGCACCTAGGGACAGAGTTCGAGTACACGGACTCGGAGAGCGAGATCAAGATCAGGAAGAAATCTCCTTCAGGGCTGCTGCGTGGGAAGAAGGGCCCGCTGGAGTCCGGCAGCATCCCGCCAAGCCAGGCCCCCAGCAGCCTTGACTCCACGTCTGGGAGCGCCGACAAGGCCAAGCTGGGCTCTGAGAAAGGCCGCAAGCTGAAGAAATTTAAATCCCCTAAGGACTTGAGCTTTGAGTTTGGGCTGGAGGCCAGCGACGATGACCTGTGGAACCGGCGCCGCAGCGAGCGCATCTTCCTGCACGACGCCACCGCGTCCTCGGCCGTGCTGACATCCACAGCGCCCGCCAGCTCCACCCCTGTCCCCAAAGCTGGGCGCTGTGGCAAGGGGGCCCCCATGAGCCCCAAAAAGGAGAGCAGCAAGGGCAAGGAGAGGAAGGAGCTAAGCAAGGTGAGAAATGGCCAGATTTGTGTTGGGATGCTTGGGAGGGCATTGAACTCCATTAAGGCAGAGCAGAGTTGAGTGCTGCCTCAGCAGTTGTTTGGCTGCTCCTGGTCACCCCTGTTAGCCCCATGTACACCTGGAGTCTCTGTCAGGCTTGGATCTGACTTGCAGGGAGTAAAAACCTGTCATGTTTGAATGGGGCTGGTTATTCTGTCCCAAATCCTTTCTGTTTGGGTGGCCAAAGTCGATGATCCCGCATTAAAACAGCTCCTGTGAAGTCTCTCTCCCACTCTCTGCATGAGCTTGTCCTCATGCTGACCTGTGGCCCCCAGAATGGCCTTTAAGGCTGTTCACCTTTTATGTGGGGACTTCTGAGGTCTGTCCCTGGATGGGGGTGACAGTGGTCTCTGGATTACTGGTTTTTCATCTCAGCTGAGTGCTTGGCTCCCTCTGGCTCCAGTTCAGTTCATGGTAGTGTTATGGAAGAACTCTGATGGGGAGAGTTAGACAAGTTAGTTGTGACATGAGGCCAACTGGGATCTTCTTGGAGCTCTTTGGAGGAAGATTTGATGGGCAGGAGTTCTCTCCAGGCAAATGAAAAGCAGAGCTGGGAGATGCAGGATGTGATGTGGGCAGTGAACTAACTGCTGGTTGAACATAATCCCACCTGTGAATAGCTTGCCTTGCTCCACCTTTTCCCTTTCCTCAGACCCAGATCTTTACCAATCTTCCCTTTACTGATGGAAGTGTTTTGTTTTGATTTTTAGCAGCGGAAGAAGGGTAAAGAAACACCCTGCTGCTCCTCCTCCTCATCCATGTCTCCTCCTGGCATCCCCAGCTCCCCCTCTGATGTTCGGGTCAGCCTGGCAAGTGCCCTGGGCTCCACCAAGAAGAGCAAAGCTAAGGTGAAAGCCAAGGAGGTGAAAAAAGAGGTGAGGGGCTGGTTCTGGTGTGGCTGGCAGAGCCCTGCTGTATCCTGGAGCGTTGCAGCGTGAGGGAGGAAAAACAGAGGTGCAGGTTTTGTGTTACAGGCAAAGGGCTGGTTTGAGAAGCCCAAAATCCAAGGAAAACTCTCAGCTAGTACCTGCTGCTACCATCTGGTGTTCATTTGCCTTCATCCCCCAAATTAGTGAGCAGACAGGATTTTCTCTAAGGCTGCCACGGGTTGGAGGGAGAGCTTGCATGGACAGCAAGGACCAAGGAGATGGTGATGGAGCAGCCTTGCTCAGCACTGGGTCACAGCTGGTCCCTGCTCCACTGCTGTAGCCTGTCATCTCTCAAAACACACACTGCTGTCTTCTCACATGATTTCTGTGTGTAACAGCAAGGAACAGATCATGGAGATTGGAGAATAAATAGGAACAGTGCCTGGTGCCTGTTTGGTGAAGGCAGAGGCTCAGGAGCACTGTGGTGAATGCAGAGCAAAACAAGAGTGAGGATGTGGGGAATAGCTTTTGGTCAACTGCTGGTGATGCCTGAGGATAAAAACAGCAAAAAGTTTGGGCACACCCACTTAACTGTGAGATGAACAATCCTGAGGATGGAGACAGGTTTGTCCTGATATCCTCAGGTTATTTTTTGCTGCAGGAAGGTGAGCTGGGATCAGACTGTTTCCTGTGGTGATCCAGCTGATGTGCTGCTTGTTCTCTTGCAGAACCGAGGGAAAGGAGGGGCTGTCAGCAAACTCATGGAGAGCATGGCAGCAGAGGAGGATTTTGAACCCAACCAAGACAGCAGCTTCTCAGAGGATGAGAACATCCCACTGAGCATGCTGGTTGAGAGGCCACCCACACCAGGTAAGCGCAGGATTTTACAAGTAGAGGAGCTGGGCAGGTTTCCCAGGGCTGCTCAGAGGACAACTATGCTGCTTTCACACATTCCTCATCCAAAGCCCTGAGTCTTTGTTGTGGATATGCCACTTTTTCACTCAATTCAATAAAAACTAAGCCTGATCGGGATGGTTCACTCTGGCATCTAATTAAAGCCCAGTCTGTGAGTTGCCCTATTTTCATTTACTGGTATATTATATATATTATTAAAGAGAGGGGACAGTGATGCTGGGAATCTGAAGTTCCCTTTCCCATGTGTGGTGCTCTCTAATCCCCATCTTGCTCCAACACCTCACAGCTCCCCGTTCCTGCATCATTGACAAGGATGAGCTGAAGGATGGCCTGCGTGTCCTCATCCCCATGGATGACAAGCTGCTCTATGCTGGGCATGTCAAGACAGTGCATTCACCAGACATGTGAGTTGAGGGGCTGCCATATCCACCTGGGATCTGCCAGGAAATGGGGGCAGAGCTGCTGCACAGATCAGTTTGGGGGTTGTGTAGAGCTGGTTGCCCAGAGACTGACAGAGGGAAGGAGAGTTCACTCTGGTTTATCAGCACTGAGGGAGATCCAATTATCTCTCATTAAGTGCTCTCACATCCTCAGGGGAGGCGTTACCTGGTCGGGGTGGTGTCTCCCATGTGCTGTGTCTGACAGAGCCTTTGTGTTTCAGATACCGGGTGGTGGTGGAGGGCGAGAGGGGAAACCGTCCCCACATTTACTGCCTGGAGCAGCTCCTGCAGGAAGCGGTATGTGCAGCCAGAGGCTGCCTCTCCTCGGTGCCTGTGCCCCGGGGTGGGGCTTCTGGGGTGGGGGAGGCTACTGGAAGCTCCTGCTCCAGCTGCAGGGGTGCCCTGCTCCTGCCCCCGTGGTCAGTGTGGGCAGAACTCCCCGTGGTGAGCTCGCTGCCCCATGGCCAAGCTCCCCCTTGCGAGCACACAGCAGGGAAACTGTCCCTTCCCTTCTCCAGAGCTGCTTTGCTCCATGCCAGCTGTGGTGGGATGGTCTGTGCTGGTGCCAGGGTGGTCAGTAATCGCCTTCCTCTTGCCCTGAGCAGATCATCGATGTGAAGCCCCCTTCAGTGCGGTTCCTGCCCGAGGGCACGAGGATTGCAGCCTACTGGAGCCAGCAGTACCGCTGCCTCTACCCAGGGACAGTTGTCCGAGGTAAGGCCACCCTGGCTGCTCTGTGCTGGGAACCTGAGATGTCTCAGCCCTGGGTATCCTCAGGGATGTCAGACTTGTCTGGGGAAGTCCTGAGGAGGTCAAAGCCTGGCCTGTTCTCTCCTCCAGGTCATGCCCCTCTCATTAATGATGCAGATTTAGTAACATCCTGCAGGTTCAGGAAGAAGTTCGAGCAATTTAGCAGCTTAAATATAGCAAGGACATTTAATACACTTCAGAAAGTGAGAATTTTTTCAAGACATCGATTATTTCTGAGGCTATGGAGGTTTCTAAATCACCTGGATACTCACAAATTTGCTCTGACACAAAACTCTCCAGTCTGGTCCCATTAAAAAGCTGGTGAATGACTCTGGACAATTCTGCCATGACTGGTCTTGCTTTTAGGCTCTTGGTCATACCACATGTGTAAAAGGAAATAATTACTTCTGATGTATAAACCAGTAATGCTGATGCAAGAAGAAAGGCTGAGAACACAGTTTGTTTCTCTTGGAGAAAGTGAAAAGCAGCAGTTTATGAAAGTAGTTAAAAAATGCGTGTAAAAAAACAACATTTCAGTGAAAGGAGAGAAGTGGATTTCTGCAAGAATAGATGGAAATAGTGGAGAGAGGTGAGAAGTCAAACTGGAATGGCTGTTATGTTCTGGAGCAGTGCTGCTACTGGGGAATTTCACACTGAGTGTGAAATTTAGTGTTTAGTTTAGTATTATCAGGGACTTTCCGTTGCAGAGTGAGCCTTCTGTGCCCTCCCTGCACAGCCTAGGAAAGGTGAAGTGAGATGCCTTGCAGCACTCCTGTCTTTCCCCATGTCCCCACTTCCCTTACAAGGGGTTTGTACTCTGATGTTTGTTCCTAATCCCGTCTTCTGCTCCCCCATCCCACAGGAACCCTGGATCTGGAGGAAGATGGTGATCTCATCACAGTAGAGTTCGATGACGGGGACACAGGACGCATCCCACTGTCTCACATCCGGCTCCTCCCTCCTGACTACAAGATCCAGTGTGAGTCTTGCTTCAGTTTTTTGCAAGACACTTCCCACTCTGACATATATGGAGTTTAAGGCCACTTTCCTCAAATTTTGGGACAAGTTCACAGACTTTCAGTCACAAAGATTGCACCATCAATTACAGAATGCAGAGCTGGGGTGGGATATCACCCATAAGGAAAAAGGCCTGGTGTCTATTGCAGATTTGGTTGGGATACTTCCACTATATCACATCTCTGTTTTGTGTGTTATTTGACTGCATTTGAACATCTCTTTGGCCTGTTGCAGGTGCTGAGCCTTCCCCTGCACTTTTGGTGCCCAGCACCAAGCGCCGTAGCCGTAAATCCAGCAAAGACATTGGAGAAGGAAAAGAGGGAGCTGCACTGGGGGCAGAGGAGCCTGTGTCAAAAGGCAAAGGGCGAGGGAGAAAGCCCAGTGTCAAGGCCAAAGCTGGTGAGTTGCCTCTCTGGAGCTGAGGGAGTCCTTGCACAGTTCCCCACTGCTCCACCCAGGTTAGGGCTGTTGCTTGGAGCGGGATTTGGGTGAGGATGGATGCACTGCTTGAGTGCAAAGCACCCATGCATCTCGCTGTGCTTTGGCTCCAGTTTACAGGAGGCTGGCTTGGAAGCTGGCCTGTGCTGTGACAGCCTCCTTCTGTCAGTCAGGGATGGGGAGCAGAGTCCTTTTTTCAACTGAGCATCTTTGCAGCCATCAGTACTGCCAAAAGTGCAGGAGATTTGTAGTTTGACTCTCCTGAAGTTGAAGTAGCACCCCTGGGCATTGTCCATCACTTCTCACAAGCACTGGCACCAGGCCAGGCTGTTCAGTGAGCAGTGAGGACACCCCCTGTGTTCCTTTGGGGGTACCTGAGCAGGCAGGAACAAGCCATGCTTGGCCAGAGACCAGTCACCACTGGTGTCTGACTGTGTCTGAGCTAATAAAGCCCATCTGGAGGGATAACATTGTGCCTTTGTGTTCCCTCCCTTCTGCAGAAGAGGCTGCCTTGCCTGAAGAGAAGGACCAGGCGGAGTCTTCACCTGTTACCTCCTCAGTCCCAGAGAAGCCGGCCTGCTTGAGCAAGCCAAGCATGAAGGGGTCACGAAAATCACAACCGCTGCCAACTGGAGGCTCTCCTGCTCCCACAGAGGAAAAGCGGTCAAAAGCCAGCAAAATGAAGATCTCCACAAAGCTGCACAGCCCCCCACAACCCTCTTACCAGCCTGCTGTGTTTGGCAGCATCCTTGGCACAGAGCCCTACAGCGATCTCCCCGGAACGTTGGCGGCCTTTGGCTCCAGCGATGCTTCAGTGTCCAAAGCCAAGGCCAAGAAAGGGCGGCCCACAGAAGAGACACAAGAGTTTGGCACCGTGGTCAAGGCTCAGAGGAAGCATGACAATGAAATCCTGATCAAGCTGGACCATGAGGGTGTGATGTCTCCAAAGACAAAGAAGATGAAGGAGGCGATGAGGATGCTGGAGGACTCGAACCTGGCCGGTCGCAGGGATGGGAAGGGGCTCTTGGGGCTGGGCTATTCTGCAGTGAGTGTGGAGGGCAAGCAGAAATCTTCCCGAGCCAAGGGGGCTGAGGGAGACCCTTCCCCTGCCAGCTTTGGAGGAAAGTTTGATGCCTCAGCAGAGAGCCTTGCTGCTTCGAAGGACCAGGAAGAA